>NC_141602.1:12270048-12623798 GCF_047967505.1 Dipteris shenzhenensis | reverse complement strand
TAAAAAATAAAAGATTGTGGTCGGTGGATTATCTTTTGTTATGGGGGGGAGAGAGAGAGAGAGAGACGTGGTACCCACAAATTATAGTAGGGAGACCATACCAATAGTACTAGCACGTAATACGAGGTACCCTATTCTAGATGGTTTTGGGTTTCTAGTGTATTTATTTTGAATATTCAATGTTTATGGTACTTTAAACTACATGCTTTAGGTTTCTAGTGTATTTATTTGGATTTATCAATGCTTATAGTAGTTTTAGCTATTTACTTTGGGTTCTAGATTGTGGATGTATGATTGACTAGGCTTTTGGTTGGCCTATTCTAGATGCTAAACCCTGAGACCCTGATCCAACTAGTACATATCCTAGATATATGTGCTTCTAGTCCAATTAATCCTTCAATGAGGGTTTTTTAAATCTGAGTTTTGAGTGGTATCCACTTTAGGCTCTAGAGCACTTCTCTTTACAGTCATGCTTGAGATGCTAGATCTATAGATCTCATATGCCAGTCATTGTACGGGGATCGAAAGCATGAAAGCATCATGTATGATGTTCCAAGCTTTACTTATCTAGGGTTTGAGATCTATAAGTTTTCAATACAAATCTTGATCATCTTATTAAAAGTTGTAGATTCATTTAATCCAAATACTAGATTGAGATCCTTAGTTCAAGGATCCATGTCCAAGTAATGCTTTTTTGGACTATTTTAGATTTATTTAATCTAGATACTAGATTCAAATAATCCCATCTTGGGGGCATGTGTCAAATATTTTGGATGACTACTGCCATGTGTCAATGACAATATTGGGCTAGATCTAGCTAGTGTTTTTTTATCTATAGATCCCGCACTTTAGTCAAATATTTTGAATGACTAGCGCCATGTAACAATGACAATACTGGGCTAGATCTAGAATCCTACCTAGACTAGGATTTAATAGATAAAGACTAATGTTAAACTAGGATTTAATAGACTAATGTTAAACTAGGACTTAATAGACTAGTGTTCTACTCTAGTCATAAACTAGGATTTAATAGACTAATAGACTAATCCAAAACTAGGATCTAATAGACTAATCCTAAACTAATAGACTAATAGACTAATCCTAAACTAGGATCTAATAGACTACTCCTAAACTAATAGATTAGTCCTAAACTAGTAGACTAATCCTATACTATGATCTAATAGACTAAACCTAAACTAACAGACCATTCCTAAACTAGTAGACTAATCCTAAACTATTAGACTAATCCTAAACTAATTGACTAATCCTAAACTAGGATCTAATAGACTAATCCTAAACTAGGATCAAACTAGGATCTAATAGACCAATCCTAAACTAATGGACTAATCCTAATAGATTAATCCTAAACTAATAGTCTAATCCTAATCTATGATCCAATAGACTACTCCCAAAATAATAGACTAATCCTAAACTAGTAGACTAATCCTAAACTATTAAACTAATCCTAAACTAATTGACTAATCCTAAACTAGGATCTAATAGACTAATCCTAATAGACTAATCCCAAACTAGTAGACTAATCCTAAACTAGGATCTAAAAGACTAATCCTAAACTAATAGACTAATCGGATCTAATAGATTAATACTAAAGTAATAGACTAATCAGGTAATCCTAAACTAGTAGATTAATCCTAATCCTAAACTAGTAGATTAATTTTAAGTGACTAATCCTAAACTAGGAACTAATAGACTAATTGTAAACTATGAACTAATAGCCAAACTCAAGAAACCCTACCTAGAGTGCATGCCCTCTTCTTGGAAGCCCTCACACAGTCCTTCTTGCATGCTCCACCTCGCAAGTCGCAATCTTCGTCCACCATGCCCCTCATAATCCAGTTCCACCTCAATTCACAATCTGGTTGAGTAGTGAAGCTGAGTGAATAGTGGAACTTTGTGGAAGATCAAGTTGTGGGACAAGACACCTCGTGTGAGTCCCGTGACTCCCATCAGACATTCGTGCGCCTCTACTTCGTCCATCGTGCGTGCCCCTCTTAATCTTCCCCCTCTAGTGTCATGCCCTTGTTGTCCCCCTGCCATCCATGAACCTCTATGAGTCTGTGAGTCTATGCTACTGTCCTATCACTCCCGCATACCTTTGTGCAATGAACCTTGCACAGGGACTGCCTTTGCTCCATGCGACGTACGTTCACTCCCACCACCTTTGGTTCAAGCCCAAGGACTCTCAGTGCCTTTGCTTCCCCACTGCCTCCTTTTGTGAATCCGTGCCACTGCCTCCTTGACTCCCTTCATGCGGCGTCCCTCCTTGACTCCTTGAGGTCCTCACCGTGCAGCGTACCCTCTCTACAAGTGTGCCCTCTCTCCATGGACCAGGGTCTAGGTGCCTCTCTCTCTCTCTCTCTAACAATCTCTCTCTCTCTCTCCAGTAGTGCCATTCTATGTCTATGTCAATGTAAAGTAGATTGGACGATGCTAACAAGGAAGATTGAAACAAATGTGGAACAATTATGCATAACATTTTTGAGACCATGGATTAGAATGGCACTCTCTCTCAGAATGGCACTAGTGTCAATCTCATTTCTGTCAGTCACATAGAGAATCAGATCAATGGCCAGTGAAGAATGGCATTTCTTCTTTTGTACGAAATTGCACTTCTTTTTCATTTACCTCCTTCTTATTTTGTCACTATCCCAGTCCTTTTTTTAAGGATTTATAACATAACTACTAGACCTTGAACTTTGGGAAAGGAATGCATGGGAATTATTTTACCTTGAACCCTCAGAGCCATCCTAATCCCTGAGAGTTTGTGAACACTGGCACTGGTGCCAATCTCCACAATCTTTATTAGTTTGCCACTCTGATTGTATGTTTATGTCAGTGTCAAGTAGATTGGCAATAGTGCCATGTTAACAGGGAAGATGGAAACAGATATGGAAACATTTATGCACTCTCTACCAGGATAGTACTCTCTATTAGAATGGCACTCTCTATTAGAATGGCATTGTGCCATTCATCGGTAATGGCATGCATAGGAATTATTTTACATTGGACCCTAGGAGACATCATAATCCATTAGAGTTTGTGGAGAATGGCACTGGTGCCAATCTTCACAATTCAATTAGTTTGCCACTCTCATTCTATGTATATGTCAATGTCAATTAGATTGGCAGCAGCGCCATGCTAACAGGGGAGATGGAAACAGATGTGGGACATTAGCATAGTGCCACTATCCACAAACTCTCATGAATTAGAATGTCACTCTCTATTAGAATGGCACTGGTGCCAATCTCATTTGTGCCAATCACAAAGAGAATCAGATAAATTCTCACTGAAGTTTGATTGTAGAGAATTCTCCAGGTGAGTTTGTACAAAATGGCACTTGTGCCAATCTCATGCGATTCATGTGCCTCTTTCTTATTGTGTCACCATTCCAGTCCTTTGTTTTAGGACTTATAACATAACTACTGGATCAAGATCCTTGGTAAAGGAATGCATAGGAATTATTTTACCTTAGACCCAATCTCTACAATCTCAATTAGTTTGCCACTCTTATTCTATGTTTATGTCACTATCATGTAGATTGGCCAAGCAGTGACATGCTAACAGGGAAGATGGAAATAGATGTGGAACATTTATGCATAATATTTTTGATACATTGGCACTCTTGATCAGAATTAGGACTCTCTATTAGGATGGCACTCTCTATCAGAATGTCACTCTCATTCTATGTAAATTTTAAGTAGATTAGCAGTAGTGCCATGCTGTTGGGGAAGACATTGGCACAGTGCCACTATCCACAAACTCTCATAGATTAGAATGTCACTCTCTATTAGAACGGCACTGGTGCCAATCTCATTTACTGTACACTAGATTTAGTTGAAAATGTAGAATATATACAAACCTTAGGGCATCTAACCCTTTCCTTTATAGCACTCTATTGGATTTAGAGAATTCTCCATGTTAGTTTGTCAGAATGGCACTTGTCCCAATCTCATGCAATTCATGTCCCATTGCCAATGTCTTCCCCAATAGCATGGCTCTCTTGCCAATATACTTAACACTGACATAGACATAGAATGATAGTGGGACCAGTGCCACTCTGATAGAGAATGGCACCACTGCCATTGTTATTCCATATCTATGTCTATGTGAGAGTTAAGTAGATTGGCAGTAGTGCCATGTTGTTAGGGAAGATGGAAACAGATGTGGGACATTTATGCATAATATTTTTGAGACATTCGCACAGTATTACTATCCATAAACTCTCATGGAATAGAATGGCACTCTTTCAGAATGGCACTGGTGCCAATCTCATTTGTGTCAGTCACATAGAGAATCAAATCAATGCCCACTAAAGTTAGATTGTAAATAATTCTCCATGTGAGTTTATACAGAATGGCATTTCTTATTTTGTACAAAATGGCACTTCTTATTCATGTACCTCCATCTTGTTTTGTCACTATTCCAGTCCTTTGTTTTATAATTTATAACATAACTACTATGTTAAATTACACGGCACAACGGAATAGAAACTAAACAAAGAATAGAGAGTACACAACAAATTGGAGATGAAAAAAATTTTCCTTCAATACTGATGTAGTACAGATGATGACTCCATCCACCCGTGCACTCCCATAGTGGAGCTTAGATGGTGATCTAGATAGATACTAGGTGAAGAGCTACTAGCTAAAAGATTTGATCTGATCTGAACTGATCTAATACAATGGACTGGGGAGGTCGCCTCTTTACAGCTATGAGGGTGGTAGTCAGATCAACATAATCGGTGGAACCGACCAATCAACCTAGTCGGTGAAGCCGACCAGTCACTAGTCAATGGAACCGACAAGTCGTCCACGGAATATTTAGGGAATATTTCCTATACTATCACCTCAGGGGCTCTCACCCCTAAACCCCCACTAGGGGGGCCATTGGCCTCCTTGGGACCCCCCAGCTGGTGGCTAGCTAGTCCCTAGACCCCAGCAAGAGTAAGGGGCTCCCACACGATCACCTTTCTACCATCAACGGTCTCATTGATAGACCTCATTTGACATGCAAGTCAAGATCCATCCAATGTCTCGGGCTCACACATGGCTTCTCCTCATATGGGGGCCTTACAACTTGAGCACCTTGGACCACTGGTGGATACCAAGAGGGTGGGGCATTGAGCATATCTAACACCCCCCCTCAATGTCCACCTGTAGGTGAACTACCTTCTCGGCCCAATGCCGAGTCTCTAAAGATGACCCTCACTACTACACATGGGTCCTATTTTGACATTTAATTACCGACGTTTAGCGGGCGTAGGTCGGTAATCATTGGTAAACTAAGCGAGACTTGTTAAAACTCGCTATATAGCGACTTCATATAAACATCGCTATATAGTGACTTTTAATAAACATCGCTATATAGCGACTCTTATTAGAATTGTGAATGGTCGTTATACAGTGACACTGAGATAGTTTCCTATAGCGACATTTTACAGAGAGTGTTTTTTCCCATACCAACCTTAAAATATAGTTTTTCCCAATGACAAAATTTTTTTCCTTTTCATATATGTTTGATCCTTTGAGACAATAAAAGTACAAGACCATGTACATCAAGGCTTTGAAGCTCATATATATATTCATGTGCAAGTTTGAGATGAAAAAAATCAATGAAGAGCATTTACATCAACGACTTCATCTGAGCCAAGTCTAACATGCCAAACAAGTCTATCTCTAACTCTATACCGAGTTGATCTCCTATGTCATCATCGTACTCTAGCACCATACGTTCACCTAAAAGTACTTAATCATCTTCTTCAATAAAGTGTGGTGATTTTTGATGATCATCATCTTCTTCCTCAATATCGTGATCTCCATCTTCCTCCTGTACGATGTCATTATGCGCATCTTCCTCTTGGCTCATATTGTGATCTTCATCTTCTTCACTAGATCCATCTAGATCAATTGGATCCGGCATTGGTAGTGGCATCTCCATATCCACATCTCTATCTTTAAAAATTTGCTTGCTTCATGGTGCAACTTGGATCATGTACCACCATCTTGGATCAAAACGATTCGGATGAAAAACCACCTATATTGAAGATGGGTGCCAAATGCCATTAATTATATATATGAAATTATGCTTAAGTACATGTATCAATGGATCTTTAAAAACGAAAGCTTTCATTAATTAAATCATTGCATACAAATCATTTGTATGCACCTACTCACAATGCTCGGGAAGAACAAAAGTATCACTTTCATCGGTCTAAAGTTTGGTGGAGTCTATCGCAAAGAAACTGCTACTGTCTTTTCTCACTGTCGCATGGGGACCGTTGTAAATAGTTCTAAACCATTTTACATAAAAAATGACAATTATTCTAAATCATCTGAAATCAATTTTATAGATTTTGCATATGGCCATGACTCCACAATCATAAGTGACTCTCTTTGAATCGATGCGTTCCATGTGAAAATGTCGTCCATATGACCATAATGCACTGTACTTTCTGTACTACAAAAGAGCATCATTGAAACAATGAAGATGCATCTATTTAATAGTGTATATTGCCATAAATAATTACTTAATTACATCAAGAGGTAAGAAACTTACATGCATCATACATCCAGATGATAACTCTCACTCGCACTTGTTTATTGTCTCTCCATCACGTTCAACTTTATGTAGAGCTAGTTGTAGCCAATCAAGTGACATGTGAGTGAGGAGAAGGGTGATATCCCATGGATATGGTTGTGATCACCTGTACATTACTCTGAATCTCCTCCTTGCATTTATTCTTCCTACTTTGGCCGCTTCATATCTCTCAATCCACTTCTGTATCTCCTTGCTATTGAGGATACAAAACTTATTGAATTTCTCCATTTGCTCTTTGCTCATCTTTCTTTAAATCCCTTTTCCTTGGGGAACCTTGTCAACGATGTGATCATCATCCTTGTTATGCCAAGCCTGCAACATATCGGGATCCATGGATGCAAGAAACTCCATGATATATACTAATGACTCTTACACAAGCCATCCTTTTGCCATGCTTGCTTCTAGTCTTGCTCTTTGTCTTATAAATCCCTTCAAATTTTTCATAAACTGCTCGAGAAAAAACATCCACCAACTATGAACGGTACCTGCAATGGCCACCTCATCAACTATGTGCATAAGCAAGTGCACTTGAGTTGTCATAATGCTCGAGGGAAAGTACTTCGATGGATTTCACCCTAGCCTTCTCGATGTTCGATATGGAGATCTCTTTTTGAGATATCCACCTATTTGAGATATATTCATAATTAGTCTACAGATTATTCAGCTTAAATTGAAGAAAATGCAATCAATGCGATTTGATAGTAAGCATACCTTATAATACCACTGATCTTGAATATAGCATTTCTAACATCTTCTTGTAAGCACCCTTTTATTGTAATTGGGAGGATGAACTATCAAAGCAACAAAGAAGTCATGTCAATAATATAACATAATCATAATTACACTAATGCATCACGATTATCGGTACACTAATCCTATATCTTAGAATACCTATAAGACCTTGTGCCAATCATGAGACTTGAGCCCACTAAGCTTATTGTTCTCTGAAAATACTCCTTTCAAGCAACGCATGTACCCTATGGGTGTTTGAAAAGAGGCAATGCCCGCCTTGACCGCTGCCTCCTCTCTCATGGAGAGGATCCATGTTGCTTTTGGAAGGATAACATTTCTTAAAGCATGCGCTTGGGGCCACAAATGAGACATCCTATTCATAGCATGTAAGTCTTCTCATACTCCTCTCGAGTCTTTGGAACCAACAAGTGTGCCTAAATAGTAGCTCCCACATTCTTGAAGATATGCATGGGATCCAAGAGATGATTGATTTGTAACTAACCCCAATCAATAGCTGTAGAAATACAAATTCAAAGCCAAATGTTTGTTATGTATTTTTGCCTTATTTACCACCTTGGTGCATCTCCAGGAGGAGAGTAGATGTTGCAGAATATGGATACATTTGTGTTGAAACCATAGACGATATATGTGCAGGAGAGGAGCTACTTGTGATCTATGATTTTTGATACATGAGATGTACTCATTTGAACATTCAATACTAGCCAATTCATTTTTTCTTTAAGTTACAAGTTGTGGACTTTGGGTCTAAACTTTTTTGTATAATTTTTATTAGCACTGCCCCACTAGGGGCAGATCTCTAGCTACTACAAACTTTCTATTTTTGATGCCCTGTAAAAGTGGAGCAATAGTAGTTATACTCAGCCTCTGGGGGGCAGTGCTCTAGGCATGTGTGCCTCTTGTTTACATAATGTGTCAACATAGTTAAGGCAATGATACATAGTTCATATTAACACTATGTGAATATTAAACGCTTTGTCATTGCCTCATATCATCGCATCAACTATAATGTTGCATACCTCCACTTAGTCTAAGGCTTCTTAGGATATGGACACCATTGAGGGTGATGACATGACAAAAGGTTCACATGAATAGGTATGGTTAAGGTAAGAGATATTAAGGTGTTTATGAACACCACTAAGGTTCATGAGATGATTCTAACTCCTTAAATTCTATTCATTTGGCTTGTGTTTGTAGACTAAACAAATATATACCTAGTACCATTCTCCTTGGCATAGAATTATCAAGGAATGGTAGTGGTTGGATTCTTCCCATTAAGTATATACTTTGACACAATACATCTTTATTAGGATAGTTCATTTTTTGATTAGGATGTAGGCTTTTTTTATTTTAGGATAGTTCATTTTTTGCATGATTAGGATGTAAGAGCTATGATTAAAGGTGTTTATGAACACCACAAAGGCTCATGAGATGGTGCTCACTCCATAGATTCCAAGCTGTTTTAAAGACTATGACTTCAAAACCATTCTCAGTGCAAACAATTATGGAGGAATTTGATTCTCCCCAGAAATACTACAAAGTGAGAATTTAATGATGTTTGTTTTCACAATGAAATGTTCAAGTTTTTTAGCATAATATTGCATAGTTTGTGTTACGATGCAAGGGAGAATTTCATTATTTTGTGAATGATAATGTAGTTGCTCTCTCCTATTTCTCTAGTTTTTCATGGAGGAAGGCTACAATTTATCAAAATACTACTAAGTTGGGAATTGGGATTTTCTCGAATTATCTAATACAGTCTTATGTGCAAAGAGCTTTTAATAAATCTAGCACTATTTACAATTTTGAATTGTTTGTTTTTCCATGCACTTGCTTGCTATATGGCTCATAACCATGCCAAGGTCATTGTATTTCATAATACATAGCATCAAACCCGATAGCATGTCCTTTGGCCTAGTTGTGGTTTGAAGCCACATTGCACTTGTTTGGGATATCCAATTCTGCTGACCTGTATTGTCAGAGGGGAAGAAACCAACTGCTGAAAATTTTGCTACTCCCGTAAATTTTGAATTTTGACACCTCTTGCCCATCAATCTTGGAAGATTAAGTACCTGCGACCTGCCCCCACCCTGCAACCTGCATGTACCTCGACGTGACCTTGCGTAGACTTTGGTTTGGCATTGTCTTCTTTCGGCGGGTAAGTTGTCTTCTATTCTTTGCTTGCCTCACGAACTTGCTTCTCTAGGTCTATTTTGGACTAATCGTGGCCATGGCATCAATGGCAAGATGTAGCTTTCCATGGCTTCTAAGAGAAGTAGATAGAGGCTACGAGACAAGAAAGTTGAAAAGCCTGGTGAAGGCACAAGTTAAGGAAAGCAATGGCACAGTATCGAAATGGCACCGAAGACACTTTTGCAACATTTGCAAAGGGAGAAACAATGAGAAGAAAGAATACTCCTTGTAGAGCAGCCAACAGGAAGTGGTTGCAGACGCATGCATTCGATCATTGCCATCGGAGTGAACATGAGCTGTGGGGTCACGAATGGTGGGAGCAATCGAGGTAGTAACATCAAGCCATTCAGGTGAATACCAATCTTGAGTCTTCACAAGCTTTAGGCTACACCCTAAAGTTCCTAGAGTAATAACCCTACCAACACCTTAGGAGATGCATGCCCAAGAGGCAAAGATCTCTAACTTGAGAAATGGCATACAGAAAGTGAAAGCAGTGCATAGCTTAGATCAACTAGCTGTAAAGATGACAACATTAGCTATGTTGGTAGGTCAACGTTTGCTTGGGTGTAGCCAATCGCGGAACAATTTTTGGGGCCATTTTGGGGCCGCGATGTGATGCACTCTTGCATGGATATTTGAATTTTGTGTGGACCCGCACTCTTGCTAAAAAATTTTTCGATGTTATGATGCCACACTTGCGTAATATTGAGACACAATCTATTTATTTTGAACATTGCATAGCTCGACACACGACAACTCTTCACTACATCATGCATCTCTGCACTGCTTTGTGTAGTGCAGTCTTTGGCCTGAGCTGCCTGACCTCTTATCATCATGCAGCCTTTTGCCATAGCCTTGCCACAGCTTTGCCACCTGCCACTGATCACCACACCCATGCAGATCATTAAAATTGAAGGTTGGGGCATTGGTTCTTCGCATAATAATAAGATGTAACCTATCATTCTAAACACCACTGCAGTGCAGTCTTTGCCCTGACCACCTGTCATCATGTAGCCTTTTGCCATAGATTTACCCATGCAAATCATAGTTGGCTTGGAGAGACCATTGCGCTAGTTCTTGGCATAATAATGAGACATAATCTATCATTCTAAGCATCGCCTCAGTGCAGTCTCTGGCATGATGACCTGTCATCGCCCAGAATTCAAGGTTGTCTTAGAGAGACCACCGTGCTGGTTCTTGGAGTTATAGCTCTATTACATATTTTTATGTATTATAGGAGGAGGTCTATGAGGATCAGTGCACTGACAAACAGAAGGAGATCTATGATAGCCACCGTGCTCGTTCTTGGAGTTATATATTTGTGTACCAAGAAAAATGTATTTCCTTGTGCAACCAAGAAAAATGCAATTGACGATATGGACCTTGAGGGGTCCCCTTTAGGGCAAGGGCCATATCGATATGCCATTTATGTCTAGTGGCATTCCTGGATATTGTATAATACATGTCGATATGGCCCTTCCCCTAGAGGGGACCCCTTAAGGGCCATATCATTAACTATATTTTTTGAAAGTTTAATTGTGTTTTTCTAGATGTATCTCCATGCAACCACAATGGTGGGTCGTTGGAGTTATTTTAGGACTATTTTGGTCTTAAACCAAGGAAATTGTAGTCCTACTTTTTTGGTATTTGAGTCTTCCAGCTGTATACGACTGTATTGAATGGATAGTGAGAAACATTCTGCAGATTCAATCATCCATTGTAAGACCCATTTGAGGAGTAGATTGGAGCAGCTAGACTTGAGCCTTCATCCAAGGGAGAAAATTTGTCATTTCGACCCGGACCCCTCGAAAATGAGGCAAAAGTATAATTCATCAAGTGAAAATTGAGCAAAAGACATTACAGTGTACATCTATGTCCAATAATAGGTTATATAAAAATTAACAAAAATTGAACAGAGGATCTTACATTTATAAAAAGTTGGCAATTGGTGAGAGCCTTAAAGGCCAAAAGATTATAGAGAGCCTCAAATTGAACAAAAAGAAATTACATAAATGTAATAAAAACTCAACAAATATCTAAGAGCCTTAGAGTCCAAAACATGACATCTAATGAGCCAAAAGATTGTTGAGAGACTTAGAGGCCAAAAGATTACATTCAGCCATTGCTGAGCAGTTAAGAGTCTCGTTTGAGTAAGAGGGAGTTTGTACAACTTAGTATTTCCTCCAGTCTAGCTTGTTGCATTAAAATTTTTTAGGGAGCCAAAGGAGGAGACGATGGAGAGGCCGAAGATCATGCACATTGCCAGGACTCAGATTACGCCCCCCCTAACAAGTCGAGAGTACTTTGCTATGAAAATACTGAGGCCTTTGTCGACGTCTAGGGGGAACCCATATAGCATAGCCATAAAGAGGCAGAAGGTGAGCATGTCATCTAAGGTGGTGACATGCAAATATGGGGGGAATCGACTGTGGGAATGAACAGTCTCCACTAGTGCCAGCATTTCTACTCCAAGTGAGTGCAACACAATCCCCTTATATGAGAAGGCATATTACATTAGGATCACCGTGCATCGAGAGGGGGTGGTAGTAGGCATGGTGAAAATGAGTGGAGGAGCAATAAATGAGTAGGGGAGCAGATGAGTGACAAGAGTTGGAGGAGGGAGCATGGAGCAAAGTAGAGCAAGGGTGGAAAAGAGCTGGAGGAGGGGTGTGGACAAAGCAGCAGAGTGTGTGGAGCAAAGTAGCAAAGCTTCTGGTGAAAAGTAGCAAAGCAAAGGCAAATGAGAGCAACGCTATAAAATGCCAAATGCCATGGATTATAAAGTTTGAGCCACCATGGTGGCTAGAGCTTGGGGTTCCATCCATATTAATTGCATGTCACCACAGTGGAATCTTAGGCACCACCCTAGATGGGGTGATAATCATGAAGTAGACACCATGTGGTGGGTGAGCATGCCCACTTCGATGGCTGATAATTAACCACCAACCCGATGGAAACTTAGCCACGATAGACATGGTTGATGAGAGCCACCACCATCGGGCAGTTATTCCCACAAAAGTAAATCATGAAGCCTAATCACCACTAATTAGTCATTACCATGCACTCTAGTACTCTACTAAGCATGTGAGCCTGGTGACTGGTAATTTTTACTACACTCATAGTAGTGATCATGCATGATTAAGCCCGATGGTGGGTGAGCAGGCCATGACAACAAACTTAAGCCTCCGCTATTCCATTCCCTTAACTATTTTGTCTTCTATCTCTCTCGACCGTTTCTTTCTCCCTTGCACTTGGACTGCAAACTCAAGCCTCCACTATTCCGTTTCCTTCACTATTTGATCTTCTATCCCTCTCAACCATTTCTATCTCCCTTGCACTCTTCTTACAACTTCTATCCCCTCTCGTAATGGACCCTACATAGTTTGGAAGCTCCTCATGCAATCTTTCCTCCCCCTCTACAGCACAATGCGAGAGCCTCTCCTCCCCTGATTTTGAAATCGTGATATATGAGGGCTCCTATCTTTCTCTTCAAAAGCCCAATTTGGATGCTCTCAAAAACTTCAACAGGTTGGTACAGGAGGTGAACGTGAAGGAGGGGTAGCTAGTCTATCAAGGTTAGAAGATTACCATCACTGAAAGCATGATTGAAAATACTCTAGGAATTCCTGGAGGTAATTTGCAAGCATGCTTCTTCGAGAAGTAGTGGAAGAGACAGGATATTCTAGATGTATACCCCAATGCTCAAATTAGTAAAGATGGTGGAGTCAAGCTTTCCAGCTTGCCAACCGGACCTCCAAGATGTGCTAAGAAGACCATTCACTTCTTTCCTAATATGAGAGGAACTCTGAAGTTATGGCAGATTCAAGAAGTAGTAGAGCAACTACAAGGACATCATGTATCTTTCTTAAGGGCTATCTCCAAGAGTGTGTTAACCAACTTGAAGAATTGTGTGATTGCAAATCCCAATTGTCATCTCAATCTGTTGGAGTTGTAATGCACCTAATGGCATCTACCCTCAAAGGGATTTTTGAGCAATACGATAAGAAGATGTCTTAGAAAGTTCTCAAATTGGTGGGAGGCACCTTTGGTGGGCTCCAAACTGGCAAAGATTGACAAAATAGAGGTGTAATAAAGGGGGAGAGGTCGCCATTTGTTGTGGACCATTAGATCTAGGATAGATCTAATGGTGGAGATCAAGGAAACCAATCAAGCGCCTCGATGTAGGCACATTTTGGAGAGTGTAGATGGAGCACTTTAGATCGACGGCTGAGATCTAGGCACATAATGGATGGCTCGGATTTGAGTGGCTTTTTCTTGCATCTCCACCCTTGGATCTCCTTGAGATCAATGGCTTGGATTCTAGTGCCTTTTCCTTGCATCTCCACCCTTAGATCCATTTCTAGATAGATGGCTTAAAATGAACCCCCTTCTCTTTTGATCTCATCCATTAGATCCTTTCCATGTTTAGATTTGATCCTTCTATCCTTTGATGGTATCCATTGGATCTACAACTTGATCTAATGGCTTGGATGGTTCTACCACAAGTTTGAATGTATCCCTTGGATTGTAGATGAGATCAATGGTGGCTGGGAATGAGGATCACTAGACTTAACCATGGGGGAGAGGTCTCCCCACCCATAAATGCTCAACATGTCCTTTTGTACACCTCAATGTACCATTGCCCCACACAAAGGAGCACTCTCATTGATACACCTCAAATCCCTCTCTAATCCCTTGAAATTAGGAAAAACTAATTGGAGCCCCTTTCGAGACCCCAATTCTCCCCTAATGAATGTGGCAATTTCAAACTTGCAAATGCAATCTTAAATTTATGAATAGACCTGGACCTTGCCAACTTAGCCACACAAGAGTGTGCCCACTATGTATCCCAATTCTTGTGGATAGAATAGTTGAAGCAGGCCAAGGTTGTCAACTTGAAAGAGAAAATCATATGCATCAGCTTAGTGCTTCAATTTGTAATCTCAACTACAAAGTAGCAAACAAGAATTGGGAGGCCTGGGTGGAGCAACTTATGATAGAACCAATAGTAGTTTAAGGATCACAAATAACAACCACACCAGAGTAGCTTTGCATGATGGAACATGTGTAATAGGTAGTGGCAAATAGCCAACAATGGATAATTGTTTTGGAAGCCTAGCTTCAAGGCTACACAAATCCCCTCCCAATGCTGGATGGTGACACATTGACCATCCTTGCAGACACAGTTTGCCAACACATCACCGAGGAGATGCTGTGCTAAATAAGTGTCTCAAATTCTCCCATGGGGTTGGAAAAATAAAAATTATGGTCCTCTAGAATAACCAAGGAGAGTGAGATGCAAATGCTTATAGTAGGGTTATAGAGATGGTAACCCTTCGCCTCTTCATTGTAGCCCAAGAAAATACACTTCCGGCTCTTCGGTTCCCATTTGGTCCTGGTAGCATCAGGGACATGCACAAAACACTCATATCCAAAAACTCTGAAATGTGCAGCTGAAGGTTTCTTACTAGAAAAGGCTTGCAGTGGAGTCATCATGTTCACAGCCTTCATGTAGCTACGATTCAGGATGTAAACTGAAGTGCTACATGCTTCAGCACATAAAGTTTTTGGCAAATCTTTCCCTTTCATCATACTCTGGCCCATTTTGCAGATGATGTGCATCTTGCATTCTGCTACTCCATTTTGCAGATGACGTGCATCTTGCGTTCTGCCTCTTGATTTCGTGACTTTTGCAGTAACTTTCGAATTCAGTTGATGTGAACTCTGCACCTCTATCTGATCTCAACTTCTTCACCTTCGTCCTTGTTTCTTTCTCGACCATTACATGCCATTCGTTGAACCTACTAAAAGCCTCGTCTTTAGTCTTCAAGAAGTATATCCATATCCTTCTACTATAGTCGTCGATCAGCATCATGAAATAGTAGGAACCACCCAAAGCTTCTGTCTCCATCTTTCCGCAAAGGTCCGTGTGAACGAGCTCTAGATGAGCCTTTGCCCTGCTAGCCTTTTTAGGAAAGGGATGCCGATGTTGCTTGCCCATCATGCGAGCTTCATAGACATCGGGCAGATCTAAAATTTTTGGTAGGTCTACAATCATTCCACTTTTATGCATCTCCTTCAAAGAACTAAGGTTTAGATGACCAAACCTCTCATGCCACAGTTAGT
Organism: Dipteris shenzhenensis; assembly: GCF_047967505.1. Lineage (NCBI taxonomy): Eukaryota > Viridiplantae > Streptophyta > Polypodiopsida > Gleicheniales > Dipteridaceae > Dipteris > Dipteris shenzhenensis. The sequence continues at coordinate 12,608,111 of NC_141602.1, read as the reverse complement.
GTTCTTCACATCCGCTTGAGCATTGAAAGCTGAGAGTTCGTAAATGTTGTTGTACCATGTACCTTTACCAACAACCTTCCCTTAAAGATCCAGAATCTGTGCACCATTCTTATCGAATTGAACTTTGAGGTCCCGATCCGTGATTGTGGAAATGGACAACAATTCCTCTTGATATCTGGCACATAAAGAACATCGGACAACTGTTTTACAACTCCATCTGACTTGAGAGCAATCGTACCTTTTCCTTTTGTTGGACATTTTGCATCATTGCTGACTGCTACCAGGATGTCATTCCCTATTGACTGTAGAGAGGTATACCAATCCTTCCAACTGGTCATGTGGCATAATGCACCACTGTCAATAATCCACAGTTCATCCGTAGGTACATGAACTGCCTCCGTGTAAATCTCCTCAATTGCGATGAGCAGCTCTACTGGTACTGCCTGTGTGCTGTTGCTGGACTCTTTCTTTACTCCGTTCTTCTCATTTGCAATCTTCTTTCGGCACTCATTCTGCTTGTCCCTGCCTTGTTGCAATAGAAGCACTTGAACTTCTTCTTTCTCTTTTTATCATCAGAAGAAGATGGGTTACCAGAGTCCTTACCCTTACCTTTCTTTGATCTGGTCCAGAAAGCTGAATCTTCTCTAGTTCTCGTCTTTTGATGCATCTCCTCCTCCAGAAGCATCACGCTGAAATCCTCAAAGTTAAGGGGCTGATTTTTGTTCTGTGTATTTAGCACTATAACAAGACTGTTGTACTTTGGTGGGAGAATCCGTATGCACCTTCGTGCTAGATTCTCGCTGGTAATGGTGATGCCAATCGTAGTCATCTGATCGCATAGATTCTTCACCTTGGTGATGAACTTCTCTGCCGCTTCAGACTTAAACAACTTCTCGTTCGCGAGTTGAGTCTCTAGATTTTGAATCTGCATCTAATTCGTGGTCTCGTACTAATTTTTCAAGATTGTCCATGCCTCCTCCGCTGTGGTGACATGTTGAATTAATGCCATGATGGAATCACTAACACTGCAGACAATAGAACATAGTGCATCTGCATTTCTTCTTGTCCACGCGAGAATCTCATCCGCAGTTGATACTATTTGTTGTCCTGCATTGGCTAGATCTGGTCTTGCAACCAACCTCACGTCCAACCTAGTAGCAGTGTCCCAAAGCGCATATGCACTTAGGATTGTCTTCATCTTGAACTTCTAGAGTGGATAGTTAGAGCCGTCCAACTTTTCACTTTCGCCGAATGGTGGGATTCACAGTCTTGCGGGCTGGGCCATCTCTCACAATCTGCTCGCATACAGAAAACACACTACCAAATCTTCTTGCTAGAGTCCAAGCTCTGATACCATGTCAGAAAATAATACAACGTCTATGCTCAACAGATAATAGGATCTCGTACGCAAGAGAGAAAACAAGATAGTATGGAGGATCAAAAATTTGATTACTGTAGAACTAATACAATAGATGGCACTTCCTCCCAACCGTGCGCTCCTGTGAAAGAAGCTTCGATGGCATGCTAAAGAATCAAGGTTGTTGTAGCCAGTGATGAAATGGGCTTCATGGGCTTGCTCTTATATAGCCACCAGTCCTAGTCAGGGCTCAATTGGGTGACCGACCCAGTCCACCCAAAACGATCGACTGGGGGTCAGTCCCGAAATAGGCCACCGATCATACGATAGAACTAGTGCACAAAATAGAGAAACTAATCCGTTCAGCCCAGAGCCATCCGGGATCATCTGAGGCTCCAAACGGGCCCCGCAACCCGAGAGTGTGGGTTGCCTTGGGAAATGCTCCATCTACCCTCAGTGCGGTTAGTCAAGAATTGCCTTCTCGCACTTGCATGTAGCCTAGTTGGTGGTGTGCCAACTCTATCTGAAGCCATCCAACCATCAGGCCACACATGGCCCCCATCTGGTATCCAAACTAGGACCTACCGGATAACCGAGCTACTCAAATGTCTTCTCCTCATATGGGGGCTTACAAGTAGAGTTAGCTGGCTCCTGCGTAGTTACACGAGAGTGGAGCATTGATATCTAACAAATAGAAGAGATGGGGAGCACTCCACCAAATGGCATCCAAGCGGTTGCAATGACATAGCTTAATGAGTATTTTCTATAGACGTAGTGTCCAAGGGGAATCCCCCAATCATACCACCCACATCGACTACCATGGATTCCCGAAGCATGTTGGCACACTTATCCTAAGGACCATCGATGGAAGAGGCAATGGTTTGGATCCTAAAGGAATGGTTGTCTACTTTGCAATAGGAAAATGTGTCACACTCAACCAAGTACCCACCATGAAGATGGCCTACAAGGAGGAGATAAAAACAAATCAAGACGTGGTCAAGAAACAATAGCTAGAAAACTAGAGCCTTTCAAAGATAGTCTTGCATACCAAAATATGTAGACTAGTGCCCACTTGAACTTGATCTTCCAGATGCTATTCCAAATCCAGAGAGTGTCATTCAAGCTTTGTCTCCCCAAGATAAATCCCAAACACACCATTGTAAGAATTTTAACAACATACAGCAAGTTCTACATCTAATAGTAGAGAAGGCCCAGCTACAAGTAGAGGTGCATGACTTGCAACAACAACAAGTGCACCAACCTTTCTCGCAATTGGGCCAATCGTATGTAACAAATGATGGACAACCAGTAGCTACAAGGCCATCAACTCCACATGATCCATGAAGCATACCTAGGCATCTATCACCTTGATACACAACCTCCATGATACAAAACCCTCTCTAACTTTGTGTTGCATTGGGGCCACAATCCAAACCCTTTACCCCAACTTCCACCTCCTCTACATCTCATTCTATCAATGCCTCCCATCCATGCTCTTGTTACTGTGCCACCCATGATGGTCAGATGATGTTCTTGGAGAATGAACTGATGATGAGGCTTAGAAGAAGGTTGATTTCAGTGGCAGTGGCCACCATTCATAGGTGTTTTGGGTAATATGTCCCAGGTGAGCTCTTCCATCTAGAAGTGACTTCTAAGGAGCTATGTGATTCTTGGTTGGAAATTTCTAGATCTAATGTTATGATATGTAGTTTGAGGAAATAGCTTCCCAACCTTGAATTCATACTAAAGTTAGAACACTCGGCTAGAATGCATGATGAGTAAGGAGGCATACTCAAACTTCTAAACCATCTAACCTACCATTCTCTACCAAATCCAAACTTCAACTTACGGTTCAAAGGTGATGATTGAGTCTTAGTTGCCTTATGAAATCCCACAAATAAGAATATAGTTAGTTCCTATCTAGTGGTTATAGGTCACATGCACTCACACGATTTTGCATAGGCACATAGTAGATTGTATCAATAATAGTATCACACACTTTCAATCCACAATATCAAAGCATGCAATGAATTCATAGGTAGGACAAGAAGCTATGCCAATTCTCAAGATGATTCGATGAAAGAATTTTAGCCTCAGCAACAAGACCTCCGCAGGCTGCCAAATATCACAGCCATCTCCTCATGCACAAATATTACACTTGCATACAAATTGATCTACAAGTTCAATGATCTAGATGCAATCCCATAAAACATGAATACAAGATAGAAAGAAATGATAAAGATCAAGAAGATTTGACAAAAGAATCAACATCCTGAGCAACAAAACCCCCACCAAACCTCTTCTCAAGAAGATTCAACAACAAAGTCTGCAGCCTTAGCAATAAGAACCCCTCCAAAATTCACATCCACCTACCTATCCTCAAGTGAATACTAGCTTCCTATAAATAGAGCAGACATTGTTATGGTGTGAACATATTACAACATGATCAACTGGTGTGGCAAAAGTTTCACAGCCACTGGGTTACCAGCATGGCATCTGACCTCCATGATCTTAATAGGCCATATTAACCCGAGCATGAGTAATAAAATGGATTCAAGGGTATGTTGAATTTGTGTCAACATGGATTTAAGTAGCACAGAATGTGTGTGTGGAGCAGCAGCAAAGCTCCACTTGTTCTTGCATAAGGCTAGGAATAATCTCTCTTAGGAATCCAACATGCATGTTCTACATCCAAGTTCTACATACAATTCCTACATGCAACTCCTACATGCAACTTATATATGCGCGTCCTAGATGCAAGTTCTACATGTAGAGAGAGAAAGTCTTATAATTCCTACATGCAGAGAGAGAAGCTCTCCAACTTGTATAAATAAGCCATAATGGAATGAATCCCACACTCTTTGGGACATTGTGTTGAGTTATATTTTGGTGTTCTATGCAATTGTATCTAAGTGTCCATGCTCCCTTGCATTCCACATCCAAAAGCATGTCATAACCTTGTCTCCTACTCCCCTCTCCTCCAACCTTGTAACTACTCCTCTCCCTCTCCTCCTCCCTTCTCCTGTCTCTCCCCCCACCCCCATGCTATTACACCTTATTTCTCATCCACTCCTATGCTTTCCCTAAACCCTTACCCTCTTAGATTAGTTCCTCAACCCTTAACCTCCATGATCTATGAGGGAGACGAGTTCTCCACCATGTAAACTAATCTAAATATTGGATCCTCCTTTTAATCCTGAAACCCCTTCTTAACCTTGAACCTCCTTCTAAACCCTAGAACCTCTTCTCAACCCTAGAACCCCTTTCTAACCCGTATCCACTTCTGAACCCTGGAACCTCTTTTGAACCTTGAACCCCCTTTGGACCCTGAACCTCCTTCCAAACCCTAAAACAGGTTCTACCTCCAATGGAGGCTAAAGCCTTCATTAGCTCGATCATGTTGATGAATGTTACTTTCACACAAGCATGCACGATGTTTGCTCCCCACACTTAATCCTAAGTCTCTCATTGAAATATGACCTAAGGTCCTAAGCTACACTTATACTACAAATGATGAAATCAATATATTTATAGGTACAAAAAGACTTGGAGCCCTATTCATTTCTAGTTGCACTTCTAGAAAATTGATGTGGCAAAACTAACGTGGAGTATCTCATGTAAGCTTGCTAGACCTCAAGAGAGAGAAGTCATCCAATTTTCTTACCCCCTCTTAACATAATTGAATGATTTTAAATGTGGTAATCTTCCTATTAACATAGGAGTGGGATGGCAAACCACCTTTTCCCATCTCTCTCTCTCTCTCTCTCTCTCTCTCTCTCTCTTGTAAGCATGTCTCTGCATCATGATCATTTGCAACTTTATGCTCTCCTTGTGAAGGTCAGTATTTCACACATACTATTGTGTAGCATTAGCTACATAAGCACTACCTCACAATTTGTTTCTCTAGACTCTAAGCTAGCATGTTTTCTAAACCTTGAACTCGCTAGTATCTATTCTAAGAAATTGTGAAGTCATGGGTAAGAAGTTGCAACAGTATGTGCATTATTTTTATTTTTTGCACTTAATAATATATGGAAACCATGTATTATAAACCTATGTATACTAGAATCTATCAATTGTAGCTTGTGACTGTCTACAAGCATGCGCCTTAATTTCGCAAGTTGCTACAGCCAGCAAATGTGAGGTCCACAATTGGCTAGACTTTGAACAAGCTACTATCGATAGTTTAAGCAAGCTTACAACCAATTCAAAGTCAAGTATTCTATCCACACCCTTGATTCCTACTTTATAGTTTAGTACTAGTATAGCATAGATTTTATATCCATGTGTGAGTTGTTATGGGCCTACATAAGCTAGCCCCAACTGGCACAGGGACTAATATTCTTCATCGATGAGCGAGTTGATATTATAGATAGCAGCTTAAGCAAATCTCCAGCCAGCACATTGACTTATTATTAAACAAATCCCTACATATTTGTTAATATTTATACTCTACTAAAGTAGAATGTAACAAATACAAGTAAATTATAAAAAGCATGTTAAGATTTTCAAAAAGTACCTATTTTTAAAAACTAACTATTTTAAAAACTATATTTTTTCATGAAACTAACAAACAACAAATACTAAGCTTATCAAAAGTAACTACTTTACAAACTAAAATATTTCATGCAACTAACAAAATAAAATACTAAGCTTGTCCAATTAGTATTTGAGTGTGAGCGGATTTTGGCCGGCAAAAGCAAACCCACTACCAGCACCAAATACCTTCTAAAAGGATAAACAAAACTTAGAAATTTTGTTTGTAGATTTGTTTATCCCTTTTGGTCCTTTTATTTTCCAAGACTCCATGGTGACACCAGGAATCTCAGTAATGTGAACAAATGGTCATAATGGGTAGATTATATAGTTTATATTTAACAAAACATTGCACGATGTAGTTGGCAGCATTGTGCCGTGTCAATGTCATCACGGGTAGATTATACAATTTAAATTTACCATGTGGTAAGCAAAAGACCATGTAGTATCCTTGGTTCTAGGTAGCACCGCATGGTGTCAATATCACTACATACTGACTTCCTACACCGTCTAGTGTTTTTGGCAATTATTGCACAGTCTGCCGAGTCACCATGCAATAATCATCTGTGGCCGTTCCAAGTTAAAAATTGCAACTAGACTATTTTAAAATGCTCCTAGGCTAATTAAAAAACTTTCCTTGTACTAATGCAAGCCCTCATACCAAAATGTATTCAATATAAGGTCTATCAAGGGTTACAATTTTTTGCCATTCCCCATGTAAAACTTTGTTATGGTGTTGCTTCAACCTTGCCTCCAGATCTATCAATATATTGATGTGTGTCATTTACTACATGTAGATGCCATGGAAAACCTCAAGAAACCTAGAGGCCTTTAGACTTGGATTGACATCGTCCACATATAGCTTTCCATATTTAAGCATGAGGAAATGATTTTGTTCTTGATATTCCACCAATAATAGAGTGCTACAATCGAAGCCCGTTTCTGCTAAAGAACATGGGTGGACGACTAGGGTGTCAAACAGTAGAGTTTACAAGATATGACTCATTGTACACTGTGTTGTGTTCCAAAAATTTTGAAATATATACACATGTTCACCCCTTAAGCTTAGGAATTGGCTTAGGGTAAGGGTTGATGCTGATTGAAGTTGCAACAAGAAAGCAACATGTATTTGAATATGATAAGTTTGAAGTTTGAATAAGAAATGCAAAGTTTCAATGATATATGACATAGAAGCAAGCACTTCTAATTCACCTACCATATCTCATGAGCTAATAGTTACACAATATAGTGATAGTTTCAGTTCTTTGAGTCATTACTCAAACCTAGATATAGGATATCTAATCTTTAAGGTTGAGGATATCAAAAAATAAACATAGGATATGGTGTCAATTTACCTTTTAGAAAATTTTATAGAAGACTTGTTTATATCGATTCACATAACTAGCTATGCACACTGGCTGTAAGCATGATTGGTTGGTACGCTTTTACTACTTTGCTAGTCATCAAAAAGCACCCCTAATATTGCTTTTAGAAATTCCGTTGGCACAAAGAATAGTGCTTCTAGTGCTTTTTAAATATAAGAAGGATTAAAAGCACAATATATTTGTCCACCTATGCTTTGGGCACCCTAAATAGTCCCTCATAGCGGTGTCCACTATTATAAGCTATACACCCCACTATGCTATACTTGCTTGAGTTCATACATTCATGGACTCTATTATGGTGAAATTATCTCCTTATATGCATCTATGTCCCTACATCTTGAAATTTTATAGTAAATTGTGGTACAATACAACTATACATTACCTCCTATAATTATTATTCAAGTTTTGTTATTGTTGAAAATTTGATCAATATGTATTTTACTTTTGCTAATCTAGTGTTTTGTGTGCAAATATATCTTTCTCCCTCTATCTTTGAATCACCTTGCTTTAAAAGTACCAATTTTTAAGGTTTAACACATAATATCCATTCAATACACTATGAAAAATATCATTACTTTATTGGATGCTTATATTGATGCTTTTACCAGTGTTTATTTCTAGTTTCTTTTTCAAATTATGCTTTTATCGATGCGCATTACTATTTTTCAAAAAAAGCATATCAAATAAATCTTGAAAAAATATTGAATTAGAGTAGTATTGCACCCTACTACCCTTATGTTCTAGCATGTAATCTCTTGACCTTTTATGAGACTTGTCCTTATTTAGAATTTATGAGATTTTCAGGTGAATAGAAAATTTCATAATAATTTTTAAAACAAGAGGAAAAATAGAAAGAAGAGAGAAGCTTTTGTAAACGTAATAGTCCTAGTCTATTTTTAAAAACTTATTAGGCTTTGGAAAAGGGCTCAATTTAAGAAAATAGGTTCCCATTTGGGAAATATAGCAAAACTTGCAGTTTGACTCTCTCAAACTTTTGCAAATTTGTAGAGATCACATATGTTTGCAATAGAGGATACTATTAAACAGGCTTAGCACATAGATTTTGCAATTATTGTTGTATCCATAACAAGATATTACATTTGAGATACATAATCATACAAAATTGAAGCTATTTTCAATAGCCTTTGCAAGAATCGATATTATAGATGATTCTAACACAAGAAGGGAACGAGAATAAGATTGAGACTTAGACTAAGAGTCAAAAACTAATATGATGGATTTTTTTCGATTTCTTGAAGCTATTCACATTTTATTTTTTATGTCTTAGAGATCAATTCCATCATCATGGGTTTCAGATCTATGTTGCATTCTTGGATACGGAAATCAATGGTAAAAAACCTATCCAAAATGACTTTTTAGATTTCCTTTTGTATATATTCTCATTCTTGACTTGAATGCACAACAATCTTATAAAATAAAAATTGTATTCATCAAACACATCAAGAATTCTCTCTTCTATACTTTTTTGAAATAAATTTGTCTTCATATGCATATCTACCTCAAAAAGTGCTTTCGACACATAAATATGCAAGAACACATAACTATGAATAATCAAAATGAGCATGAGGAATGCAGAGGATGAAAGGCCCCACACTTTTTTATTTTTAACATCACAGTATTGAAATAAGAATTCATAATGTTTTCTTTGATTTACTAATGTATATATTCTTTTTCAAGAGCTCAACAATAGTATGTAGTCATACCAATGCCTACTTTGACAATTGAACAATTCTCATTTTTTGAAAAAACAAAATTTAACATAATCAACCATTAGAGCAAATTGGAATAAAAAAAGACCTCTTAGATTAACAAATAATCAAAATATAATCCCATGATTAGGCAACCAATGAGGAGAATAGAGTATATCCATGACCCCCTAAAATAGCACCCATTTAAACACTTCCCCCATTGCCCATGAAAAAGAAGGTCATTAGGTCCATGAGTGCTAGATTAGTTGTGCATGGGGCTAGAGAGTGGCATTTCTAAGAAAGCCTCAATACCTTGGGTACGTTGAGGTTACGAGGGAAACACTACCAAGCCTTATTGGTGGAGAAAAAATATCCTCCCATTCAAACCCCTAGTTTGAAGAAATCACCAAAGGATTATTAACATGATCCTTCAAGATAAAGGGTGGAGGTTGGATAGTCTTTGGTGGTCCATAAGAACAAGTTGGCAATGTGATTGAGAGAGCTACCCTAGGGCATTGGGCAACCCTTAAAGTTTCATCATCGTTACTTTAATCAAATGGCCCAAAAGTACTTACAAGGATGGTACCATGCTCTCCATCTTAAGGCCATGTGATGTCCTTACACAATAGCCTCTCATGGGCTATCATCATGAGAGATGCATGATCTACACAAATCATTCAAATTCATGCACCATTTGGTCATTATTACACCTTTTTGACACATGCATTTTAGGATGATTAGAATATCTAAGGGCCATCATAGACTCTCCTTGAAAGTCATAAAATCTTTGTGTAATCAAAGGGCCACAAAGGGCTAATGTAAATGTAGCTCTTCTTGAGTGTTTATAAATACACATGACAACAATTTGTGCTATAGATAGCTAAGCCTTAGCTTATCATAAAATCTCACACACATCTTCATAAAGTGTAGTTGACATGGCTTAGAAATACACACGATCACTTTCCCACAATGATTGGATGGGATTCCAATCCCATGCATGATATCTGACATTAGTGGTGGGTCATTAGATCACCTTGTGATCTAATGAAGGAAAATATACATGATTGTGATTCTATATGATGGTAGCTATACCAGATAGTTTGATGTCCCCTACACACATTCATAATGCCATGAAAAGTACTTAAGCAAAAAATATTAAAGGCCTTAGAGGCCCATAATGGCATGTGAAATCAGATTCTCCAACTTACTATCATGTATTTCTCGAGCAATCGAGGAATTTGGGTACTAACGTTTGCTTGGGTGTAGCCAATTGTGAAACTATTTTCACAGCCATTTTGGGACCGTGACATGACATGCTCTTGGGTGATATTTTGAATTTTGTGTGGACCCATGCTCTCGCCAAAAATTTTCCCGATGTCATGATGCCGCACTAGCGTAATAATGAGATGCAATCTATTTATTCTAAACACCCCAGAGCTACAACACACGGTAGTGCCCGACTCTCTCTTTGGGTTGGGGTCGCTTTGCCTATGCGTTTTTTTCTAAGAAAAATTGCCTTTGCTAAGTTTTTGTTGGTATTTTATTAAAGTCTTCTAAAATCCTAAGAAGTTTTTTAATATATATATGATTTTTTTTCTTTGTATATGATAATGTTATCTTGATTAATACAACACATTCTTCTAACAAAGGTTTGATTTACTACCCTTACATTTTTTTCCTTTTTTTGCATTAGCGTGATATGCAATAGATTAAAAAATAATTTCCCTTTAGTTTATAGGTACATTATTCAAAATATCTTATTGTAATGGTAGAAAGGTTAATCTTTTGCTTAGCAGCATTTATATATATGCCATTAAGTCTAAATATTGTTTATGAGTGGATCTATGTGATTCCTTTTATGTTAACCTTGATGGAATCACCGTGCTTTCATGTTCATGTTGAACATTTTTATCCTAGTTTTTACATTAACTTATTTTTTTCTAGGTTTTTCGTCTTTATAACTTTTAATTAATAATTATTTTACTTAAGATCAAATTTAAGGAAAATTTTTGTCATTTATTTTTTGGTTAATCATTTAGGTTTTGAAATTGTTGCCTTTTTTAGGTGTGAACTACCCCCCATCATCATCATCACCACATTCAATAAAATTAAGAGACTTTTTGCTTTTCCAAAAGGGGTGGACTACCCCCCTTGTCTATTTCATTAATGAGGTACACCATCCCTTTGTTCCCTTTAATTTGGTAATATTGGTTACCTTATCATCTCACACACTTTGTTGGCTAGATAATGATGGATTTGTGACACTGATTGTACATATAACATGGTATTTGCAAAAAATATATATATGTGAATCTAGACAGTTGTCTTTGTTCCTAGGTAAAGCAATAACACATCAAGGAATATAGGCATTACATGTCTACCCAATTGAAACTATGATGTTCTAACACCTGGTTTTTCTTGGATGGTGGCAGGTAAGTAGACCCTGACTGCGGAGCCTGGACTATTACTCGATAGATTTGACACTGTTGAACTAATTTTTTGCTTAAGCTTGCAGACTCAATATAAAGAAAAATTCTAATGCCATTCCTCTTGTTTTCTGTACCAATTTTTTTATTACAATTTTGCCAAAAGTTATTTCAATTTAGTTTTCTTAAAGAATTTCAATCCATTTCTCATATGCATCTTTTTATAACTGTCCAAATGATTGAATCAATTGTATGATGGTTCATTTATTGATGGGATTATTAAATTTAAACACACACACACACAATATTCTTTTTATCTCTTTCCTCTCTGCATCCTCCTTGTCCTCATTGCAACCCTCTATCTCTGTCTATGTTTAACTCTATCACATCTCTCTCTACCCCCTCTCTGATGCATGCACTACTCTGTATGCGTGTGTGTGTGTGTGTGTGTGTGTATCACACACACACACACACACACATGGTACACAATTTCTAAACACAAATGCCCTGCATTTCAATTTTATAGCTTTCCAATTTCATTCACTTAAGGTTCCAATACTCTCTCTCTCTCTCTCTCTCTCTCTCTCTCTCTCTCTCTCTCTCTCTCTCTCTCTCTCTCTCTCTACATATAGACCCTCTATCTCTATCTATGTCTAACTCTGTCATATCTCTCTCTACCCCCTCGCTCTCATGCATGCACTGTGGTTCTCTCTCTCTCTCTCTCTCTCTCTCTCTCTCTCTCTCTCTCTCTCTCTCTCTCTCTCTCTTTACCATGATCATTTGTCTTTTGTTCCCACAATTTTGGGTAAATTGTTTTTCCCAAAAAGGCTTCTAAAGGAGAGCTAGCATGCACAAAATCAAACTAGAGACATAATTTCATAAAACTAACAAGAGAAATGAGTGCATTTGTTGTGTTTAGACCATTTTGTTACCAAACATGACTAAATTTGGATATTTCTAGCAAAAGTTGTGAAAATCCAGATTGAGAGCTTGGGCATTTTTGGTGCCATCGTGTTCAGCAGTGCTCAAACATTGCTTCTGAGCTTCAAGATTGTGACTTGGCATGCTACCCAATTACACTAGAATGAGATCGGAGCCCTCAGAGCACCTAATTTGTAGTGAGAAGTACCTGAGATCCAGGCCTGTGAGGGGGCAGTCCAGCTCTTCAGTTCACGTGTCAAGGAAACAAAGATAGGAGCCGTGAACATTGTACTCGAGGGTAAAAATCATAGATTCCTCTAGCCTTGCTGAGTAGCTCCTCCCCCTCCTCCCCCTCCTCCTCCTCTCCCTGTAGGTAAATTTGCCCTCTCTCCTTAGCATTCTTCTTAGCTATGGTGTGAACCTCCACTTGCCCCAACTCGTGCCAAACCAGCGACTGGTCTACCAGGCACCCCAGTAGGTATTCATCATTCTGTCCACGAGAAAATACTTAGCCTCATCCCATGACCGGTGATGAAAATACAGTGCAACATCCAAGAACGCATCTTGCATAGGTTTTTTTTAAAAACTCAGGCTTGCCTCAAGTTTTTTGAAAATGTCCTCTTCGCTACTTGATGCCACACTCGCCATCCTCAAGCATTGTTCGACCTTCTGCCACTCCTCTTTCTCGCACCTCTGTTTTGCCTTGAAATAGGATCTGTAGACCCTTAGCACCAAGGGAAAGCTGCAGAGAATGGCAGGTTTGCTAGGTTTGACAAATTATGGATTAAAAAGGTTCCAAAGAAGATGTCTTGTCTTGCTTGGCTTATTCTTCGCAAAGCAATATGGAGAAATGCTAGAGGATTTAGAGTAGGTAAGGGAGATCGGAAATGTAAAAGATGCCTTGGCCCTCTGGAGGATATCTCTCATATCTTTGTAGCTTTCCCTCATGCTAGAAGATTTTGGAAATTCATATAGATAGAGTGTGGAGAACCAATTAATTGGAAAGCTATTTTGCTAGCATGAGCCTTGGTTCCAAATAAGGGCACATGCTCTATGGTTCAGATGGGTTTCTAGAAATAAGTTTCAATTTAATCAGTTTAATCATAAATTTATGTACTGATCACTTGTTTGCTTCATTGTAGGACATGAAAAAAAAAGACTTGACTTTCAGATAGAGGTATACAATTGGGAGCACATAAGGTTGAATGTTGACATTGCAAAACGCAAGCGTTGTTTTATTTCTAATGAATGCACCAAGCTCCCTCACTTTCTGTAGAGAAGACTTACCTCAGCTGATCCCAGCCCTACTGTTGTTGGACCCTCCACTCACCCTTCTGCCCAAGGCTATGATGATGATGCTCTCTCCTTTCAAATTCATGCTTTTGAAGAGATGTCTATTGCCTTTGCTCGGGGTGTTCCTGCTGCTCATTTTGCTAATCTCAGAGCAAGCCACAACGAAGAGACCACCAACTTCTCCTTTCAAGTTCTTGATGCTTCACTCAACAAATACTGAGGATCTTGATTTATTTTTCTGCTACTAAGATGCTAGGTCTGTCTTGGGATAGCTCAGTTCTATTGGCTAAACTCTGATAATGTCAAAGGTTACTCAAGATAATATAACATCTCTTTTTTTTTGGCCAATAATAATAATAATAATAAATATATACCTGATAAAACCCTCAAACAGTACTCACTTCCATTTAGATTCAACTGTTGCTGTAGAATATAATATCCAAGCATTTATTTTGCTCTATCTCATTGAAACTAGGACTATACATCTAGCAAAGTATATAAACAGACATAAGTTTGATACAATCACAACATTCCATGAAATGGGTCTGTCGCTTCTATACAAACTTGAACTTTCCTTGTCGTCACATAAAATGTTTACAGTCCCTATCCTCGAAATGATTACAGCACATTTCCAATCAAATCCAAGGCAATCAATGTTAATTATCTCAATATACTAGACAAAGCGTTCCACCTTCACACTTTTCTAGAGCACCTAGCACAAGTATTGCTTACAAAACCATCTACTTACCAACCTTTTTCTTTAGGATATTTCAACATCAACATGCTTGAACATTCTCAAAAGCAAATACAACTAGCACACCTCATGGAACAACATCATTTGCACTTAGTAAACAAAGACCCAACAACAATCTATAGGTCTCAAGTTGACCATATCTGGACAAATGCATCAATTACCAACATTTACATTGGAACAACTCAGGCATATTGGATTGACCATAGTCTTGTTTACATTGCCTATTAATTTCCACTGTGCCTGCCATTATTTACGGCACCTTAGAATTCCATGCTTATGTACCCAAACTTAAAATGATCACGCCATGCTTCTACGGGGAAGAAGGACAAGCAGCGAGTTTTTTTAGCGAGTTTAGGAGGGAGTTTTTTTTGGCAACCAGCATGCTTTGTTCCGCCTATTCCACTTATGACATATCTCTCTCTCTCTCTCTCTCTCTCTCTCTCTCTCTCTCTCTCTCTCTCTCTCTCTCTCTCTCTCTTTCATAAACACACACACACACACACACAATATATTCTTTTTGTCTCTTTTCTCTCTTCATCCTCCTTGTCCTCATTGCAACCCTCTATCTCCATCTATGTCTAACTCTGTCACATCTCTCTCTACCCCCTCTCTCATGCATGCCCTTCTCTCTCTCTCTCTCTCTCTCTCTCTCTCTCTCTCTCTCTCTCTCTCTCTCTCTCTCTCACACACACACACACACACTCACACATATGGTACACAAATTCTAAACACAAATGCCCTGCATTTCATTTTTATAGCTTTCCAATTTCATCCATTTGAGGTTCCAATACTCTCTCTCTACGTATAGACCCTCTATATCGGTCTATGTCTAACTCTATCATATCTCTCTCTACCCCCTCTCTCATGCATGCACTGCGGTTCTCTCTCTCTCTCTCTCTCTCTCTCTCTCCCTCCCCACCTTTTTTACCATGATAATTTGGCTTTTTTTCCACAATTTTGGGTAAATGTTTTAGCCCAAAAAGGCTTCTAAAGGAGAGCTAGCATGTCCAAAATCACACCAGAAATAGAATTTCGTAAAACTAACAAGAGAAATGAGATCACTTGATGTGTTCCGATCATTTTGATACCAAACATGACTAAATTTATATGTTTCTAGCAAAGTGAAATTTGTTTTAGCCCAAACTGGCGTCCAGAGGAAGCCTCCTCTGGATGCCAATTTAGACTTAAAACAAGTTCTTTGATTCCTTTTTGAGTCTCTCTCTCTCTCTCTCTCTCTCCCTCTCTCTCCATGATTATTTGTCTTTTTTCCCACCATTTTGGGTAAGAGGAGAGCTAGCATGAACATAATCACAATAGAGATAGAATTTCATGAAACTAACTAGAGAAATGGGCTCATTTCATGTGTTTCGATCATTTTGATACCAAACATGACTAATTTGGATATTTTGAACAAAAGTTGTGAAAACAAATTTAGCCCAAAGTGGTGTTCAGAGGAAGGCTCCGGTGCCCTCATCTGGATGCAAATTTGGGCTAAAAGAAATTTCAGTGATTCCTTTTCTCTCTCTCTCTCTCTCTCTCTCTCTCTCTCTCTCTCTCTCTCTCTCTCTCTCTCTTACACACACACACACACACACATACATACACACACACACACTCACACACACAAATGCCCAAAATGCTGAAAAATTTTCCCAAAATGGTGGGAAAGAAAGACAAATCATCAAGGCAAGAGAGAGTCTCACAGACACACATACACAAACACAAATGTCCAAAATGCTAAAAATTTTGTCCAAATGGTGGGAAAAAAAGACAAATCATCAAGGTGAGAGAGAGAGAGAGAGAGAGTAAAGAAAGAAATCAAAGGTATTTGTTTTAGCTCAAATTGGCATCCAGAGGAGGGCGTCGGCGTCCTTTTCTAGATGCCAGTTTGGACTTTGAAAAATTTCACAACATTTGCTAGAAATATCCAAATTTAGTCATGTTTGGTATTAAATGATGGGAACACATCAAATGAGCTCATTTCTCTTGTTAGTTTCATGAGATTCTATCTCTTGTGTGATTTTGTGCATGCTAGCTCTCCTCTAAAAGCCCTTTTGGGCTAAAAATTTACCCAAAATGATGGGAAAAAGAGACAAATTATGATGGTAAAAAAGGAGAGAGAGAGAGGACTGCAGTGCATGCATGAGAGAGGGGGTAGAAAGAGATGTGATAGAGTTAGACATAGATGGAAATAGAGGGTCTATATGTAGGACGAAGAGACAAATCACACACACACACACACACACACACATGCACGCACATAGAGTGCATGCATGAGACAGGGGGTAGAGAGAGATGTGACATAGTTAGACATAGACGAAGATAGAGGGTTGCAATGAGGACAAGGAGGATGAAGAGAGAAAAGAGACAAAAAGAATATTGTGTGTGTGTGTCTGTGTGTGTGTGTGTGTGAGAGAGAGAGAGAGCGAGAGAGAGAGAGAGAAAGACCACGAAGAGAGAGATGTCATAGAGAGGGGGGATGGTAAGATGTTGATAGTTTAAACACACACATAAGTGGAATAGGTGGAACAAAACATGCTGGTTGCCAAAAAAAAAAAACTCACTCCTCACATACACTCTACTTCTACTATGAAACAATCTACACACCGATTACCCCCCAAAAAAAAAACACCAATTACCAAAAATTACTTTGGAACAATGGATGCCCGAGCACTTTCTTCCAACATTTCCAGCCCCCATCAATTCTTGTGACCATCTAGCTAGCCAACTTTTGTAGTGGGGCATTTTAATAACAACATGCTCGAACATTTCCAAAACCAAATACAACTAACAAAACTCAGGCAAACCCACCGATTCCCTACAGTTGCATTGAAACAACTCGAGCATACTCCAATGCACCTTTCGTTATCTATAGCACCTTGTAATTCCATACTTAAGCCCCAAACTTAAAACATCACAATACATTTCCAATTGACCATTAACAACTAATGTAATTGACGACCAAAGTACAAGTGATAGAACTAGTGCAAGAGATTGGAATTGATGCAAAGATACCAATTGAGATCTCGCAAAATGCAAATGTCAAGTCTAACCATGAGAACACATCAAATGCAACAACAATGCTAGTGAGCGCTTTGTATGGTTCGGTTGAAGGCACCTTTATAGGATATGATTTGCCATACTCCATAGCGAGTATTTTTCAATAATCTCATGTTGACATTGATGTAGTTAGTGTTATTGGTCTTATGCTTGATTATCATGCTTTATGGTTCGTTCAGTTGACTGTTAACAACTAACATAGTTAGCAACTAAGGTGCATATCATGGAACTAGCAAAAGGGATGGGGATTAATGCAAAGACACCAATTAAGATCTCATAAAGTGCATGGAGTATGGCCATGGGCCAAGATTTGTATTTCCCAATAAAGTAGCTAGGAGAGGAATTATCATAGCTTTCCTATTGAACAAAAGCATGTGCTTATGCATACTTATGCTCTCTTGTTTAATGTTGTTAAGGAAACCTTCTCAATGGGTCTTAAGTTTCCCTTCCAATCAAGATTCACCTAATTTCTTGGTTTGGGGAGAGTCTTTCAATTAAGGCTTGGAAAGTGAAGGAACCTTGAAA
Organism: Dipteris shenzhenensis; assembly: GCF_047967505.1. Classification (NCBI taxonomy): domain Eukaryota; kingdom Viridiplantae; phylum Streptophyta; class Polypodiopsida; order Gleicheniales; family Dipteridaceae; genus Dipteris; species Dipteris shenzhenensis. The sequence continues at coordinate 12,590,145 of NC_141602.1, read as the reverse complement.
AGTTAAGGATGAGCATTGAAAGTGAGGTGCATGCTAGAGGCACATAGAGTGGTACCTTTCATCTATTAAATATGTGGAGACAATTTTGAGGAGATGAATACTTTACGTTCTCTCTCTCCACATGTGGCCTCTAAAAAGCCCCTAGCTATAAGGTACGAACATATTGGCAAGAGGGAAAGAGAGAATGAGGTGAGCATCATTTTCTTCCCTTCAAAATTGGCCACAACGTTTGTTGTGGCCTTTGAAATGCACATATTATTAGAAGGTTCCTCCCTACCTTGTGAGGCACTTTCCCTTGTGAGACACCAAATGGGGAAACCTGAGGAGAGGCACTTTCCCACGTTCATTGAGTGCTCCAGGTGAGATGAAAGGGCATGCCCAAGGGAAGAGAGAGCCCAGAGATCTCAAGGAAGGCAGAACCTATCTTGGCTTGCACTGACCGTGGTTGAGGTAGGCCATTGATAAGCAAACGCTTGGGAAGGGAGGAGGTTCCCAAGACAAGGAGACTCTCCACAACCCACTTTTGTTGAATGGCGAACTCCCCTTCTTGAACCAAAGAGCTAACCTCTATATTCCCTCCCTCCCTTGTTGCCTTGAACTTCACCATCGTCGAGCTCCCAGCTTTCAATTCCATCTCCACCTTCTCCCCATCGTCCACAAACACTTCTCCATCCGCTTCGTCCCTTCCTCTGCTCGATCCCTCCATAGAAAACACCACCAGCACCTTGAACGGCGTCTTCCTCACCCCTCCCGTCGTCAGCTCCCCCCCCTGCAGCGGCAGAATGCACCCCTCGTGGACGTGCACGTCAATCGTGTCGTTCGGAGCCGCCAGAGTCTGATACGCACCGGAGGCCCCGCTGACTACCTGTGAATAATTGAACAGATTGTACCACGAGCCTGCCGGGAAGTAGGCGTCGATAGAGGTGGTGTTAGCGGTGAGGACGGGCGACACGAGCACAGATCTGCCGAGCAAGAACTGGGTGTCGACTGCGAGGGTGGACGGGTCTTGAGGGAACTGGAAGAAGAGGGGTCTGGCGATGGGAGCTCCTGTCTGGTGAGCCTCGTAAACCAAAGTGTAGAGGTAAGGCAGGAGCTGATACCGCAGACCCAACGCCTTCCTGGCCGATTGAGCGACAGAATCCCAAAGATACAATTCCTGTCGCGTTGTTCCTTTCGCGGAATGGTCCCTGCTGAAGGGATAGAAAGCTCCGACTTGAATCCAACGATTGCAGAGTTCTTCCCAGGTATTGCCGGAGAAGCCACAGATGTCTGCACCGACCATTGGAACCCCAAACAATCCTGAGTTCATGATGCTTACTATGGAATACGCCAAGTCGTTCCATGTTGCAGCGTTGTCGCCTGTCCAGTGCGCAGTGTATGCTCCGGATCCAACGAACGTCGAACGCGACAGAATGAAGGGTCTCTTCTTTAACGCCGCAGTCAGAGCTCGATTCGTGGCGATGGCCTCCGTGAAGCCATACAGATTGTGGGCATTGTATTCGAGAATGCCCCCGAAATGAAGCACGCTGGTGGCAATGGTTTTGTTCCCGATCGGCCTTTGGGAGTTAGAATCGTTGATCCGGTAGGGAGGGTAGTCCCAGGTGGTGCCATTGGCATCGCTACAGACGAGGCAGCAGGTGGTCTGATCCCCTGGAATGGGGCAGGCAGTGTCGAGCGGCAAGGTGCAACCCCAGCCGGAGCAGAAGTTGGAAATTTCATTCATGTCGATCCAGAGACCATCGAAGGGAACAATTTCGTGGAAGTCGGAGATCTCTGTTGTCCAAAACGAATCGATGTTGGGATGCAAGAAATCAGGGAAATGAACAGGACCTGGCCAGACTTGGCCGAGGTAGATGTCGCCGTTAGCCTCCTTGAGGAAGATGTCCTTCTGGATGCCGTGTTGATAGGTGCTGTAGTTGGACTCGTACTTGATGCCTGCAAAGATCGAGAGCGAGCAAGAAATCTTACGATAACAGCAAACAGATCGTATGCAGCTGAACGTTACAATATGCAGTCGTTAGGCTCTCACCAGGATCTATGATCATCACATACTTCTGATCGTTCTCGTGAAGATTGTCCACGAATGCCCTCACACGCTCTGCTGGATAATTGACTGCATCGAGCGTGAAATCCTTGAATTCGTCCATGTAATCTATGTCGCTCCACATCACATCCAGCGGGATGTTCTTCTCCTTGTATGTTGCCGCGACTGTCTCCAGAACCGAAATGTTCTCGTAGCCATAGCGGCACTGATGAAAGCCTGAGAGGTCGAGGAATAATCAGGATGCAGTAGTAGTAACGTCGCGGCAAGATTACATCGAAAAATCAGTTACGAGAAGCAGATTCACTGGCATTGCAGGCACCGAATTGAGAAATTAGCCAATTGTGAACGGATTGTTCGTAGCATGGATGAGAGCAGGATTTTGGGGACGATACCGAGCGACCAGAAGGGCATCGGTGCAGGCCGCCCCACGAGCTTCGTGTACTGCTCCATCACTGCGAGTGGCGAAGGCCCAGCAAAGAAGTAGAAATCAAGAACCCCTCCTATCGCTCTGTAAGTCAGGAAGTCGCTCTCGTACAAGATATCCATCCCGTTGCTGTTGAGCAGAAGCACTCCATGAGCGTTGCCTCCACTCCTCACGTCCATGTAGAACGGCAGCGACCCATACAAATTGATGTTCGGATTAGCGCTCCCAATGTCTGCCGCCCACAGAGTGTACATGCTTCCCCGTTCGAGACGAAAACCAGCAGGCCGGGTGCTCTCACCCAATCCGTAGAGCGAAGCAGACTCGGGAATCGCAGTAGAAATCTCGAGGTACTGGTCCTGAAACACCAAGCCGCCGAAGGAAGATTGAGGCGTAGAATTGAAGAGCGACTCGCCAGTGGAGCTTCTGGTGACGGCGAAGCCGAATGGGCTGGAAGTGTAGGAGAATTGGAGCTCGCTACAACTAGAGGAGTTGTGCAGCTCGCTACGGGGGATGAGCTGCTGGGGGATTTCCCATCGAGAAGAGTATTTCTCGGTGATGTGAACATGGAGGCAATCAGAGTCGTATGAGACTTGGATCTGGAGGTCGGGGAGGGAGGGAAGGAGAGGATGGAGAGTGGCGAGGAGGGAGCAGGGATGGAGGGAGAGGGAGGAAGGCAGCAGGCGATAGCCATAGCCATGGGTAGAAGAAGAAGAAGGGACCCATGGCGATGGAGAGACAAAGGAGAAGAAGAAAGCAAGGAGGAAGGCTAAGAAGAAGAAGAGGGAGGAGGAGATCGCCATAGCCTGCTTTGTAATATGTCGACGACACTGGTCCATAGATTATGAAGATGACGAAGACGACGAAGATAACGCCATTCTTTATCCTTATTGTATTCACACACCACAACCCAAAAAGCACATGGGGAATTTTCAAGGAAGGAAAAACAACACCCCTTGCCCCATGTCATTGATTGGTCACTTGAAAAGCTTTGCGACGCGAAGCTGCCATGTGTTGGATTATGACTCCACGCCTCTGTAGATGCTACCATGGTGAGCGCCTAGCCATATTCACACCAACATGATCACACATCTTTAAATGCGATGTGGCTCGAGATTGGTATTGGATGATTCCAAGGGGTCCACACCTAACAATTGCGTGTCCGGAAAAAAGTTTATTACTCGAAGGATGTTGTCGAGTATAAGAAGAAGATGGTAAAGCCATAGCTTAATTTGCCTATAATCATGATAATATAGTTGTGAGATTGTGAAAGTGCAAAGAAGAAGTGCTTGAAGAATATTCACATTGTGCACATGATTTTAAAAGTCATGACCAAAGTTTGAATCAGATCAAATTTAATATCAGATCAATAATGCATTAGAGTAGATTTCAACTCAGATCAATAATGAATCATATCAAATTTCATGTCAAATTAGTAATGAAGTAGATCAAATTTCAGTTCACCTTAGCAATGCATCAGCGCAACTCTTAGTTTTTAGAAAATGAGCAGCAAATTTTAGAAGAATCAACAACATATGGCAATGCTAATCACTTTTGAATTGTAGAGAGCTTGAGCAGCAAGAAGATGCATTATCAAGTGTTTAGGAAGATCCAAAAGATGTTTATTTAATAATAATGAGTTTCTTTTTATAATTATGAAGATTATCTTTCAAATTCCTTTAATTGCTTGTGCATGCTATGCATTTGCACTTACTTTTTCTATTGTTGTGATGTGGAAACATGAAGATAGATATCTAGACTTAAACTTTGAGAAACTTTAATTCAAACCACCTTCCAACAAAGACGGTTTGGGATTCATTTATACCTAGTTTGGAAGGAATAGCTTAGAATTGATTCAAAGCAATGAAGCTAGTATTTTTCATGATATTTATGCCTCATGTTTTGTGGATTATTTGAGTATATCATCTATCATGTCTGATAATGAAGATGATGAGTATTAATAAATTCATGTTTGAACATATTTCTTGATTTTTTAATCAACTATTAAAATAAAAATTAAATCAAAGTTTATTGTAGTGTGATGTATTTCAAATCATGATGTTCAAATTGATGAACCTACCTTATGTCTGAATGGTATATCTATTTAGGGATCATGAAAACCTAGTCATGGAGTTTCTTTTCTCTCTTGAAGATGATGTGTATATGTAAATCACATTATAGAAAATATGATCATTTTTGTGTGTTTTTTATTGCATTTGATGGAAACAATGCCTTAGCAATCACCTCAACAACCATTTCCTATTATTTGACAACTAAAACTACTCAAAAATCACTCCAAATCACTCAAAAACACTTTACTAGTCCTCTTTTCACTCACACGCCACCTACACTCCAAAATCAATATCCTTTTTTTACTCTACTATGCATTGGGAAATGGGAAAATAATGACAGAGACAATGAAAGCAAAAGTGTATATGCCACCCTCCCCAATAGTGCACCAAAAATGTGTTGTCTCCAATGGCGGTGACTCATGTGTCATGGGGATCTAGCCAATACATCCATGAGGTAATCCATCCAAGAAACTCTATGTGAATAGCAATTAGTGCAAATGTCATCCACTAGTGTCACTCTAGCGACTCGCGGCTTGTTGCGATTGTGAATCTATACGAGAAGAAAGGGGAAGGGAGAGGGGGAGGGGGAGAGGAGGGAGAGATGGTATGCAAGGTGAAGGGGAAGGGGGAAAAGAACATGGCATTCACAAAAGGCATGCAAAGGAAGCAAGAGCAAACTTGGAGAGCCTGTACTCCAATATGAGCATACAACAAGTGAAGAGCAAAATTCAACCACTTGGCCTTTTATACATGCCACTTTTTGAAGGGAGGGCCAAGTCTATGCTCTCTCTCCCACAAAATAATGCGACATCTGGTAGGTCATCTTCTATTCCTTCTGGCTCCTCTCCTCTCCTCAATCATGACACGTGATCGACAATGAAATTTTGAGCTCCTTTTCTCATCATGATTTTGAAATTGAATTCTTGTAGAAGTAGGAGCCATCGAGGGATCTAGCCTGTGGTACATGGCTAATTCATAAGATATAACAAGGCTTGATGATTCATGTAGAAGATGAAGTCAATAGCCAATAGATAGTGTCAAAATTTCTTAACATTGTAGATCATTGCCAAAGCTTCTCTTTCTATTGTGGCGTAATTCGCGTAATTCACCTCCGCATCATTTAGTTTCCTACTTGCAAAGTATATAAGGTAGTCTTTGTTGTATTTGCTAGGTTGGCATAACACACTCTCTAATGCATAGTTGGAACCATCAGTATGTACATGAGACTCTATGTCCCAATTTGGTGCCATTAGGAGAAGGGTTGTGATCAATCTCCACTTGAGGATTTTGAATGCTTGTTCCCATTCATATGTCCAGTTGAAGTTGACTGGGATATAGGGGTCTTGCAATCATGGCATATCTAAGTATGAATCTTCTATAGTATTTGGCATGGCCATGAAGACTTGGACGCCCTTTACATTTAGTGGGGGGGGAATTCCATGATGATCTCTATTTCTCCATGTGTGACCAGGAATTGACATTTGAGAGGATTTAAAGAGATTCCATACTCCCTGCATTTTTTTAGTACTTATTCAAGGCATTTCAATTGATACTTTTTGTCTGAGTGTATGCACAAGTCGTCGAGGAAGACTTGTACAAACTTTTGAGAAATTCCCTGAAGGCGGCATACATGACCCTTTGAAAAGTGGATGGGGCATTGCATAAGCCCAATGTCATGACTATGTATGCAAGAATGCCCCATTCTGTGACAAATGTCATCTTTTTGTTATCTTGAGGTGCATATTGTACTTGGTTGTAGTCACTGAACCCATCGAAGAAGCTATACACTTCAAACCCAGCTACCTTTCTAAAACTGTTTTAGTCAATGGTAGGGGATAGTGATCTCTGATTGTTGCTACATTAACGTTCTTAAGATTCACACGTATTTTGAGCTTCTTGTTTTTCTTAGGAACAATCACTATCCCAATCTAAATGAAACCAGCATCTAGTAACTTTTCTAGTTCTTCATAGATGTGGGTGCCATACTTGGGATTTGTCCTGTAGGGTCCACATACCTTAGGTTTGGATCCTTCCCAGTCAGTATGGTATGTACTGCAACTTCAAGGAAAATCCCTTTCATTTCCTTGTAGGACCAAGCCATGCAATCTCTGTATTCCATCAGAAATGCTTTTAATTCTTTTTCTTCATCTAGAGTGAGTTGTTCATCGATATATATAGGCTTTTCTTCTTCTCCATCTAAGGCAAGAGTCAGTTTTCTTGTCTTGGCTCATCCTTCATACACTGGTGTATCCCCACTATTCTATGTTTCTATGAGCTTTGATTCCTTGACTAGCCTGGGCATTGCTATTGTTGCTTCTCCCCTATTGTAGTTTTTGAATTAATTGGGAACTTCCCCTAGGCCTTCTTGGCACTTTGAGGTGCTTGCTTCGCTGCTAGCTCCACTTTATGTGGTGGAAGATGTTTGGCCCAACTCAACTGTGTTCCCTTACTCTCTTTTTTTCTTAGTATTCACCATTTCACTCTTAATTCTCACATTGGGTTTGAACTTGCGAAGTTTTTTGCTTTGTGATACTAGTGATGGATTTTCAATAGGAGTCTCACTCCCAAGGAGTGGTTCTTTAGCCATACATGCACCATCAAGCTCTTTAGGATCCCATTCAAAATTTGAGGACTTAGGTACTTTTGTGGGTTTAGTTAAATACAATTCCACCACTCTAGTCTGCATTCTTTCGAATTCATTAAAGTGTTCTATCTTGGCCTTTTGACGTTGCACACCTTGCTTATTTTTCCTTGACCAATTGCTATTGGCTAGTGCTGGAGGGTCTATCTTGGGGTATTCTATGGCCATGTGTGCCTGCAAGATTTCTAAGTCATTGTCAAATATTTGACCTTCCAATGCAGCATTATAAGCTTCTGTTTCTAGGTCCCAATCAAAGTATGCACCGTAACCTTCACTTATGGCCTCTTCAAGATCAATGTCCCACTCAACACTTGCAATGAAGACTGGCACTTCCACCTCTTCTAATTCGTCATCCTAGATTTGTGCTTCTAGTTGGATCATTTGTGCATCCACATCTAGCAACATTGGCATGTATTGTTTTATAGTTATCTATTATGGCCAATGCCTATATCCAACTGTTGATGTCACTTTGTGTATCCCCTTCTATGGGTTTCAGTACATTTCTAGGTAAATGGGATCCATGACTGGTGGTTATAGTGGAAGAAGTGTCTTCAATACTTTTGGGAATAGTGGGTTTGATTTCCCCTATTCCCAAATTGATCTTGACATCGGTTTCTCTATTTTGGATTGTGATCTGATGAGTGCCCCAATCATGGAGTACCAAATCTTACCAAATCCATGGTCTTCCCGACAATATCTGGTATGTTGTGGCTCCCTTGGGAAGATCCAAGATAGTAAACTGGAGAGCGAACTCGACTCCATCAATTTTTGTTGACAAATTGTCAATGATGCCCGGTGGCTTCATTTTATTGTGGTCAGCTAGGCGGATGCTGAATGTAGCCCTTTGCATTGGAGGTAGGCCCCATTCTTCATAGAGTTCTCTTACTAAGGAGTAAGCCCCATTCTTCATAAAGTTCTCTTGCTAAATGTTTATACCAGCTCCACCATCCACTATTGCAAGGTATTGTCCAAATGCTTTATGCTCCAGCAGGATGGTTACATTTTTTTGGTCATCCCTAGCACCAAATTTTATTGAAATAACCTTTTCCTCTTCTTTACGTGGGGGGAAGCATTGTGAAGATTCTATCCATCCCTTGAAACCCTCCCACATTGTGGGGAAATTCCTCAGTAAGGTTCCAATTGGCACCGTGATGGGGCAGCTTATTAAGCTAGCTAGTGCAGTACCATCCAATTGGGGATGTATTGCATGTTGTTCAATTACACTTTGGAAGGTGTTGGGATCAATCAATGTGTCAACACTAGGTGATGAGATTGCTCTAACCTCTATTGCCGCTATCTTTTTTACCTAAAATTTCTCGGGAAACACACTTTTCTATTAATCTTTTCATTCTTTCTAAGTATGACCTTTTCTTTCTTACACATTTCTATGTTTCCTAGGTGCAATGCGGGGTCATCTTGTTGTCTTTTTGTTTGGAACTCTCTTTTGAAGTGCTCAGATAGCAGTGCCCATGTGGCTCTTTCTTCTACGAGAAGGTCGAGGTACTATTCCAAGGCTTCATCGATTAGGGCCATCGAAAACCAAGTGGCTTTGGTTTCATTTGATTGATCGCCTCTAGCACAACATGTTGCGTTGAAAGTTGAAGGAATATAACAGGATCCCCTCGTCCATTGTACTTTGGCATTTCCAATTTGACAAAGTGTCTTCTGCCATTGTTATTGTTGTTGTTGTTGCGGTTGTGGTTGCGTTGTTGAGCAAAGTAATCTTTGGGATGCAGATCGTCATTTTATATTTCTTCTTAAATCCTTAGGACCTCCATGATGCTATCTCAGTGGTGAGAGGTTGAATTCTTGGAGAGCATTCAGGGCAGATGCGAAAGTATTCTTTTTCTAGTGTTTGCCCAGATTAGAGGTGCATACACAATGCTTAATTTTATCTTTCAAGTGAGTGCATTTGACTTTGAAATCCACAATTGATTTCGATCTTCATGGCTCGAAAATAGCAAAAACTTTATAATCGATGGGTCAAAATCAATGCCTACATAGTGGCGACTACCAAGACCCAAAATGATGGTAGAATGACTTGAGAATTTTCTTTTGATTTAGATCTTTGTGTGTGTGAAATTTGGGTCCAAATCGGGTGCGATTTGACCTACAAATAGATAAGATACAAGCCCTTGAAGGGGCAAGGCAAAAATAGGTAAATTTTCAATAAAGGTCCTCTTTTTCTTTCTTTTTTTCATTTTTTTTGGGGGGGGGACGGGGGGGTAATTGGTTAACCTAGCCTAGCGTAACATCCCTAACTACCTATGAGTTAGATCACTCTCCCCTTTTTTTTGGGGGCCTAACTTAACCTATTGTACTACGGTTAGTTTGTCTAACTTTGGTGTTAGTTAGTCCTACCCTTATATCTTTCTCTTTATCTCTCCTCTTTCTCTCTCTCCTACCTATTCTCTCTCCTCTCTATTCTCTCTCCTCTCCATGTCCCCAACCATACAAATGAGCTCTAATGGGCATGATACCTTTCATAAGACTTAACTTGGGTAAGATTAAGGCCACCCATGCAATGAAAAATCCCCATTGGAGATTTGCACATTTGAATAAAGCACCCCGATGAATGTTTTTTTACCTCATCCATGGCGGGGATACTTTTTCCCATTTTTTCACCACTTGACCACACACCCACCCTGCTGCACGCTACCCATCGCCCGCCATCATCGCACAACATTGCCACTACCATACGCCGCTCTCGCGATGCACCATCGCCGCTATCGCTCGTTACCCGTGCACTGAATCCGTGTCACAAATCCAAATAGGAGAGAGAGTGAGAAAAGAGGGAGAGATAATAGAGAGTATAGAGAGAGGGAGAGGAGAGAGGATCAAGCATGGAGGTCGAAGTGTAGAAGTCGAGGTGTAGTGGGTTATAAGTAGCGGTTGCCACATCCTCTCGGTGCACGAGACATGCGGCACCCGATGGTACACAACGCTCGTGGAGGCTCAATGCGCGAAGTGTGCAAGGCTTGTGGCATGACACCCAATGACACATGAGCACGAGGCATGCTATGTGTCGATGCATGGAGCACGCTGTGCCCGATGGTACACAGCACTCAAGGATCACAGTGCCTTCGAGCACCACACGCCTTCGAGCCTCGAGTGTGGTGCTCGTAGGCATGTGGTGCTTGAAGGTGCACGGTGTGCAAGGGGGTTGTAGCATGGTGCCTAATGGTGCACGGTGTGTCAATGGCGCTCGACGATGCACGGTATACGAGGAGGTTGCGATAGCACGATGGGTACCATATGCGATAGTGGCAACGATGGGTGTGCGAACTTCGAAGGTGACAGTTAGAGAGGGGTTAGGGAGTAGTTAGGGAAGGGGATCTAAAAAGAGGGGGAAGGAGAGAGAGGTGGGTCAGGGTGGTGAAGAGAGGATGTGAGAGGGGGGGCAAAGGGGAGAGAGAAGAGGGTGAGAGAGGGAGGAGGTGGTGGTGGAGAGGGGGTGGGGGTTGGAGAGGGAAGTGGTGAAGAGAGTTTAGAGGTGGGAAACTGGAGGGGTGGAAGGGGTGATAGAGGGATGTAGAGAGATGGAGGTGTGGAAGGATTTTAGAGGGAGGTAGAGAGACAGTAGGGGTGGTGGGGTGGAGTGGGTAGTGGTGGAGAGAGTTTAGAGTTGGGGAAGTGGAGGGGTGATAGAGGGGTGTAAAGAGATGGAGGGGGAAGGGGGTGTGGGGTGCAAAGAGGAAGTGGATGTAGAGAGAGTTAGAGAGATGTTGGGGTGGAGGGGGAGAGGATGATTACCTTGAGTGGTGGAGATGGGGGATGGACAAAAATAAGTGGAGGTGGTGGGGAAGGAGATGATGGGAGGTGGATATGGAGGTGGTGGAGATGGAGATGGAGGTGGTGGGGAACAAGATGATGGGTGGTGGAGATAGAGATGGAGATGGAGGGGGGGCTAACGAAAAAGGTGGTGGTGGAGGGGGAGGGGGATCATGATAGGAGGTGGAGATAAAGGTGGTGGAGATGGAGAGGGGAATTGACCAAAACAGTGGTGGTGGAGGGGGAGGGGGGCAGGGATGATGGGAGGTGGAGATAGAGGTGGTGGAGATAGAGGGGGGGAGCTTGACAGAAAAAGTGGTGGTGGAGGGGGAGGTTGAAGGAAAAAATGGTGGTGTGATGGTAGAAATGGTGGATGGAAGTTGAAGGATAGAAAATGGAGGTAGACTGAAAATATGGAGGCCTGATGGAATTTGGAGATGGAGAGATGGGAGTGGCTTGGAAAAGTGAGGAGAAAGAAGTGAGGGGGGGATGTTGCTTTTATAGGACGATGTGGGGGGGGTGTTTCATGTATTAAATTTGTGATTATGTACATCAACATTATCCTTTTGCACCATTTAGAAGCATTTTTTCACTCCTTTGCCTTCAGGGATGTGTCTTGAATGACTTTTTGAAGGGGGTTCTTTTTCACACATGCAAACATGTTCTCCGTTTTTGCTCCAGGCGCAAACCTCCCTGGCAGCAATGCCAAAATGTTGTCCCTATCTCTCCCAAGTGCAAGTGCTGTAGGTGTTGGTCACCTATAGTCATATCGTTGCTCGTTGTAGCATAGGTCCTTGGGTCATATTCTAGTGAGAGGTGTGTAGGCTAAAGCATGGAAAGTAGATCTCATGCACACGTGGGTGGAGGCTCTTGCCTCCATGAGAGTTCAAGGGTTTAGAAGGGGGTTGCAGGGTTCGAAAAGGGGACAAGGTTGAGAGAGCTATCTAGGAGTTCCAGGGTTTAGAGGGGGTTGCAAGGTTTAGGAGAAGTCCAGGATTGATTAGTGAAGAGCCGAAGGATTTTGAGGGGTAAGGGTTGAAGAGGAGGGACAAGGGAGGAGGGAGGAGGGAGGAGGAGGAAGGAGGAGGGGGGAAGGCCGAGGGAGGAGGAGGAGAAGGGAGGGGGGAGGAGGAAGGAAGATGAGGAGAAGGAGGAAGGAGGAGAAGGAGGAGGAGGAGGGAGGAGGGAGGAGGAGGAGGAGAGAGGAGGAGGAGGGAGTACAAGGGTAGGGAGAGCAAGGGTAAGGCCCTTTCTATTTTTTTATTCTTTTCATTTTCACTTTTTGCATTTTCTCTTTGACATTTTCAATTTCTTGCTTTTTCTTATGTGCATTTTTCATTTCTACCTTTTTCTTATGTGCATTTTTTTTTTAAATTCTCTTCCTTTTTCCTTTCCTCCTTTTCCTTTTCTATCTTTCTATAGGTTGTGCGTTTGGATGTGCCATTCCAATTGCCTCTTCTACTATATCATCATTGAAATTTACTCAATCTACTGCATTAAAAGCAAAACATGCGACTAATAAGCACACAATCAAGGTATACATTCAACATAACAACTACTTTCCTGTATATATTGCATAAAAGAGTAGCAAGGACATATTTGGAGTCATAGGGGGACTTAAACTATATTTCCACAACCGTGTTACAATGTGGCTAAATCACCAACTCACATACACTGTTACAAGACTCTCTTTCTCTTCTTGGGCACACCTAGTGCCTCATCTTGGAAGCCCCTTTTTCTTTTATAAGGTACAAAAGGTGATAGAGGGACTCTATCCTCATCATCTTTATTGAATGCATCATCTTCTTGGGCATCTCCACTGGCATCTATAGATGCCTTCCTAGGTGACCACCTCCTAGGTGTCTTCTTCAATGAGACATCCTCTTCAATTTCTTTCTTTGAGGGTGTCCCCTCTGGTGACTTCTGAGGGGTTTCCTTATTTGGTGAGTCCTTAGAGCCTATTGTCTTGGGTGTCTCTAATAGGAACTCTACCCCATCTTCCCATGTATCTGATAAATAATCTTTTTTATTTTTCCTCTCCTTTGTGTAGCATTAGTACCTAGGAAATTGCTTTTAAAAATCTTGTCAAGTCTCGAGATAGCAATTACAATTGTAATCTATGAATTTAGTTTGTTTAATATACCTAGGTATGCCTACTTCTCAAATTAAATCTAGGTATACCTCTTACTCAACATTCTCCAATCTAGCATTTTGGACAATTGCACTTGAAAATTTTTCTAGAAAGAAACACCATCAGGAAGCATTTGGCAAATTATTGTTGGAACTGAGCATCTCAAGGTCGGAATTTTATTTTAAAATATAACTAATAGAAAAAAATGCAAAAAATAGAGAGTATCTTTGTCAAGTGCTAACACCCCAAGCATCTTGAGTAGCCTTGGAGGTATGGTCTGTATGCAATTCCTTTATAGGCATTTGCCTTTTATCAAGGCACATAAAGCATTGAATAAAGCCTATTAAAGCACATAAAATTACAAAATAAAGCACATAAAAGCACAACAAAGCACATAAAACAAAGCCTACAAAAGCACATAAAAGCATAGAGGAAAACACATAGAAGCACAAAACAAAGTCCTTAAAACCATAGGAGAAAGCAACTAAAAGCACATGAAGCACATAAAAGCACAAACAAAAAGCACATAAAGCATTGAAGAAAGCCTACAAAAACACAAAAAAAAGCACATAAAAGCACAAAAGCAAGCACATAAAAGCACATAAAGCTTTGAAGAAAGCCTATAAAGCACATAAAAGCACAAAACATAAAGGCACAACAAAAAACACATGAACATAAAGCATTGAAGAAAGTCTATAAAAGCACACAAAGCACATAAATCCACAAAACATAATAGCACAAGAGAAAGCACATAAAAGCAGGTCAAGAGAAAGCCCATAAAGCACATTAAAGCACAGAAGAAAGCACATAAAAGCACAAAATAAAGTGAATAAAAGCAAATAAACACATAAAAGCACAAAAAAAGGTACATAAAAGCACAGAAGAAAGCACATAGAAGCACAAGAGAAAGGAAATAAAGGCATAAAGCACCAAACAAAGAATATAAAAGCATGTAAAAGCATAACAGGAAGCACATAAAGGCACATATAAGCACATGAGGACTACTTGAAATCACAACAAGAAGCACATGAAAGCACAGGTTCTACAAGAAAGCTCATGATTGTACAAAAAAGCCTAACAAATAGCATATAAAATCCTATAAAGGCACATAAAAAGAGTAATAGAAAGCACGTTAAAAGCACATGAGACCTACTTCAAGGTACAACAGAAGGAATGTATAAGCCTATATGAATTGCTTCAAAGCACAATAGGGAGGATATAAAAGCACATGATGTACGAAGCGCATAAGGAATCTTTTAAAGCACAACAAAAAAGCATATAGAAACACATGATAAAGGACACTAGAGAGCGCTCAAAAGCATTGCATGCTGTACAAAAAGCACATTATAAGCCATTAAAGCACATGTAATTATAGAAAAAATTTGACTAGAGAGAGCATACCTTTTGTTCGGACATCTTTCTCCTAAGAGCCTCCAGATTGGTTTTCCAGTGCATCATGTCAACTTTGCTTAGTAGGTCATTGTAGGCCACTACACCTAGTTTTTGTATTTCTAGGACTGCTGCTTGAATCGTAGAGATATCTTGTTCTTTCGAAGATAGAGCCTCAGCCTGGTGTAGTTCCAATGAGCTCTTCTCTAATAGATTATGTGCATCAAAGAGCAAGGTTTTGTTTTCTTCCAATCGTTTCTATTCAACCTCAACCGTCTGAAGGAGCTCATGCAACTCACCATTCCCTATGGTAGTATGCACAAAACGAGAATCTATGGTTTGTATGTGTTTGGATGGAGGTTGTAGATTTTGTAGTTGAGTCATTCCATGTTAGCCCACTTTATAATCTCAATTCTTTGTCCTCCGACCAGGAAATCTTAGCATCTAGGTCACCATGTTTCTCCATGAGCTCCATAGCCTGCTCTGCAAAGTGCACCTAATCGACTTTCATTGGGGAAGACTCTGCAAAGTGTGCCCAATTGACTTTCATTAGGGAAGACTCATGACCGTGTAGGCATGTGACCACATACGTCTGAATGCACCGAATCAAGCTTTTCAAACTCTTTCTTTCCCCTTCTTTTATGGGCTGATTTAGTCTGCTACTTTACGATGTAGCACCATAAAATCTTCTAAAAACTGTGGTTTGACATCACCGCACTTGGGAGATATTTATTTGCGAGCTTTGAGTGCGAGCTTTCTTTTTCAATTTGCGAGCTTTTTTGTAGACAATAAGTGCAAAATATATTGTGAAGAGCTTTTTGCACCAAATTTTCTAAGTAACACCATTGAATGAAACTTTGGATATAGGGAGATATCCATATCTATTCCATTACAAAGAACAATTACACTAAAGAGATTATAAGCCATACAACTTTTCCTAGGTGGAGAAGGATTTTAAAAAGTTCATGCTATTTTTTGGAAGACTCCAAACAACATTTCTTGGCTCTTGAATCCCAACAAAAGACAACATTTTATGGCTATTTAATCCCAACAAAAAACAAATCTTGCATTCAAAACTAGGAGGAACATTCTTGAGTGTCATCACCTATGGTGGCTGAGAGCTCTTGACAGGTCACCTGTAGAGATACTTGGTTGATGCATGAACATGTTATCTCTTTGGTTTAACCCTAGCACATGCAAGAATATGAAGTAGATGTGCTTGCAAGCCAAATATGGCTTGTTTCTTGTCACTCTTTTTTGGAAGTCCTTGCAAGTGCAAAAAGGCTACTCCTTCAAATGCACATCATACTACACACCTTCATCTGAAGTGCTTTTAGACACAATGTGAAAGATAATATGCTTCAATGGTTCCACAATTGTCTGACCTTTCACCTCAATAATTGCAGATTATGCATTCACAATCCTTTTGCTTGCCTCTTTAGATGTAGAACCTCTCCATCGTGTTCATTGCAAATTGGATGTTTCAAGTGTTTGATCCGATTTATAAGCCACACCCACCACTTGTGCTGGAAATATATGCACCACATTGCCAACTCTCTCCTTGAGAATAAAACCACCTGCCACAAGATTTTCACCCTCTTCTTTGGTAATATGTGTACCCTCATCCACAATAGATTACCCTCATCCACAATCCAAATCCTTAGAAGCTCTGGAACACATGTGATATTGCAATTAGGATGTGAAATGTGAGCGATGTCATGGTTGCAAAACCACATCATCTGTGCCTTTTGACCTCCAGGACCTAGATGTCTTCTCTCCGAGTAGAATGAGGGAGCCACACATCTTATGGAAGAACTTTGATTAATATGATGATTACACTTCACCTTTCCTTCTGTCCAACTAAGGCATTTTATTCTTGAGTTACTAGGAGTTCTGTGTATGGCCCAAAGAGTCTTGTGCACATGTTCCTCATGTATGAACATTTGAGATTGCGACATTGTTTGCTGTTGCGCACTTTCTCCAATTTCACTTCCTTCGCCCATAGTGCCAAAACCAAATCTCAACTTCATTGGTTGGCCTCTTTGCTTTCTCTCTCTATTTTCCATGATAAACCCTGGTCAATCCGAGTTGTTCTCTCAACATCAACATTGTCACCGCAATGCCTCTTTCTCTACACTGTCTCTCTATCTCCCTGATTTTTGTTGGTGTCTTCATACATGGGAGTCCCAGCAACTAAATTGTGGACAACATGACTCACTTGTGGTGGAGTTGGTGTGTTCCTATCCCTGGCCCTTTTTATCAATGTTTCCAAGCTTGGTCCATCTCTCACATGCTTACCAGTCAAGTATGCATGTTGCTTTGCACTTTGCAACAAGGAATTTGCCATATCTGTCACACCTGCATCATACAAGTTGATATTTGACTTGTAGCCTTCCCCTGCAAGCCAACTACCATGCATACTTTCAGCCAAATTTGTTCTTGGAGTGTAAGCCTCTTCAGCTGAACTTTTTTGCACTTGCACAAAGAGGAAGGAGATTGATTATTACCCAAGTCCAATTGTTATTTATTGATGTTCACCACGTCTAATACTTACTAAGGCCATTAGATTTCCCGAATGTGCTATTCAAACCTCCCACCAACAAAACCAGCTATCCAAGGCTACAATATCCTTTTCTTCTTTGGCCACACAACTTGCTCGCCACCAACAATTCCTTATCTTATGACTTTCAATGATAGCATCTCCCTTTGTCTTGCGTGTTCTCCACTTCTCACACATGGAAACATGCTCATCACCCAAATCCTTCTTGATGTGTTTCCTAGTGTGATGTTGCAAGCTTTGAGCCCAATGAAATATACATGACCTTTCTTGATCAACCATTCTATTTTCGGGTCCCCCATTGTAAACAGCTCTCACAGCTCTCCAATTTGCTTGTGCTTCATCTTCCATGAACCCATAGAAATTTGCATTTTCAAATCCGCATTGTCGCATTGTATTGTTCAGCATGTCCCAAAAAAGAACCTGACTTCTTTCATCTCACATGTTGCATAGTCATGAGCTCTTGCACACTATGAAAGACATAGGAAAAGAAAATACAGTGCTTAGTGGAAGTGGCCTTCACCCAATATAAAACTGTTACTCAACCTTGGAGGATGTACATATAAAGGACTTACCTGGAGTCATATACATGACAAGCCATTGTGCTCCATTACAAGACCCTGTGAGTATGGTTGAATTGGACCCATGACCATTTCAAGTCTCTATTACGATCCCTTCTCATTCTATTTACCAGATCCACACTTGAAGCAAACTCTTTTGTGGACATCTTGAACACAAAACGTCTGTCCTTATGTGTACCTTGCCTGGGAAATGAGACCCATGAAAGAAGGCATACATGGATCTTTTTTTGAGTAACAACAAGCTATCATAGCCTTCACCCATTGGCATCATTGCTTTTTTTTCCTCTGTAACAATTCTTCTAAACCTATCATAACATAACATAGTTCAATATAATGTATTCAACAGAGCTTGGAAGTTTTTTACCAAATAAAACACTCTTGTACCTTTGATTTTCAACAAGTGGGAAAAGCTCCTCAAGGAAATTTGAAAGCTCAATTTCTCCAATTGGAGAATCATCCTCTGTTGTATCCTCTTCAACACCCGGTCTGAATAGAGAGGCAACCAATAGGTCCTTTGCAACACACATTTGCACCTTCCTTGGTCCAACATTCATATCAACCTTGAGAACATTTGCAACTAGTTGTCTGGTCCTCTCTATCTGACTCTTGGAAGTGCCAGGTTGCACTTCATGGGGCTAGCATGTGAGGCATGACATAGGACAAGGCAGGCTTTCTACAATAATCACATATAGTCTTATTCTTACCCTCTTATGTCATTAGGCCAATAGCACATTTCTTTTGCAAATATCCCTTAAAAAAGTTTGTATTATACCTCTTATTATTATCATAATATGGACAAGTGACCCTTCGGCACTCAATGGAGCCAACACAGTAGCTCACTCTCACTCTAGCATTGACAGATATGTTTGTCGTCGTAGGTCTAGTCCACAAATGTCCATCATATTTTTGCTCCATGCCATTTGTGGCCTTTAGTTTGCCAAAGGTTGGTGGAAACTCCCATGATAAGACTCCCATTATAGTGCCTTGGAATCTCATTCACACAATCCTTCGACTTATCCTTGCAATGTGAGTCTGAAGAACATTATTCTTTAAGCTTTCCGAAGGAATTATGCTCTGAGAGACTCTCGGGACATCATCAGAACCTAAGTCCACCACCATATTGGAAGTGGAGGCCCCAAACTGTCTAGGAGTAGTAGAAGAAGATGGAACTTCTACACTGTCTAAGTCAATTATCTTACTAGTACTCCTTACAAGGACAACTACATACTTGGTGGACAATGTTGAGTCAATCAAGTAATGCTCATCACCTTCCACATCTAGTTGGCTTGGCACTTTTATTAGAATGGAAGAGATTCCATCATCATCATCAGTAGAAATAACAACATTGAAGCTAATTTAATCATACATGGGGGGTCGAAACTTCTGAAGATATTGGCAACTTACAATCACCCTTCCCTGAGTCAACTTTAGTGACTTGCTGGAGTGGATGGCGGAGGTGTCATCAAGAACCTAATCAATCACAACTTCCAATTCCATTTCCAAAGTAGAGAGAGAGAGATTTCCTTGCCTCCTTCGATGCTGCACCTTCAAAGCTTCAGAGCTACTACGGGATCATGTGATGCAGGGAAACGTGTTTTCATGAGCCACGTCGGCAAGCCAAGCTTGCTGTAGCACCATAAACTTTTGGGACACAGAGAAGTCACCTCCAACACTTTTAGAGGAGCTAACTCTCTAATAAAAGTGAGGATAAGAGACAAGTACCAAGAATGTTTTCCCGGATACAATGCCTCGTCCAAATCTTCAATTCCCGCACTCACCTCTCAAGAAAAGAGAGAAAAAAGCACCACCAACTTGAAGTGAGGGATGAGCATAGTCAATTACCAAAAAAGAGGCACTCAAAATGTGACTGTCTTGCATCAGTACTAAACTCGTTCCATTAAGCCGAACACTGAAAATAAGCGTCGGCTTCCATTACGCCGAACACTGAAAATCACACCCGTATATAAGCAAGGTCGAAGATAAAAGCAAAAACAATGACAAATCGAGCAACGCGTCAATCCATGGTCTGCTAGAAATGTAAAGCGTAATTTTACCATGAGAACAACGCAACGTTTACATGCTTGACATAAGCCAATTGCCATAAACTTGTGAGAAGAATACTCACCTGGTCAAAGGCTTACGAAGTACCATTCAATCTAACGATTGAATATTGCAATCTAACGATTGCGTATTCCAAGCTCCATTCAATCTAACGATTGCGTATTGCATGATCAGCTCACTGCAGTGCAAAAACTTGTGAGGAGAGAGAGGACCGCGCGACTTGTTGTTTCTCGGAAGAGCTACGGTGCAACGCCAACGTAGAGAATTAGTTCGTCTGCGATGCCAACGTGTAGAGTTTTATTATTTGGCCAGTAGTTTATCTGCAAAGCGCCGCTTACGAATTACTTCAAGCGAGGGAATCACAAGCACAACTGCTCAGCTAGCTCCCGGCTACTAATGTGAAAAAAGTTATGTCGGTATTGTCAGCCAAATTCCGCTAATGTCAGACAATTACGTCTAGACTATCCCGCCACAGACTTCTGCATTCGGAGAGCTACTATCCGCTACCGAGGCAGAGAAAGGGGTTGTAGAGCCGTCCCTGCTCCTCATATTTTCCCCTCCCAAGCTTTGGCTGAACAGATTTTCCCCTCCGAAGCCACGCTTTTGGGCTTCCCAACATCAAACCAGAACAGGCTCACTGAGGAAAAAGACCATAGCGTCGACGCCAAATATCGTGAAGGTGCTTGCCTTGCAAGGGAGGTACGAGCGTTTAAAGCTTTTAGTGGACAGTCTTTGGAACAATCTTGCGAGAGACGAATGTTGCGTGAAGTTGCGTGAGGCCAGGAGGGCAGCCTGGAAAGCCAACGTAAACAAATGTTGTTAGATATGATGGAATACCGTAGTAGCTCGCCCGTCGTTGCAATTGTACAGTGTAAACCAACTTCTTGCAATTGTATAGTAGCTTGTACTGAAACGACTTCTTGCGAGAAGTCTCCCATCTCCCCTTCCCGTGTGAATCGTAGGTTGCTTCTAAACTTTGAAATGGGCGACTCCCAAACTCCCATCATCTCTGTATTACTTGTTACAGAGAGTCCTTTCTAGGTACCCACACCTACTTCTCGAGCTCCTGGAGGACCTGCGCCAGTGCAGGCCCTCAACGAGCTTGGAGGCTTCTCATTTGATATAGATTTGTTGCAATTGTATAGCAGCTTCTCATTTTATGCAGCTTCTTGCAATTGTATAGTAGCTTCTACTGAAACCGCTTCTTGCGAGAAGTCTCCCGTCTCGATCGTACGTCCCCTTCCCATGTGAATCGCAGGCTGCTTCTAACTCCCAAACTCTCATCGGCTCTGTATTACTTGTTACAGAGAGTCCTTTCTATGTACCCACACCTACTTCTCGAGCTCCTGGAGGAGCTGCGCTAGCGCATGCCCTCAGCGAGCTTGGAGGCCTCTCATTTTTCCCTCTTCATGTAGCCCTGATGTTCATTTGCAGAGTCCCATTTCCCTCTTCTAGTAGCTCCTAACTCCTAACCAAGGCCTTGAACTTGGGATGGCTGGCTGAAATATGAAGGCCCCCTAGCTCGCCAAGGTGCTGCGCCAGCGTAGGTCTTGGCCGAGCCTCGAGACCTCCTTTTTTTGCCATATTTTGATCATGGAATCCTCGCTAAGCTTCAAGTTTCCATTACAATTTTAATATATATGAACTTAGGACCTCCTAACCACATCCTTGATTTTGGGATTTCTTTAAAAAATATGGAGGCCCCTGAGCTCACCAAGGTGCTGCACCAGCGCAGGTCTTAGCCGAGCCTCGAGACCTCCCTTTTTTTGGCATATTTTGATCATGCAATCCTCTCTCGTATGTACATATTGGATCCACCTGTGAAAACTATAAAATCTTTTTTTTTTAGTACCATATTTGCAAACTCTTTGTAAAGTCTTTTTTGCCATATTTTGTAAACTCCTCGTATGCACAAATTCCACTTGTAAACTCTTTGTACTTAGAAAATTTTTTCTTTTACAAAATTTCTTATTGGCTTTTTTAGAATGTTTTGACAAGCTATCAATGTAAAACTTAACTCATTGATGTTTTTCCAGACATCTTGGCAAGCATTGCCAAATCTTTAATTTATAGCTTGGGATGGAGCCATTAAGGGGGCCAAGTCCAAGTCAAATTACTAGCCTCACCTTGATTTCTCTCGTTGCTCTAAGAATTTACTTGCATCTTAAGTGAATTCAACATGCATCTTGTTTGGAATTGCAGTGCAATCTACTTATAAATTGAGGTTTGGGACTGTGAATGGAAGAAAATGGAGAGATCAGGAGGCTAGCTCCAAGAATGTCCAATGTACACCACAAAAAAGAAAAAGCAAAGCGGGAACGGTCGAGGTTGCACCACGCTCCGGATTGGAGGATGATGCCACTATCACTTCCTTGCAACCACAGACATCTTTACATGAAGATGGTAGGGTGCAGGAAATGCACATGAAGGATAATAGTGAACATGAGGGTGGAGGAGACAATGAGCATGAAGGACAGGTTGTAGAGTCAGGGAAGAAAGATAAAGATGACAAGAGTCATGCGCAGGTCTTAGGAAAAGAAATTCCATTGGGTATCCTACAAGATGTGCTTGATGGATTTTATGTCAAGCGGATGACAAATCCTCCTTTGATTCCTCTATGCCGTTTGGTGCCAAATGAGTCAATCAGGATAGCAACACATGAGGTGAAATCTTTGGTATCTTTTTTTGACTCGAACGGGTATGTGAGAACAAGTGCTCCTTTTATTGTTTCCACTAGCAGACATGGGGAAGGATCTCTTGCAGTCACAGATATGGACTTGCAAGAGTGGGGTCCCATGTGGAGGTGTGTGAATGAAGAGTTCGAAAGAGAGATTAATGATGAATGGGCAGATTTGAAAGGGAAGTTTTTTTTGTTGTGGAATGGCAACCACCGCCTAAAAGCTTGGTTTGCAAGAATACATGAGGGTAAGATGCTTTATTATTGTGATGTATTTGTTGTATTCAAGAAACTGGATTGGGACAAAGTGATTCTTTTATATGCGCAGGTCTTAGCCGAGCCTCGAGACCTCCCTTTTTTTGGCATATTTTGATCATGCAATCCTCTCTCGTATGTACATATTGGATCCACCTATGAAAACTATAAAATCTTTTTTTTTAAGTACCATATTTGCAAACTCTTTGTAAAGTCTTTTTTGCCATATTTTGTAAACTCCTCGTATGCACAAATTCCACTTGTAAACTCTTTGTACTTAGAAAATTTTTTCTTTTACAAAATTTCTTATTGGCTTTTTTAGAATGTTTTGACAAGCTATCAATGTAAAACTTAACTCATTGATGTTTTCCCAGACATCTTGGCAAGCATTGCCAAATCTTTAATTTATAGCTTGGGATGGACCCGTTAAGGGGGCCAAGTCCAAGTCAAATTACTCGCCTCACCTTGATTTCTCTCGTTGCTCTAAGAATTTACTTGCATCTTAAGTGAATTCAACATGCATCTTGTTTGGAATTGCAGTGCAATCTACTTATAAATTGAGGTTTGGAACTGTGAATGGAAGAAAATGGAGAGATCAGGAGGCTAGCTCCAGGAATGTCCAACGTACACCACAAAAAAGAAAAAGCAAAGTAGGAAGGGTCGAGGTTGCACCACACTCCGGATTGGAGGATGATGCCACTATCACTTCCTTGCAACCACAGACATCTTTACATGAAGATGGTAGGGTGCAGGAAATGCACATGAAGGATAATAGTGAACATGAGGGTGGAGGAGACAATGAGCATGAAGGACAGGTTGCAGAGTCAGGGAAGAAAGATAAAGATGACAAGAGTCACACGCAGGTCTTAGGAAAAGAAATTCCATTGGGTATCCTACATGATGTGCTTGATGGATTTTATGTCAAGCGGATGACAAATCCTCCTTTGATTCCTCTATGCCGTTTGGTGCCAAATGAGTCAATCAGGATAGCAACACATGAGGTGAAATCTTTGGTATCTTTTTTTGACTCGAACGGGTATGTGAGAACAAGTGCTCCTTTTATTGTTTCCACTAGCAGACATGGGGAAGGATCTCTTGCAGTCACAGATATGGACTTGCAAGAGTGGGGTCCCATGTGGAGGTGTGTGAATGAAGAGTTCGAAAGAGAGATTAATGATGAATGGGCAGATTTGAAAGAGAAGTTTTTTTTGTTGTGGAATGGCAACCACCGCCTAAAAGCTTGGTTTGCAAGAATACACGAGGGTAAGATGCTTTATTATTGTGATGTATTTGTTGTATTCAAGAAACTGGATTGGGACAAAGTGATTCTTTTGTATGTGCATGCAACCTATTCCCATTCTTTATCTCACCATGTGCAGGTTAGGTGTCAATTTTTGGAGGTTGATAGGCATAAAGAAGGCGAACTTCTTCTTGCATTGAATGCAACCAATTGGTAAATGTAGCATTAAATATATTCTTTGCTATGGACACATTTCGGCTTTCTTTGTGTGGTGATATCTGTTTTCTTTATTGCATGAACCTAGCAAGGACTCATGTGGTCCTTCCTTTAGCCACGAGAATTTTTTATTCCAGAAGTTTGGAATGGCCAACAAGGCCTCCTTGTTGGAACTCTTAACTCCCGAGGATAGGTGGTGGGTTGAGATAGAGATGGCTCTCAAGGTGAAGAACTGCCACCACCAACCTTGGTACACTGCTCTAGCAACAATGCTTGCCCAGCTTGTTTGGAAGGTTCATCTTTAATATCTTAAGTCTCATCTTTAATATTTTAAGTCTCATGGTTCATCGCTCTCTAATGTGAGTTTGCTTGTCAAAGGATGAGTTCACTGCAGCTATGAGAAAACGTATAGGAGACCTTTCAAAAGACTTAGATGAGGCAGTTGAAAATTCTGAAAAGCATGTCCAGTGTGTGAAAAGTGTGGAGCATATTTTCAAAGAACAAGCTTACAAGTATCTAGCCATGGCAAATCCAACCAATGGTGATGGATTTTTTCAAGTTCTATTCAATTACAATTGGGACACAAAAGGCATGGTTGCTATTACAGTAGAGGATGAGTTGTATGCCCATGAGTGTCATAAAACTTGATGCATAATGATGTTTTTGGGGTTAATTTGATTGTTATTGATTAATTGAACATTGTTGTGGCTTTCAATGCATGAAGAGTTCATGGATACGAGAGCGCATATGGATGGGAAGGATGCTTATGCACAACCAAAAGAGTCTCAAGCTATTACGGGTGTGCAGGAGGGAGAGGAGGAGGAGGATGAAAATACGTCAATTGGAATTTATGAGGGATGACCCCAAGATACAAGTGGTAGCCACTACCTCAAGAAATGTGCATATGACACGACAAACAGGTTGCTATCACATAGCTCATGCATTTGTTCCTGTGTGTGTTTTATGTCATCTACTATTGAAATCTTGCTAAGATTTCTTTGGATCTGTAGGAATGAAAGAGCTCACACTACTAGGTGTGCTTCTAGTGAATGTGGAAGCCATGGATGATGCAGGACGCTAGGAGTATGTGCATCCTTGTCTTCATTTGGAGTTTTTCCTCACGTCAAATTGTTTATGCTTTTGAGAATGTGTGGTGGTACTCGCAGGTTGTTGCTTTTCTTTGACAAGGTGAATGCAAAGGATCTTTCCTACAAAGGAGATCCTTGCATACCAATGGCCAATTTGGTTTGGGCAGACTTTCTAGCGTCACTGGGAGTGGCACAAATTGATTCCCTCAAGTGTCCCGAGTGGAACATTTTCTCACCTAGCCTATCAAAGACAATGGCCAAATTTGCAAATGAGTTTGTTGCCCATGAGGGATTTTATATTCCTTGTTGCTTGCTTGCTCATTTTGTTTTTGTCCATCATCATGCAGCCAAAAAGGGTTTTGTATTGCATCGTACCATCACCCTGTTGTTGGATGGTGGGTGCTTCTACCAAGACACAGGAGACGAGGTAATGAAACTTGAATCTCAGTGCTTTCCATCTATAGGGTCCCGGCATCCAAGGCCATTGTACCTATGAAATGTCTTGCAAATTATACTTGTTTGTGATGTAGGTTGATGACATACTTCTCAGTATTTTTTATCGTGATGGGTATCCGATGCTTGCGATTGATAGAGACGCTAGTGAGGATGTAGACCCATAGCTCTTTAAAGCACAAACAAGCACTATCATGGAGTCATTACATAAAGGCGAGACTCATCGGCAAGGGCCAACACAACTCTTATTCGTGGTGGAGCAAAGCACCCTCAACTGTTCTTTCAGTAAGGGAACAAACGTTTACTTGCTCGTCTTTGTTTAAGCTCCAATAGCTACTTTACTTATGTGTGGTTGCCATGTGTGTAGGTGGCTTCTCAAGACATTCACTGAGCATGGAGACACTATTGTGGATGTGTTTGCAGGTTGTGGGGCCTTGGTTTTGAGAGTAAGGATTTGCTTCGACATTGTTTTTGCATGGACAAGGATCCATACATGTACCATGCATGTCTTCAGGATGTGCAATCTAATTCTAACTCGGAGTAGTCATGAGGGAGCTTGAGTTTCCATGGACTCTACATTGCATTTGAAGGACAAATTGATGTATGTGTGTGTGTGTGCCTATGGGCTAGGAGTCCTATGCAAGGAGTGTGTGAGTGTAGGTGTGCTAGAAGGTTCCAGTGACTTGGCAGTTAGGTATGTCAGGTTGGTGTGATGTGTGGATTTGGAGTGATCATAGGAGGTGACTGATTGAGATAATCATGGAGATGATTGTGGATCTGGGATCTACCAACATGGAGGCAGTTGCCTATAGCCACTCATGAATAAAGAAGTGTTCATTGTGATTCATCTTTGTCTCATTGTTCACTCTATCAACCAACATGTGATATCAGATCTTGCTGAGAATCCTAGTGCCAAGGAAGAGAATCCAAGAGATTCCAAGAAGATTCCCTCTTCTTCCCCAAATGGAGTTTCTCTTCTACCTTCCTTCTTAAAATGCCTTAAGCTTGTTCTCCACTTACAAGCCACCATTGCTCATGCCCTCTCTGCTGTAGCTTCCCCTCATTAGGGTGCACTTCCACCAGGGAGGAATTATGGAACTAAAGCTTCTATAGCCTGTGCTGCCTCTTTCTTTATCCTGCGCCATTTCTTAGAGTTGAGCTTGCTGGAGCCACCATTCCTCAAATGCTTTGAGGACAACTTAGGCGACCCTGTGAGCTACCTATTGGTGAAACCTAAGTGCAAATGGTCAAGAGAATGAGGAGAAATTGACAAAAAACCAGTCGGTTTTAGAGAAGACATGGCTTTCTCAGTTGAAGAAGATGTTGCCTCGGGTAGTGTGACGTGCCATTTCGCCTCAGATTTGTATTGAGTCTTCCCTTCCTATGTACCTCTGATTGTGTAATAAAAGCCCCAAGTTGGATGCTATGTGGAGTGAGGTATCAAGCCTCCAAAGTTCCTCTATTTTTTGCAAGCATTTCTATACATTTTTTTGAAATTTGATGCTACATTAAATGCTAAGGTGATGCTTGAGGAGTTAAAGCACAGATCAGAGATTCAAAGATTGCTTTTTCAGTTTAGAGAATGTTCTTTGAAGTTCAGTTGATATTGATTTCTTGACAACAGGCCAAGTTCTCAAAGTTCTTCCAATGCTAAGAAGACTACAAGGAGTACAAGGTAAAGAAGACCCCAGTTAAGAGGTTGTGGGAGATGCCAACTAGTTATGCATATGCCAAACAACTAGGTTTTTCTGAATTTTTATCTAGCAATTTGCATCTATATGGTGAAGGTGATTTCTTTGTTTAGAAATATTGATCTTTTGTAAAGGGATTAGACAATGCCATTAAATTGGTAAGACCTTCCCGAATGGCCTCCAAGATCAAAATAGATAAGTTTGAGGGAGAGGGTTTTCACACTTGGTAGACCAAACTAAAATTTATTCTCATGAAAAAGGGGATCTGGAAGGTGGCTAATGGAAAAGAAACTAAACCTACAACTAGGGAAGGAGAAGCTTCATGGCTTCCTAAGAATGAAAAAGAACTAGCCATAATTGCTCTTGGATTGAGTGATTCTTTTATCCACCACATTGATGGATGTGAGACTGCTCATGCTGCATGGATTCATCTTTAGCACATTTTTGGAGCACAGGGGAGATGTTCTAAGTTTAGCTTGCTCATCAAGTTCTTTGATTTAAAATTGGATAGAGGAGAATACATCTCTTCACATTTAAATTCCATGAAGAGAATCCTGACTCAGTTATCTGGGATCAAGTTTAATCTTGATGAAGACATTGTAATTGCTATCTTACTTAGAAGCCTAACTGAGGAATATGGCACTATTGTCACCACACTCATCAATATACTAGAGATTAGTTTGGTGGAAATTGAGGCATCCCTCTTGGAAGAGGAAAGGAAAATAAAAAATAGAAGTGACTACAAAGAACATGGGGCATATTTGGCCAACAGCAACTTCAAGGGCAAGAGCACAATGAAGTGCAACTTTTGTGGAAAACCTGGACATTTTGAAAAAGAATGCTATGCAAAGAAGAGATGTTCAGCAATCCTTGTGGAAGAAGCAAAGATAGAAGAAGAAGAAGAACCAGAGGATGTTAAAGCTCTCACTACTTACCACACCCAAGTCAATTTTGACAAAGGTGAGAATCCATATGTTTTCTAAGTTATTTGTGTGTAAGGTCAATAATGGTTCTCTCCCATGGATAGTCCATCCTTAAATGATTGTTAGTCTTTTGTTTGAGATTTGTTCCTTGTTGGACTCATGGGGATTTCCATACATAGTCATTGTCTATCTCCCAGTTGTAAACCAAGAGTCCTAGGAGTGAGTCACAGGTTGGGGCCATGTGTATTGCCACATGATGGTGGGCAAGCCATGGAGCATCCTATGTACTACTGCTGAGGGATGAGGTCATCAATTTGTGGGGGGGAATGAAGGACAAATTGATGTATGTGTGTGTGTGTGCCTATGGGCTAGGAGTCCTAAGCAAGGAGTGTGTGAGTGTGCAGGTGTGCTAGAAGGTTCTAATGACTTGGCAGTTAGGTATGTCAGGTTGGTGTGGTGTGGATTTGGAGTGATCATAGGAGGTGATTGATTGAGATAATCATGGAGATGATTGTGGATCTGGGATCTACCAACATGGAGGCAGTTGCCTATATATGTAACCACTCATGAATAAAGAAGTTCATTGTGATTCATCTTTGTCTCATTGTTCACTCTATGAACCAACAACATTTACATTTACGTTCTATTGACATATAACTTTGCATTAGACATCGGTGTGGTTTTGACATATTCCTCTCCTTTTATGTCCAGACATCTAGACTTGTTTTGAAATGTCTACAAGGTTTGCATTAGACATTTGGACTCGTTTGATACGTTTATGCTTTAACTGAGAAAGAATATAGCTTCACAAAAGAAAGCCTTACATTTTGAAATGTGTATACAAGGTTTGCAATAGACATTTAGACTCATTTTGAAATGTTTTTGCTTTAAATAAGAAAGAGTATAGCTTTGCATTAGTAAGCCTTATGTTTAAAGTATTGAAGAGGGATCATATTCTATAATGGGGGAATGTATCTTTTAGGGAAGGAGAGAGAAATCATGGGTCCTTAAGGAAGTGGGAGAGGAGAAAGCTGGGAGTGAAAGCGATAGAGACCACATGAGCAAAAGATGAGAAAAGGCCTATGTTTCCATGTATGTGACGATGAGAGCATGTTCAAGAGTGCCCACATCAAGAAAGAGCCCCCATTTTTGTTCCCTCATTAATTGGTTGAGGTGGTTGAGGGCATCTTCCATTGGCATCTCTGCCAAATATCTCTCAATGGGATGTGACTTTTTCCATAGAAATCCAGATCCAATCTCTTAAGTCTAGAGTGGATGACTCTTTAGCCTAAAGGTTGCACTAAAAGCTTGCAATTTTTTGAAAAAGCTCGCACTAAAAGATCGCAAAATATAAACACCCCCACACTTCACCTTCTTACAAGGTGCTAGTCTCAAAAGGCTTGAAGAAAAGCCGCCAATCATCCTATGAGACAAATATTTCAAACCCACTCATAGATTGTGAGGGTCCAATCCCCCCATGCTCAATCTATTTACAGAGCTGAATTCAGTTGTATTTTTGCAGAAAGTATCCTACAAGGGGGCTGGTAATCTTGGAGCGAGAGACACTTCTTGGTGGCATCTTCAAGGAGAAGATTTATGTGATGGGCACAAAACTCTGTGAGTAGCTAAGATGTTTGGTGATGAGAGAGAAGCTCTCTTTTGCTTATGAGTGATGGGCGAAAAAATGAGAGTAGCTGAGACGAGAGAACAATTGAGCTGGGTCTTGCTAGGCAGATTAAGCTGTGAGAAGTGAGCGACTAAGGGACAGTGATGGGCAGAATGCGCTACACAAATTCAAAAAGGGTGGAATGCAACCCAAACGAGATCAGGAGAGATGTGATGTGCTAGTTGGGTGTAACCACGTACTAGCCATCAAGTGGAAGGATTGTACGTTACTAGAACGTTTGGACCTCTACATTAAATTTTAAAAAATGTGAATATGGTTTTATGTGCTATTCCCTACATACTAAAAAGCATAAAAGGCATGTCACATTCCCATGCAAATACCCCTTTGGGATCAAAAAAATCCAATAATGGCTCAAAGACTACAGGAAAGAACTTGACTCAAAAATATTCTAATAGGCCAAGCAAAGGGGAGTGTGAATATGCTTCTAGAAGCACCTAAAGAAGGATAGCTCAATCCCTCCTCTCCAAGACACTTCTATAGTGGGAGGGCCTTCAAGGCCTCCCAAAGCTCCTTTGTGGGGCAAAAAGGCTCCTCTATCTGCCTACTCATGCTCGCTGAGCTACCGAGATGTGGACCCAAATTGCCTTCCAAGCTGCATATGCCAAGGGAGATTGTTCATTGGACTGGAACAAGCATTGATAAAAGTCTGTGGTCATCTCTAGAATCTCATGGGTATTAGAGTGCACCTACCAATATCTACTCACATCGCTCAATCTCTATATTTGTGTCCCTATTGACTGAGGCCTAGTGGCCTAAAAAAACTATTTGGTCATCATGAAACCCTGCTGTACTCGCCATGCCCTAGATGAGTCATTAGAAAATACTACTCGACGGATCTTTGTGTCTTGAAGGTCGAACTGTGCGCACTCTTACCCATCCACAAGCCATTAAGAGCCCAAGTCCTACTCCCTAAGAAGATCTATGGAAGCTAGGTCCTGTCTCAATGCTCTCTCGCACTCTTGAAGGAGATACGACCAACAGAGAGCCTGAGACCATAGCTCCTCATAGGTCATTTGAATCGCATCGACTATGGTTCCTACCTCCCTCTGGTGGGATCTCAAATTGTCACCAAATCTCCTCCTCCTAGCATAAGAATGCAGACTCTTTTCTGGGGGAGTCCTCTGCAAGGCTGCTCTAGGTGTAGTACGATCTTTGAATGATTAGACATCGTGGTACCTACCAAAATGCTAGTGGCTCCAAAAAGGTGGTCGTAAGCCTAGTGTTGTCATGGCTTATAGTTGAAGGAAGAGTGCAAGACCATAGGAGTACACAAGCCTGACCTTTTGAAGTGCAAGCCAAGTAAGAGGAGTAGAAGATCCACGAGGGGACCCAACACAAGCGTTGAGGACTTGGAAAAAAAAAAAAAGAGGAGAGAGTGAGAACTCAACCTTGTGACATTTGGTATCAGAGCATTTTAATTCTCAAAGGAACTACGTATGATATGATGCAATACCTAGTGCTCACCAATGCATAACAGCTTGCATGAGCTGTCCCTATGGCTTGCACCGGATTCACCCGCATTGACATGCCTGTGTCCGGCCTATCCACGCAGAAGCTGAGCTGAAAGGTAGCTAAGTCTCTGTTGGCAATCCAGAGATCCATCCCCTAGGGGGCCATCCACTCCTCCATCATGCAAAACATATGTTGAGTCATCATACAATCAAACAAAGAGGGGGTGCACTTCTCTTGTCCTATGGAGGCAAAGTGGAAGCCCCAGAAAGAGCGAGTGCGAGAAACAATCACTCCGATAGAATCCTTTTTGCGGGCTACAAGATCATCACTGTCATCTCTAAGGCAAAAGGATACTCATCCATCTCCTAGTAGTTCCACGGTCCAAGCCTCCAAAACTCCCTCGGTAAGGATTGCCCATAGCACGGGACCTCCGACCTATAAGCTAGAAGGAGAACAAGCAACCCGACCCTAGCTGCTTCGAGAAGGAAGAATCCTGCAAATGAAGGGGGATAGGCTACGAATGAGAGGAGGAAGCCACAACATGATCGTAGCTTGAGGAGGGGGGAGAAAACCTCACCCTTGCCCGAGGACTGGGGATCTTTAAAGAAAGTCTCATCCTTCGGAGTCTGAGGCTGGCCTATTGGGAAGCCCTTCGATTGCATTGTTAAATTACACGGCGCAGCGGAACAAAAACTGAACAAAGAATAGAGAGTACACAGCAAACTGAAGACGAACAAAATTTTCCTTCAATATTGATGTAGTACAGATGATGGCTCCGTCCACCCGTGCGCTCCCACAGTGGAGCTTAGATGGCGATCTAGACAGATACTAGGTGAAGAGCTACTAGCTAGAAGATCTGATATGATCTAATCTGATCAGATACAATGGACTGGGGAGGTCGCCTCTTTATAGCTATGAGGGCGATAGTCGGATCAACGTAGTCGATGGAACCGACCAGTCAACCTAGTCGATGAAGCAACCAGTCAACCTAGTTGGTGGAACCGACTAGTCGTCCATGGAATATTCAAGGAATATTCCCTATACCGTCACCTCGGGGACTCCCGTCCCCGAACCCCCACCAGGGGGGCCAGCTGGCTCCCAGGCCCCAGCAAGAGTAAGGGGCTCCCACACAATCAAGACAATGTGCCTCGTTGTGCTACCAGCTTACCTGATCACCTTTCTACCATCAAAGGTCTCATTGATAAACCTCATCTGACATGCAACTCACGATCCCTCCAGTGTCTTGGGCTCACACATGGCTTCTCCTCATATGGGGGCCTTACAACTTGAGCACCTTGGACCACTGGTGGTTACCAAGAGGGTGGGCCATTGAGCATATCTAACATGCATCCCTTGGGACTAGGGAGCCGCCTCTCGCTCTGCCCTCTCGCAAAGTGAGGTCTTTCAAAGTCGTCCTACTAGGCTTCTTGTGCTCCACCCTATCCAAGTCTCCTCGGAAGGCTCTACCCAAGGTGTCTAGGACTCCATCCACTATCCTCAGACAGTTGTGCCCGATGGCTCCCAAATAGCAAGCTAGTTCCTAATCCCATGAACCAATTGCAAGCAATGCCAAGGGCTCCAAGAAGCTACTCGACTTGCCAAGGAGGCTCTCCTTGAAGAGGAGCCAACAACCCAAGGGCTGCTCTCGAACAGTTAGAAGTTGTAAAAGCTCCAAGAAAGCCCTAGTAACCTTCTCAAGCACCTTGAACCAAGAGAGAGCTTTAGAGCAGCCTCAATGGGAAGGTCCCTAAAGGAGATGGAAGGGCATACAATAACATGACCTGTGATGATTGTGCAAATGATATTGCAAGATGCTGATGTGGCTTCTTTTATCTTTGACATGATATCAACCCCGTAGCCTCACTTTAGGGTGAGGTTGGACCCTATAGATGTAGCTATGAATGGAGCTCTGCTGCTGTGAGATGGAGGTTAAATGACACCTCGTTTGTGAGGATGACCTCATGCAGCTTGTCGTGATCTGGATCTCCGAATCTTTGAAGACAATTGCGTGCCACTGCCATCTCCTCTAATTGTTTTAGGTCAGTTTGCAGCAGCTGAATTAGTCCTGGAGGCTTTTCTTTTCGGAAGGTATACCTCCTTCGCCTTTCTTGATAGGAGACGAGCTTAGAGTTGCTTTAATAATATCTCGTTCTATCTCTGCAAAACTTTGATTGTTGCAAACTAATTGTCAATCAATTGCATCATGTATTTTGAACCCATCAGCAAAGTTATGAAAAGAAAATTCTTTTTTTCACAAAAGTCAAGACCTGAACTGGGCTCTAATATAACATGTGAGGTGCCAATGCACAGGAGTCAAGATTTTTAGGCAATTTCAAAATAAGAAGAAGAGAGTATTGAAGCTTTATTTCTATATCAAGAAAATGAGCTCTCTCAACACTTCCGAGTAGAAAGTCTGAAGTACCATCCAGTCATGTCAATGCTCTACCTCCAAAACATCATGCAAGTATAAATCCCAAAAGGTACTCAGTCTCAGTCTCAGTCAGACATATAATCTAGATCTAAATAACAATCTCAATCTACATCATCCTGCACACAAAACAACTTCAGATCGGCCTAGTTCCTGAATCTCAAATCATAATCGCGAGATAGCAATCACTTCAAGATCCATACGTGCCTTGGACCTTGGTCACAATTAAGGTCTATTGCAATTGAATTCAGCAACTGTGAAAATTCAGAAGTAGACGTTGTCATAGAAGTTGTCAAAGGCTGACTCAACACGAACTGATGTATCTGAAAATGGCCACTTTTCTAAAGCTGCATGCTTTTCCCAAAATAGGCCTGCTGTAAAAACGTATTGCGCTTTTTCAAAATGTCATTAAAAATTACTGATACTGAAAATTTGAATTAAGGCTAGGGTTCCAAGATCTTTCTTACTCAGGTCATACCTGAGCAAAAATTGAAAGAATATTTGAAATTTACTGCTGGAGTAGATATACTCATGGTATGAAGAATTCAAGGATTTCAGCATAGAAATATGTGAAAACAAATATTGCTTAGGTCGTGAATAGTTTCTGACTATTCTTTAAAAGGTGTTTTTTACATTTTGACAGGAGAACCACTTTCAACTACAATGCTGCCCAAGAATCAAGAAAGTGCTGCAGCCTCAGATTGTCTACTACTCATAAAAGTGACCATGGTGAAGGTGAACGCCACACAAACATTAAGCAATGCGTACTCACTGGATGCTTCCTATGAGTCATGTTTTCCCATCCCAGCTTAAGCTTGATTAGCAGCCAGAATCAAACCTAGCTGCCCCCAGGAAATAGTACCAGCTGTTCAACCCTTGAACTTGTCGAACAGCTAAAATAACAAATGTGGAAAACTAAAGAGTGTAAACCCCTCGTGTCACTCCAAGTGCAAGAACCATCCATATGCAGAAAACTTCCCCACGTGTATGTAAGGGAACTAGCCCTACACTCATGAAAGTATTCCTGCACATTTTGCTTCCGATTACGCTGTATTAAAATCACCTGGGTAAGGATCAATTCAGCCCTTTTAGAATGCCCTATCACATGTGAGTGCAGTATCATGCATCTAGCTACTGCCACAAGGACACTCTTGTTGATCGTTCCCTGCCAGCTGCACCATAAAAAATAAGTAGCACCATTTTAGGGTGCTCATTTCCGGTTTGGTTCAAATAAGCATATTTGACAGGCAGATGTACGCTTATCCAGTTCAAATGGCAAGTTTTCTGTCACCAGCAGTCATGCACACAATCGCAATGATCCCCATGACGAGAACAATGCCCTTGTCATCATTCACAAAATTTTGCTTCGTTCTACGCCTCATCCAACAGTCCAACATGGCTAAATGCAGAGAGAAAGTTGACATAGGTTACTAGGTTTGGTTTTATTCCTTCCTTCTGCATTTGGCGGAATAGTTCAAGAACAGGTTTGCCATGCCCATCTTGTGTATATAGTGCAATCATGGTAGTCCAAAGATATACATCTCGCACAGGTAATTTCTCAAAAATGCTCTGTGCATCCTCCAAACTCCCACACTTGCCATAAAAATTGACAAGAGCAGTCCCTACAACCATATCCGACTCAAGTTCGGTGCCTACAATCTGTTCATGTACCCACCTACCTTCCACTAGAGCAGCCTGACCTGTACAAGCAGAAAGAATGCTGGCAAAAGTAATAGAGTTCCGCTCCTGCATTTGTTTGAAAATGCTTAAAGCATCACCTAGACTACCACACCTACCATACATGCTTATAAGGGCAGTTCGCACAGTAATGTCTGATTCAAATCCACTAACTGCAATGCATGCATGCAATCGCTTGCCTTGAAATAAAAATGCCTGGCTGGTAAATGCACCAAGAACGGTGATGAAAGTGACCTTGTTAGGCTTTACTCTTTCCTGCTGCATTTGGTAAAAAAGTTCGAGGGCCATCTTACCCTTGCCGTGTAAGGCATAGACCCCAATTATAGCATTCCATGTGACTAAATCACTTTTACACATCCCATCAAATATGCTCCGTGCATCCTTCAGCCTGCCAAACTTGCCATACATGCTGACAAGAGCATTCCTAACTACTGCATTGGACGAGAACACACCACCAACAATGTGGGTGTGAACTCGCTTGCCTTCAGTTAGGGTCAATTGCCTAGTACAAGCTGAAAGAACGCTGGCATAGGTAGCCTCATTAGGCATTACATGTTCGTGGTGCATTTGGTCAAAGAGTTGGAGAGCGTGTTGACCCTGCCCATGCTGGGCACATACTGAGATCATGGTATTCCACAAGGTCACATCCTGCTTATCCAAACCGTCAAACAACCTCCACGCTTCTCCCACGCTCCTACACTCGCCATACATGCTAATGAGAGTAGTCCCCAAAACAACGTCCGAGTCCAGTCCGCTCCCCAAAATCTGGGCATGTATCAGCTTGCCTTTGGCTAAGGCCTTTTCACTAGTGCAGGCATCGATAATACTGAGAAAGGTGACCTTGTTCGGCATGACACCTTCCCACTGCATTTGGTCAAACAAGTAGAAAGCACCTTCGTTTTCATCATGCTGGGCATACGCTGCAATTATTGCATTCCAGCAGACTACATCCCGCTCGTGCATTTTGTCGAAAACGGTTCGTGCATCCTCTATACTACCACACTTTCCGTACATGTTGACAAGGGCTGTGCCGGCTACAACATCCGACTCAAGTCCACTGTCCCTGATGCGGGCATGTATCCTCGTGCCTTCATCTCTGGCAGATTGGCAAGCACATGCAGAAAGAATGCTAACGAAAACAAATTTGTTGGGTGTTAATCCTTCCTGTTGCATTTGCTTAAAGAGCTGAAGGGCCTCTTCCACTTTCCCCTGCCGGGCATAGGCTCTTATCATGAAATTCCAGGAAAAAACGTCCCGATCATACAGTTTGTCAAACAATCCATGTGCATCTTTCAAAGCTCCGCAGTTTCCGTACATCTGCACGAGCAGGCTGCCAAGAAAAGGATGCAGTTCCAGCCCATTTTTCCGGAGGTGGTCATGAAGGCGTCTACCCTCTGTGAGGGCCTTTGAGCTACCACAGCACCGCAAGAGAGACGCGTAAATATGGGAGTCGGGCTGAACGTCAGGCGTGTCGAGTCGATCTATGGTGTCCCTCCAAGATCCATAGGAGAGGTTACGAGCAAGGACACGGGATGAGAAGGAATGACAAGGTGGGCATGTTGTGGCGAGGCTTCTATGTAAGTTTCTGCTGACTGCAAAAGCTTCGGGAAGTGCAGAGCTCATTCAAAAGCTTGTCTGGTGGCCGAAGAGAGACCACAACAGCTTACCTGAAAGCACAGCAAGATGGCATGGCAAAAGCCAGGAATTCGCGTGAGAGCTCAGCTTCAACGGTCAGTTTGGTTGATTAATCACCTTTGCGACCTCCATTGCCAGGAAACTGTAAATCAGTTCACATAACCAGTAACATGACCGCTCTCTACGACCGGCTAGAGACCCGCTCCTCTGGCTCTCAACGTCCACCATTTGACACCCACATTTTGGGCATACCTTCATCAGCAATGATGGGTATTTGGGATGCTTCCATACAATAAACTAGATGAGTCTTTGAGTAGGAGAGGGGTCACCTATTTGTTACACTATCTTCTAACTTGTCCTCATGCTTAGACATGAAGAATGTGTGCAAATCAGAATAAAGGGCATAAATTGCGTTAAGAAACCTTAGTCCAACTTGCCAAGAAGCTATGCAGAAAGTGCATATCTAGAAATAAAACTCACACTAAAACCTACATTGTGAAGGATGGCCAGTGGAAAAGCATCATAGCAACCAGGCATTAGGAGCACCACATTACCCTAAACTAGACATAAGGAGCAACACACACACAGACACACACACACACACATCTCTCCCTCTCTCTCTCTCTCTCTCTCTCTCTCTCTCTCTCTCTCACACACACACACACACACACATCTCTCTCTCTCTCTCTCTCTCTCTCTCTCTCTCTCCCCCCACACACACACATATACAATATGAAATATATAAATAATAATCTTTATGTACATAACCCCCCCTCTCTCTCTCTCTCACTCTCTCTCTACATACACACACACACACACACAATATGAAATATATAAATAATAATCTTTATGTACATAACTCTCTCTCTCTCTCTCTTATTTCTCTTGCTCTCTCTCTCTCTCCCCCCCCTCCGTCCCTCCCTCCCCCCCTCCCCTCTCTCTCTCTCTCTCTCTCTCACTCTCTCCCCCCCCCCCCTCCCTCCCTCCCCCCCCCCCCCCCCTCTCTCTCTCTCTCTCTCTCTCTTATTTCTCTTGCTCTCCCCTCCCTCCCTCCCTACCTCCCCCCCCCCTCTCTCTCTCTCTCTCTCTCTCCTGGTCAGCCTCCACGTGCGTCCACACACCCGATCACGCCGCCATGCATAGCGTCACCCTTGCTCCACACTTGCCGCAGCTCACATTTGGACCACTACCCCCCTTTGGCCCTTTGGTCGTCTAGCCCACGCCCCGCCACATGTTCATCCCCGCAAGGAGTTGCCTTCCTATCTGCCGCCCCAGGGAATTTTTCGTGGTGCCATGTGGCATTGTAGTGTCTCTCCAGTATCAACCCGCCGCTACTCAATGCCACCACCCACTCACTATCCCACTGCTCAACCACCATGCGTCAGTAGTGCGGCTGTCTACGCGAGACCCAGTTGCTACTGACAGACAAAAGCTATCATGCTCGCTGCCAGCCACATCAGAGAAGCCTGCACCGTATTCAAGGCACATCACCTCGCATTCAAGGTGTACGCAATCTCCTGATCTCCTGCATCGCCACGTATCTCCTGTGATGTGACCGTGTCAAACTGAGTCTGGCTCAATCTACGATCGTTTGTCGTGCCACTTGGTGTGCCCCTCTACTCCAATGTGACATGATCTACCACCTCGCCCTGCAGTGCACCACATCATCCCCCCACCCTCACCGACGTGCCACGTGGCACTCTGTTAACTCAACGGTGTGTCCGCTCTTGTTACGTGGCATATTAGCAGACATGTCTTTTGCAATAACCACGTGGTCCATGTGGCTCTGTCTTGGCACGTGGCTCGTTGTGCACTGGTGTCCGACTCCTCTAGCCCCTCTGGCGGCTCTGGTCCCTCTAGCCGCCTGCGCGAGGGCACTAACTGGCACTTGCGCATCTGCCCCTGTCCTCTCATACTCCACTGATGGCGCCCACCCTACACCATGTGGCAATCTCGCGAAAGCCCTCTCCTCTTTGGAGTCTTCCTCCATTCCGTCTCTCTCTAG
Organism: Dipteris shenzhenensis; assembly: GCF_047967505.1. Lineage (NCBI taxonomy): Eukaryota > Viridiplantae > Streptophyta > Polypodiopsida > Gleicheniales > Dipteridaceae > Dipteris > Dipteris shenzhenensis. The sequence goes on along the minus strand of NC_141602.1, from coordinate 12,551,029 downwards.
AGTCTGAAGCTCCAGACCTTCTCTCTGAACCTCTAGAATCCTCCCCAAGCCACTTTCCCAACCTCCATATCCTCGCCACCTGGAAGTTATGGTATTTCTCTCCTTAATATATAGTAAGATAAGAAGGGGAGATCACACTTTTTATTATGTCATCTTATCATACTTGTTCAACTTTATTATATTCCTACTATACTCACTTTTTATTATGTCATCTTTATCATACTCGCTCAACTTTATTATATCCTATTTGTTTTGGACCATAGAGGTTAATTAACTTATGGTTATCCATAGATTAATTAATTTATTTGGGTTAATTAATTTATTTTAAGCTATGTCTAAGAAGAGTGCACATTATTTAAGAGGGTAGGATTCTAACCCACAATGTTGTCTTTCCCAGAGGTGAGCCCTACCACTAAGCTATAGAGTGGAAGAGCATACCTAGTACTAACTAAAATATTATAAATGATCCCTCTTCCCCCTCCCCCTTTAGTACGTGCCTTCTTCTTTAAAGCCCCCTTCAAATGGTCCCTATTCCCCCTAGGCCCTCCCCCTTTAGCATGCCTTTCTTACTATATATTAACAAGGGAGGGAAGCTCTAACAAGCCACCTGTCACACAATTGGAGCTGCTCTTTGCTAGCCATGTGTCACTAAGAGAGTTCCTCACTGCCAACCACATGTCACATAAACTGATCAGACTCTACTCAAATGGAGAAGGCATCATGACCATCATGCTTGGTGCTTGAATCCCTCCATCAGCTCCACTTCCCACCATTGGTCCTTTTCTCCTCAACGAGTCTCTCCATCATTGCATCATCTTTGAGTTGCCATGACCCGTCTTCTCCACAAACTCTATTGACACTACTTTAGTGCTCACGGTCCACTGCCCTCTTAGGCTTAAGGGACTAGATGCCCTCTCCTCATCTATACATCCTACGTATCTTTACCTTCGCTACCAAATGTATCCATGCCGACATCGTGCTCGCAAAATGAAGGAGGAAGGCCCTCAACTTGCCGTGTGACGATGAAGATCCCCCTTACCTTGATGGTGTGCCTTACTGCACTACTACTCCCATTTTGCTAGAAGAAGCCACTCGCAGCAGCAAGGTAGTGTCTACGTTGTCCCAAGACCACAAAGTGGATGAGGTATGGTGCTCAAAATTTGGTGTTCCAGTCGATCCACTTCACCTCTTGCTTCACTCCCAGCCCCTCTTGCATCAAAATCTACTCAGATGGAGAAGGCACCGTGACCATCACGCTTGGTGCTTGAATCCCTCCATCATCCTCCACTTCCCACCATGCTCCTTCTCTCGTCAATGAGTCTCTCCATCATTGCATCATCTTTGAGTTGCCGTGACCCGTATTCTCCACAAACTCTGTTGACATCACTCCCAGCCGCTCTTGCTTCACTCCCAGCTGCTCTTGCTTCACCTTGAAGATAGATCGATCAGAAACCCCTACAAAAACTGGTTTCCCCCACCCTTCCCATCCACTTGAGCCAATTCCTTTTCACCAAGAAATCGGCATGAGTTGCTGTTGCACCCAAGAACATTTCTTTGTGTTGGGAGTGCAATATTGCTCTCAAATAGCAAGATGGACAAGAGCCAGGATAAGCTATTGCATTGGGTTGGCATCTGGGGTAATTCAGGAGAGTAATCATTTGTAAGGAATGCAAAGGTTGTGGTCATCATGAAACTAAGTGTTGGGCATATATGATACGAGTTTACCGACTTCGAAAGATCATCAGAAAGGTCCTCAAGAACATTGCTCAAAAGAAGGATGCCAGATTGCACACCCCTTGAAGAAATAGCATGGCGACACAAGAACTGGAAGAAGCTGAAGGTGATGTGCAAGCTCTCCAACTATTGGCATTTGTCACAGCATATGCCCGACAAAAAGATTTTCATGTAATTGAGACCAATCTAGTCTCCTGCTGCAATTGAACCTAGGACCACCTATTGCAAGCCATGAGAGCTAACACATGCGCTCGGATGCGAATAAGCAAGTGGACGGACACCTCAAATCAAAGTGGACGAAGTTTGTGGGGGCTTCACCTGTCTGTGGAAGACTGTGACCCCCTAGACCAAGTGGTCTATGCTAGGAGCCGATCCTGGAGGAAGCCGGGGCCACCTAGCAACGTGTTAGAGGCAGTTGCCCCACTTTTCAATCCACAACCGACGTCAATTATCAGCCGTCGGACAACGGTGGGAATGCTGCGCATGATGTGGTGAGGTGTGTATGTGTCGTCGTTGATTACTCACTTAGGTAACACAATGAACGCACATGATGGAGGCATCATAGAACATCGCGTGTGTGCGTGCCATGTGACCATGGATAGATCCCTTCGCCTCCCTCCATCTCACCCCTTCGTCTCCCTTCGCTCTACCCTCTGCCCTGCCTCTCCATGCCTCCACTCACCAGTCTCTCCACTCCACTCCCTGCCTCTCCACTCCACTCACCAGTCTCTCCACTCCACTCTCCATCCCCTCCACTCCCCTCTCCATCGCCATAGTCTTCTTCTTTATTGCCACCTTCATCCTCAACATCACCGCCATCAGTTTGCCTTTCCTCACCCACAATCCCTCTCCTCTCCGCCACCCCCATCCCTCCCTCTCACCTCGTCTCCCTCTCCCCCCCCTTTCTCCCCCTCTCTACTTCCCTCCCTCCCCCACTCCCCTCATATACTCACCAGAGGCGGTGAGGACAGAAGGATCTGGAAAATATGGACACTTTGCAATATTGACATGTGGCACCTTATAATCAAATTATCAATTCTCACATCACCTTAGTTTAATCAAATTAATAGCACCCTCCCCCGTCGTGAACTAATTAATTAATAGGGCACTCTATCGACTGGCGGGTGCTATTGAGTCATTAGTTAGGCCTTGGAATGGTTGGATCAGCAATCGGCGGGTCATTAGACCAACTACAATAATCTTACTCAAATGAGAATATTTTGATGCCTAGCTAAGGGATCTCCCCAAAACCACCTTCTAATGGAAGAATTGCCATGTGGCCACTACAAAGAATTAGACCTAAACACCATTATGGTAGGTACTCTGTTACGTCAACCATAATTGCATAAAGCTGAGGTCAAGAGGGCTTGACAGTGCAATGGTGGACACGCAAATTAATGCCTAGACAAAATAGATCTAGCATTAAGAGGGATGCCAAGAGAGGTTAAAAGGGTAAGGAGCTTGGAAATGACACTTGGCATCCCAAGGAGTCCACATGGCATGCACTGGGCATGGGGGAGACTTCTAGAGAGAGGCTCCACAAAGGAAAGGCAGGAATAATCTGAAGGGAGCACTCTGGTTAGTCGTTGTCGGGTGGAAAATCATGAGGGAGCCCTCTGAGTCGTTACATTGGTATCAGAGCCAAGTTGAGAGGATTCGTAATCAGTTGAGGAGTGCTTTCAAGGGATTGTCATGTGCAGCAATAGGAGGATGAAGGTGATTTTGAAATTCAAAGTCTGAGTCCCAAGAGGCTTAGTTAATGTTCAGACGAGCTCTGCACACCGAAATCGCTGAAGCACTAACAGCCTTATTGGGTGGCCACACGCTTTGCGAAGCATATCTTTGATGCTTTGATAAAAGCCACAGTCATGGGAGACTGGAGTTACTTCATACATGCGCAGTGAAGCGTGGTGGTTTTTTTTTTAAATTGAAAGAGGTCTACTTTTTTTTATAAAAAAATACTCAGAAGTTAGCAAACGACAACTCATACAAAATGCTCTCAAGTCGAGCTTTAACAGCCTCATTGGGCTAGCTGACAACCAACCATCTAGTCTTGGAGGCAATGTCCAAAATAGCCTTCTTACGCGGTTACAAGAACACCATAGTGCTATTGATCGAGGCCTCGTAGCGGGCTAGCCAAATGCTATGGAGCGTTGCGTACCTAATGACATCCCATAGTATGGATTTGTCTTAACCAAGGTCTGCCCCAAAAATAGTAGCTCCCTTGGAGATAAACTCAAACCCCAGGGTCTTGGCACACCAGGCATGGACTAGACCCCACAGATTTCGAACCCATGGGCACCCCCATAACAAATGCGTGAGAGTTTCGGTAGTGGACCTGCAAAATTTGCACCTGTCATCCACATTCAACCATGGAACATGGCTTCCCATTGGGAAGTGGCCCCCTACTATCCTCGAGAGGAAGAAGTTGACTCTATTATAGGGTGAGGCTTTCCATACACGCTTGAATTTGCCCTTCCAATTAGGCTCCCCGTCCTCCCTCAACCATCTTTCATTATATCTATGATGTCAATCCTCCTTGTAAGCAAGTAGCTTGTCCATCTGCTTAGCAGGGATGTTGTTAATGGGTAATCCTATCCCCCATTCCCATTCTTCTGGAACTGATACCTGGGAGGGGTTTACATTGGTCGGCCAGTCTACCGGGATTCTGCGCAGTATTTCTAACAGAAATACCAACTCAACAAGGGAGAGGCAAAAGTCCACTTTGAGCTTTGCCAAGTGTTTCCAGTCTTCTGTCTGAGTGTCCCACAGATCCTCCTAGCTATGCAAACCCTTTGAGTGAAGAGAACCTACTAAGGCCTCATTTCCCACTGCGAAGCAGCCGCCTCCTGGCCAAGCCGCCTACCCCCACCACATCGAGAGTTTGAGGGAATAATCAACAATAACTACGGGAAGGCCCTTCCACCGTAACAAGGTGATACGTTCCTTCCACACTGCCACCAATTTGCTAAAGAAGCTGGAGATGGCAGTGTGGCACGAAAAATGAACGTGGAGAACTGTGCGGGCATCGTTTTTGTTACCGGTGTCAGTTTTGCAACTTCTACTACAGCCTACTAGTACTCAGAGGACTGTCATATCTGCTGCTAGCCTTCTGTTACTCAGAGGACCGGTCAGAGGTGACCTTAAAGGGGTAGCTTAGGGGCTTACGGAGTTGTGAGCTCAGCCTCGTGACGCAAGTCAAGATCAACACAGATGCAAGGTTGCGTGGCAATGCATGCCATAATCCACTTCGCCGATTTTCCGTTTCCAAGGTTTCTCCAAAGCTCTCATAAAAAGTACAGAGCCACATCATTCAAAGGTTGAAAAAACCTTTGGGAAAAGCCACGTTACCTTTCCTTTATACCCCTCTCTCCTTAAGGCGTTTTCCTTCTCTCTTTCTAAAGGTTTTAGAATCCTATTTTTCATCCCCTCTTTCTCCCAAGCTTCTAAGATCCTCTTCACCCCTTTCGCCAATATCTTGAACCTTGTCGTAATCAAAAGAAGAAAGCGGGATTTCGAAGTTCGAGATCGAGGGAAACAGAAAAAGTCAGGGATCGAAGAAAGCATGAAAGCGAATTCAAGACCATTGAACAAATACCAGGGAAGTGAGCATCATATTTTTCTCTCTGATATAAAGCGTTTTGCTTTATTATTTTTGGAAAATACACATCTTTAAAATGGCAACTCCAGAAAGGGACGATATGGTTAGAGAGGCTGAGGAAAGGGCTAGAAAAGGAAAAGCGATAGTTGGAAAGGAAACACATGAGGAGGTACAAATTGAAACTCAAGAGGATAACATGGAAATGGAGGACATAGACTACGGTGATTATGGAATTTCGTATACAGAATTCACTAAACTTGAAACTCGAATGCAAAATATAGAAACACAGCTAGGAGTTATTAGTGATACATTGAAAACCCTAGCTGAAACCATAACTAAGTTAGCCGACAGTAACTATTATTGAAAAATCACTGAGTCCTCCTAATCAAGTTGATAGGTTCACTTCGCAACTTAGAGAGACCTCTAACATCCTTAAGGACTTGAAATCACCAATTTTGATTGGGGAAGAAAAGGAGCGTAATAAAGATGCGATTAATACGTTCTTGCAAAAGTGGCTAGACTTCCATCGACTCAGGAATACTCCTCCTGAAAATCAAGTTGTGGAAGTAAGTCTTTCCCTTGGAAGTAAAGCCTATCATTAGGGGAACTTTGGACTCAAAAAGGGCCTCATAAGGAGTGGAATAGCAAAATTGATTAAGAATTAATAAGGCCTACAAAGGGTCCCATCACCCCATATGGGGACAAAAAAGTACATCTCCCTAGGTCCTTGGTGGTCCCCAAAAGTGCACCTCCCTCTTTGAGTTGGAGGGCCCCCCCACTCTCAAAAAGTTAACTCTCTTAACAACCTTTAGGTGGTCCACATTCCCAAAAAGTATCTCGCAGGTACACCCTAGCCCAAAAATTTGAAAATTTTCAAAAGTGCCCAGAATGGGCCAAAACTCTCCAAAACTTTCCCCCAAACCATGCCTATGCCCCCAAATCACTTTTCAACATCTTAACCCTACTCTTTCTCACCGTATCCATCTTCCAATCCCACATTCATACTCCTTCTATCGTAAGCACTTTGCAACACCCAAATCCAATTTCTTCTCATCATTTTGTCCCAAACTTGCTTCCATTGATCCTATTATATCTTTCCATTGTCCCAAACTTGTTTCCATTGATGTTATTCTATTCTTTGAACTGATCCAAGGCCTTATTTCGAAATCCCTCTCATGGCTCCATTGGAAGATCTCACCAACAAGCCACGAAAAAGCACCTTGCACATCGAAGTTACACCAGAGTATGCCACAACTCGTCAATGTTATGGCCACAAGGTTGTTGGGCAAAGATACACTAGATCAATTACGACAACAAGGAACAAAGCATGTCAACTTATGGACTGTTGGTGGACTCTATCTAGTGGATCCTTTGACAGGTGCTCCACCTTTGTTTGAAAATGTGACGAGTTGGATTCAATACGTAGGTGATGGTCTTCAAGGCTTACTAGGATATTGTAAATGTATCGGCCATTCCAATGCTGAAGCACACTTTGCAAAGGTTCACTTATTGAGAATGGAAGGAGAGACAAAGATACTTAGAGATACCGTGCATAACCTCTAAGAACAACTAACCCAAGAACCAAAAAAACTTGCTGACTCAAAAATTGCAAAAGAGAGTTCACAAGAGACAATCACAAGATTAATAGATGAGAAGAACAAACTGTTGAAAAAGGCTTGGTGTATCCAACAAGAGCTTGCTACTTTGACTAGGAGATTAGAAAGGATAAAAAGAACCCCTCTAGGTTACAAGCATAGGATCAAGCCTGTGCAACCAATGGAGAGCTTGGCATATGGTGGTGGGGCAAGGAAACACAGGGTGAAAGCTACAAGGTATGTATATTTGGACTATTTTGTAATTGTGAAGCATTACTTTCAAATGAGTCATTTATTTTTCTAATGTTATCACGATTTCTGTAGAAATTTTATGGAGGAGGTTATTGAAAGAAATTCCTCTGACAAACTTTGTGCCGTAAAGAGTGTAATTAAGAAGAAAGAATTCATTTCTATTCTTAGGGACCCTCATCGGCGTGCATTGCGACATGCAATATTACAAGAGGTTGCAATTGATTTAGAGAATCTTGTAGATCCATTGGAAGTTGTCCATGCATGTGATGCCACTGGCATTAGTCGGCAAGGGTACTTAGCTGTGTATAATGTCTTTGTAAATGCATTTCGAGGTCAAGGCATTAAGAACCCTCTATGGCTGAGACCAGTATATACGTTAGAAATGCAAGGAAAGAAACAAATTCTGTTGTTCAAGATTTGTTGGGTGGATTTATACAGATCTTAGAAAGCATGACATTGGAAGGCACAAACAAGACAACTGTCCAACATAGCAAAAATAAAGGACCAACTACCAAAGGGGCAAAGCAAGGACCAAGAACCTTTGAGTACAAAGAGCATAATAATGTTTTTTTGGATGTATGTAGGGTCCAAGCTGCAATGGTAGAGTTTTACAACATGAAAGCATGGGGTATGTTAAAATTATATTGTTTAGAGAGCTCGAATTTTTAATGAAATCTTTTCTAACCATGTAAATCTTTAATCTTTCATATTGTGAAGGAAAGTTAGTATTCGTATCAAATTGGATGAGTGTGAGGTTGTAAAAGGCACAAGTTGGAGAGGGTTAGTATTACTTTGATGAATAAAGCCCTCGGACATGCCAAAGATAAGGAAATTAGGGAAGATTTTAGTGTGCAATCGAAAAAGCACATTTGGTGGCTTGCCATGTTTGAACTTCCTAAAGAGACACACTCATTCTTGAAATGGGTATTTGATAGATCTCCAATTCCAAGTGTCATAGATGTGCAAACGAAAGGAGAGTTGCTTCAAGTTGAAGGGTTTGGATCATTTAAAGTTGAATGGCACATGGTAGGAGATCTCGAGACCTTGAAGTGTATGTTTGGAATGGAATTGAGTGCAAATGCGACATATCCGTGTCTTTATTGTATGTACTCACACCAAATTCGAGGTACTAACATAGGAATACATAGAGGGAAAGAGTAAGTAAAAAGAGGAAAAGATTTGGGAATGCTAAAGATGTAATGAATGACATCATAGATGATGAGGCTAACAAACGGATGTATTGGAGCCTCGGGGGGTCCACTAGGGTTTATCGTATGGTACCATGTGAGTGTAAGGGAGGGGGGTTATATAAGGGAAGGAAGGTACATTTTATAAGGTAAGGTCCCATAAATAGGGGGTAGATAAGGGGAATTTTCATATATTTATTGCGCGCAAGTGACGTCTCCTTATTACTACTAGTGAATTCCCCATGATTGGAGCAATGGAGTAATGAGCTGCAATCAGGATGCTATAGCCAATAGAGATCAGAATGGGATCCAATTTTAAACATTCCATTATAAAGAGTGCATTTTTGTGTGTTACATGCGGAGATGCAGCTCATTGATAAATTGCTTTACTTGCACATTGTATATGCATGGAACATGAAACCGGAGGAGAGAGCAACATCATGTATAGCAAGGGTCAAAGCTTTACTCTCGAGCATGGGTCTACATGGGGGGAATGTAAAGATAATCAAAGTCGCACAATTGTCAGGAAAATTAGGAAATCTTCCAAATAAAGTGTCCATGGGAGGCTCTAAGGCACGAAGGTTTTTGTCCAATCATGGAAAACATCGATTAAATCTGCATTGGAATTATTGGAAAAAGTTATGTGATCGCACGACTAATTTGGAAGCTGAACCTCATGTCAGAACCTTGAGAATACGTGTTTGGAAAGAATTGGATACTCTGGTAAAGATCTTGAGGAAGCCTTCCATAGACGATGATGATGTGCAACTATATAAAGTCATCGTGAAAGAGTTCATTGAATCCATGGTAGATGGGGTGAATCACACATTACTCACTACATGGTGTGTCTAGTCTTTGATATTTTCAAAATTTTAATTGCAATCAATTTATTCTTGTTTACCTCGTGTTTTTTCTATGTATGCAGCACATTCTTTATGCTCATGATCCATGGTTTCTTTGCCAATATGGTTCCTTGAATGCTTGGAGTGCCCAAGGGATGGACAAGTCTCATTATAGAGCTTGAGGTGCTTATTTCAAGAGTACACGACATGGAGGGGGGATTAATGGAAGTAATACTCTTCATGAGATGTTTGAGTGGTTTTATCATGGTATAGTCAGGTCCTCCTATGCAAGGAATAAAGCTTTGCAAACGGAGTTAGCCCAAGTAGTTCATTAACTCAAACGAGTAAAAGAAGGCATTCATGGTGGATATCTTTGCAAGCTTCCCATTGGATAGCAACCAGAAGTCGTGTTGGAAAGCGTTGGATCGCTAAACCAAATGTACTTTGATGTTAATTAAAATTGCACTTCAATATTTCTTGTGGACATTTGATTAATTGGCTCTTTTTTTTAAAAACAAGCATGGAATTTTGTACTTGTGGACCCAACAAGGGCGGGCGATGAGAAAAGGTTGGGGGAGCAACCTCACTGGAGTTCAAGGGGAATTTCAAAAACCCCTTAAATAAGTTTTTTCCCCAAAACAAATACCTCTCCTCTTTACATAATTTTTTCCTAAAGTTGAATGAAAAAACCCAATGTTTTAATGAACTAAGTTAATTTTTTGATAAATATCACTTCTTTACAATGCACGTGGTACACTAAAATTTTGAGAGGTTAACCCTCGAGGGGACGATGACAAATACGGGGGGGGGGGAGGGGGAAGAGGGGGGGGTTAACTAATAATGATGCATAAAATAAATATACCCCTATATATATGCAAATACCTTTATTTTCTCAGTACCACCAGTACTCTCTCATACTAGTACATTCCTTCCTACCGTTAGATTTCCCATAGCCCCACCATCACCGACATGGCAAGAACAAAGCAGACTGGAAGACTGGTTAATTCTAGAACAAAGCTCCCAATCCCTCCCGATGTATACAATGCAATGATCGAAGAGAGAAGAAAGAGGAGGCAGGAGGAGGAGGAGGAGGAGGAGGAGGAGGAGAGGACAGAAACCAATGAGCAAATAGATGATGACAAAGAAGATCATGGGGAGCAATCCAATCCTTAGAGTCAGCCCGAGGCACCTCAAGAGCTAGAAAGTAGACCAAAAGAACAGGAGTGCAAAAGATGCAGATTGGAAGAATGGGCCAAAGGACAAGAAGATGCCAGGCAAATGCAAATTCAATGAAGATTCTGATATTAATTTCATTCAAAATGGAGTTTGAAGCAGAAAGTTATGACGGTTTTACGAAAGGTTCTCAAAACTGCTCCAAACAACAGACCTGACCACTCAGACAACATTAACTTTTATTCTACTAAATGGAACAAATAGCTGAATACATCAGTAGATAGATCTTGAAAAGATGAAGATTCTGATATCAGTTTCATTCAAAACGGAGCTTGGAGCAGAAAATTATGACGGTTTACGAAAGGTTCTCAAAACTGCTCCAAACAACAGATCCGACCACTCAGACAACAATAACTTTTCTTCTACTAAATGGAACAAATATCTGAATACATAACTAGATAGATCTTGAGGAGACGAAGATTTTGATATAAGTTCCATTCAAAATGGAGCTTGAAGTAGAAAGTTATGACCATTTTATGGAAGACTGTCAAAACTGCCCATACCCAACTGTAGTTATGGAAAGGGCAACAAAGCAAAGAAGTAGCTTCCCAAAAACATGGCAAATTGAGGTCGCCCAGGGGAGTAGAAAATACCCTTAACACAAATCTAGAAATGACTCACTCATGTGGGTACACTAAGCTTTAGAGCGAGGAGAGAGGAGATGGAAGAAGGATGAGAAAAAGGAAGCATGAACTTTATTCAAAACATCAAAAGCAAGAAGAGGGGTACAAAGTGAGAGCCTAATGCTCTAGGGAGAAGGGAAAAGATAGGCAAAGCTAGATATAAGTGATGGCATAATTACAAAGGGAAGAACCAGATAATGGAGAGGGAGGAGAGAGGTCTCTTTTATAGAGCAATTCTCACCCTCCTTCACATTGTTACATTTTCAGCCAGTAGATTCCTTCAACCCCTAGTGACATAAGGACATGGGTCACCATCAAATGTCCTTTTGGGCACATTTTGACAAGTTTCCCATCACAAGATCCTCATGACTCTTTAAAAATTGAGAAAGTCAAGAGTCTTTCCCCTTGGAGCCCATAGGGACCCTCTCTTTTCCATATGTCAACATCCTCCATATACCACCTTGGAATTCTAGAAGGATTCCTCTTGACTTTACACTCCTCCACATGGCCTTCATGTGCTTGGCATGTGCTCTCCATATTATTTTAGTACATTATGGAGGCCATGTAGTCATCTGGCCCACTCAAAATACATGACTCATTTCTATTTTCCCGATTACAAAGCAAATAATATATCTCTCAAACCATTCTATCCCTATATCAAGGTATTTATAATTCATACCCGTGGTATTTACAATGATACACTCCACTCATAATCACATTTGCAATCATTTTCACTAATTATTCTAATTAGTGTCAAACCCACATTAATGATTACATGAAATAAAGTAGTCGACATCAAAAGATTGACAAGCCACAACGAGAGTAGCTACGCAAAGAGCCGTCTCCCACCACAAACTTCTCCGTTACGCTTCTTGGTTCTTTGTCTCCATGGCTAGCTTTTGTCACCTTGTGGGCCATACAAATCCTCCCACATGATTAAAAACAAAATATCATTTTTCGCTATCACAGTAGTTCCAACACATTTTATAGCTTTTGTTGTGGCGTTTGGATTTGACAAACTACTTATGGTGGTGGCAACATTTGGAACAACCTCATTAGCAACATGCACTTCTCAACTCTCATGTCCAAATCATCCATCCCATAATAATAATAATTAATATTTGTCCTTTTGCAAGTGGGAGTTTTATGAGGACCATAAAAATTAGTTACTGATTTGATTAGCAAAGACCAAGTTCACATTTGATACAAGTTCATGAGGATTGAAACTTTGGCATTGAAGCTAACATTTCTATCCATTTAACAAACATCTATAGCATTGAAGATAACTTTGGTCTAGATTCTGCACACAAAATCCTCACAAGTTGAATTGACACAACGCGAGCTCCATAAATGAAGCTCAGCACACCCTCTACAAAAATGACTTCACAGAGAGAGAAATTGAAGACTCATTTACATCAAAACCATGATGAATCTGAGAACCAAGTATAGAAACGTGAAGTTCATGTCAATTCACCAATGGTTAATGTGTTATTGTTTGTATCAAAGTTCAAGCTTGTGGAGAACCCTTTCAACTATGTGCGGAGTCACAGTTGAAATTCCCACACAACAACACGACCATGCATGAAGAATGTTACTCTTCATCCACAATGAAGTCTAGGTCCTGCACAATGGCTTATTAGAAATCAGACGCCTTCCCTCTTGTAGGTAGTGGTTCCTGCCTTGTCTCAAACATTGGAGCGAAGACATTATTGGAAATGGCACTAATCCATCCAAAACATGCTACTCGGTGAGCTTCTCCTTAGTTCTACCCCTTGATGGAAACCCTTCTATGGGAAGCTATCAGCAAGATTTTGAGTGAAAGAATCTGGATGCTCATCAAGCTATTGGGCTATTGTGTAAAATGAAATTGTAGCATATAGACAAAGCTGGAAAATCTTCCATGATTGCTTGTATATGCTCAGTTTCCTCCCTCTGGATTTAGTGGTAAGGAGTTTGAGGGAGAGATGATTAAGGCAAGGAGTTTGTAGGTAGTGAGGAGGAGGAGGAAACAGAAAGGAGAAAAGGAAGGCCCATAGTTTGCAAAGATCACGATCAAAATCCCACTCGGACTATTCTATCTAGCTTCAATTTCTATCATGGAACAACAACTATTGCCTCAGTGTAAAATGGCGAGATAGCAAATCGGTCAGTGGTGGACATGATAACTTCATGTCATTTGTGGATAGCATGCTCAACTATGAGGTAGTGGATCTCTCATCTGTGTCTAGCCCCTCTCACAAAAGGAAACTCATGTTCAAAGAAACCATTGTGTGTGGCACCGTACACACTTGAACGGGTGCCCTCCAATTGTTGCACCTTAGCTTTACTTATTTTCAACCAATGTCAGATCCAACTTCAAATCAAGCAGCAGAAGTAGAGAAATTGAGAAGATGTACGATCAAACATGATCTTTAATAGTGTGATGACTAGCTTGGAGAATTGCAAGGATGGCAAATGAAAATTGTTATCTCAGTCAATTGGAGTTTCTATGCACCTGATGGGACTTCCTTCAAATCTATTACATGTGAAATCCATTGATGCAGCAAAGTCACCACAACATCAAGGAATGCTTAGGAAGGGCGAAGAAGCCAAGGTGGAGGAGGTAGAAGCAAAGGCCTTGCACGAGTGAGAGCAAGATGAGGCCATTGAAAAAGGGCTGAGATGGAAAAGTAAAGAAGAGAATAAGGAGATGCAAGCTACTGGCATCAACAGCTTGATGACATTGAAATGGATTGGGACAAAGTGGAGCGAGAGCTAGTGGGGATTAAAAATCCTTGAATATCAAAGACCAAACAAGGATGCTCTTTACCAATGGCTCTGCAAAGTGTAGAATGAATTTAGCATCTATAAAAAGATGAAATGATAGAGCAAATAAAAGGGAGAATGAAGAAATCAAAGCATCAATTCATGAGAGCTGGAATAGATCTTCACATCAAGGAAGAATGTAAATCGAGCATGGTGGAGGAGACAAAGAGAATGTGCAATTTTGGTTGGATATATACAAGTCCATGAAATCAAATTACACTAGGGCTCTAAAAAGATATTGTTGTGTCTCTTGAAAGTATTGACAAGAAGTCCTTCATCCTGTCGAAAACTCAACAAAGAATGAATCTCATGGAACATGCCTACTGAGAAGTTGCTACAAAATTTTGCCAGGTTCAAGAACAAATGATAGAATTAGATAGAGCTATTGCAATGAGTGATCATTAAGTGGAGGTAGTGCAGGCACGGATTACATTAACATAATATCATAAACGTGAACATGTTATTAACATTGTGTACTTACATTGTAAACTCACGTTAATAATGTGTGTATTATCATAACTAGTCAAAGATTAACTGGTAAACCGGCTATTTAATTATCCCACTGAGAAAATGGATTAGGGGCTCTGGCGGGATAATCAAGCATCCTGTCGGGGGCAATTTTATTCCCGGTGGGCTATTACAATAGCCCGACGGCGGGCCAAGCCACGAGATGTCTAAATCTCGACGGGCTTTCTTAATACATAATATAATAGCTAGAGAAAAACTATCATATCTATATACCTGCAAATCACTTGCTAGTGTTGGCAAGTTTCTGCTTTTCTTTGCCATTGCTGCATCTACTGCCACATTTGGGAATGCTGTGCATAGTGCTACCCCAGCCATCAGTAATGTTGCCAACCAAGGTGAAGGTGTAGAGAGCAATGAACGTGTCCATAAGCAGCATGGACCTACAATACCACATATAGCAAGATATGGCTAGCGCTGAAACCTGCAGTCAAAACAGCTGGATAAGTAAATAAAATCGCTTGAAATAAGAGGATAAAAGAAGACGCGAGCTATTTCCCCCTTAAAATACTACTCTATACAATAGAAACGTACCCAACAATTGGAAATGTATCCGTGATCAATCCATAAGTAGGCTTGATGTTCCATGGTCGTTCTACAAAAGCCCAATTTGGATGCTCTCCAAAACTTCACCAGGTTGGTATAGGAGGTGAACGTGGAGGGGCAACTAGTCTATAAATCTCAAAAGATTAATATCAATGAAAATGATCTAGGAATTTTTGGAGGCAATTTGCAAGCACACTTTTTCGAGAAGTAATGGAAGAGACATGATATTCTAGATGTATACCCCAATGTTCAGATTAGTAAAGATGGTGGAATCAAGATTTTGAGCTTGCCAACAGACCTCCACGATGTGATGAAGAAGACCATTCACTTCTTTCTTGATACGAGAGGAACCTACAAGTTCTAGCAGGTTCAAGCAACAATAGAGCAACTAAAAGGATGTGATGTATCTTTCTCAAGGGAAATCTCCAAGAGCATGTTAACCAACTTGAAGAATTGCATGGATGGCAAATTTTAATTGTCATCTCAGTCCGCTGGAGTTGCAATGCACCTCATCTACCCTCAAATGGATTTTTGAGCAATACAATAAACAGATGTCTCAGAAGGTGACTTTTCTACAAGAGAAAGCCACTGATGCAGCAAAGGTAGTGAAACTTGAGAAAAGTCTCAGGGAAGGTGCAAAAGCCAAGGTAGAGGAGGCACAAGCAAGGGCCTTGCAGGAACAAGAGCAAGCTGATGCCACTACAAAATTGGTCGACATGGAAAGGCATAGAAGAGAAGAAGCAAAGAAGTGCATGAAGGAGCTCTGAGATAGGCTTGAAGAAGTGAGGACATGGCGGACAAGGAGCTAAAAAAGATGCAAAAGGATCTTGAAGATCAGATGGCCAAAAAGAAGGATCTTTACATTTAAATGGCTCTGCAACATGCAGAACGCATTGAACATTGAAAAAGACCAAATGATGGAGGAGCTGAAAAGGGAGAATGCAAAGACCAAAAAGGTGATGTAGGAACTGCGAGAGAGATTCAAGGCTAGGAAGGATGGGGCAAAGAGTAGCCGAGGTGGAGAAGACAATGAGGCAGCTCCCCAGGCCAAGAAGGATGCAGAGAGCAGCCACGGTGGAGCAAGCTCAAGCCACCACAGTGGAGCAATTTGCAGCAACCACCATGGTGAGGGTTGTCTTTTTGAAACATTTTTGGAAGTCCGAAGAGCAAGCTACAAGATCCTAGAAGAAGATTAGGATAGCTATTTGCACGAGCTTTCCATGGCTTTTGATAGTTATGAAAGTAGGTCGTCATCCTGAGAGATTTTGAAACTAGAGTGGAGGTCTTGGAAACTACCCATGAAGACGTTTTTCAGCAGTTTACGTAGCTTCAATAGATGTTAAGGATTCAGATGAAGCTATTGCATAGAGTGAAGAAAAGTGGAGGAGATGAAGGAGAACATCCGTAGCCTTAAGATGAGGGAGGAAGGATTCAAGAAGCAACTTCGTCATGTACAGAGCAAGACTGTGGCATTGATAGCCACAATAGTTAAATTGGATGCCTATCTTGCTATGCATTGTTTGCCATATCCCCATCATAGATGACTGTTGTATTCGATGACATGCGTGCTACCACCATGTGCACGTTTTTTGCTTTGGAGTGTTTGTGCATACAAAATTGCTATGTAGAGAATGCCATTTGCCATTGCCCAGGTCATGGACAGCAGGTCATGGACAGATCAAATGTGCCTGCCTACTACAGCTGTCTATGATGAGAAAGTAGATTCTGTAGCTCAATTTTCCATTTGGGCAAAAGATCTTAAAGACAAGGAGTTCAAATTGAAGAAGGCCAAGACCCCAATCCTGACTGCAAGGAAAAGGAGCCTAAAGGGAGGAACCAGCCCCCTTTAGGAAAGGAGCAAGAAGGGATGAGCCTACAACTAGGAAGCTCAAATCAAGGAAAGAGAAAGTGGCATGAAGGGAGGGTCCAGGCCCCTGAAGGAAGGAACTAGCCCCATTATGGAAAGGAGCAAGGAGGGCTGAGCTTGTAATCAGGGAGCTCAACAAGGAGTCCTTGAGATGTAATTGGAAGTAAAGGAGTCTTTGAGACTGTAATCTATGCAATCTGTGTGTAATCTATTGAATTGTTAATCTTCTCGAGAGTTTACTTCGGCAATGTTTTCTTAGCTATGTGACTAGATAGTGTCCTTTGATCTCCATGCTAGTGCAGTGATAATAATGAGGTGAAAGATTTCAATTTGACAAGTAATGTGAGACGAAAGACGTCTCCCACCACCTTCTCCGTCACGCTTCTTGGTTCTTTGTCTCCATGGCTAGCTTTTATCACCTTGCAGGCCCCACAGATCCTCCCACAGGATTCAAAACAAAATATCATTTTTTGTTGTCACATCTTTCCCCCCCCAGCAGATCCCTGTGCTTGGCATGGGGGTCTGCTGGGGGCCAACAAGGTGGTTGATCATAAAAGAACATATGCCAATACTCATGGGTGCATCTTGGTGTATCCTTGCCTCGATCAAATACATAGTGTACCATTGGATAAAGAGAAGGCTTTCCTTGATTAGAGGTATAAGATATAGCTGGAGAAATATAAGAAGGTGCTCAATCAAATACATTTTCCATCTAATATACCTGATGGTTTACCTCCTGATGGTAATCTTCTAACCTTGATAGACTACCTACCCCTCCTTCACGTTCACCTCCTGTACCAACCTGTTGAAGTTTTTGAGAGCATCCAAATTGGGCTTTTGAAGAGCAAGATAGGAGCCCTCATATATCACAATTTCAAAATCAGGGGAGGAAAGGCTCTCGCATTGTGCTGTAGAGGGGGAGGAAAGATTGCATGAGGAGCTTCCAAACTATGTAGGGTCCATTACGAGAGGGGATAGAAGTTGCAAGAAGAGTGCAAGGGAGATAGAAATGGTTGAGAGGGATAGAAGATCAAATAGTGAAGGAAACGGAATAGTGGAGGCTTGAGTTTGCAGTCCAAGTGAGTCCAAGTGCAAGGGAGAAAGAAACGGTAGAGAGAGATAGAAGACAAAATAGTTAAGGGAATGGAATAGCGGAGGCTTAAGTTTGTTGTCATGGCCTGCTCACCCACCATCGGGCTTAATCATGCATGATCACTACTATGAGTGGAGTAAAAATTACCAGTCACTAGGCTCACATGCTTAGTAGAGTACTAGAGTGCATGGTAATGACTAATTAGTGGTGATTAGGCTTCATGATTTACTTTTGTGGGAATAACTGCCCGATGGTGGTGGCTCTCATCAACCATGTCTATCGTGGCTAAGTTTCCATTGGGTTGGTGGTTAATTATCAGCCATCAAAGTGGGCATGCTCACCCACCACATGGTGTCTGCTTCATGATTATCACCCCATCTAGGGTGGTGCCTAAGATTCCACTGTGGTGACATGCAATTAATATGGATGGAACCCCAAGCTCTAGCCACCATGGTGGCTCAAACTTTATAATCCATGGCATTTGGCATTTTATAGCATTGCTCTCATTTGCCCTTGCTTTGCTACTTTTCACCACAAGCTTTGCTACTTTGCTCCACACACTCTGCTGCTTTTCTCCACACCCCTCCTCCAGCTCTTTTCCACCCCTGCTCTACTTTGCTCCATGCTCCCTCCTCCAACTCTTGTCACTCATTTGCTCCCCTACTCATTTATTGCTCCTCCACTCATTTTCACCATGCCTACTACCACCCCCTCTCGATGCACAGTGATCCTAATGTAATATTCCTTCTCATATAAGGGGATTGTGTTGCACTCACTTTGAGTAGAAATGCTGGCACTAGTGGAGACCATTCATTCCCACAGTCGATTCCCCCCATATTTGCATGTCACCACCTTAGATGACATGCTCACCTTCTGCCTCTTTATGGCTATGCTATATGGGTTCCCCCTAGACGTCGACAAAGGCCTCAGTATTTTCATAGCAAAGTACTCTCGACTTGTTGGGGGGGGCGTAATCTGAGTCCTGGCAATGTGCATGATCTTCGGCCTCTCCATCATCTCCTCCTTTGGCTCCCTAAAAAATTCTAATGCAACAAGTTAGACTGGAGGAAATACTAAGTTGTACAAACTCCCTCTTACTCAAACGAGACTCTTAACCGCTCAGTAATGGCTGAATGTAATCTTTTGGCCTCTAAGTCTGTCAACAATCTTTTGGCTCATTAGATGTCATGTTTTGGACTCTAAGGCTCGTAGATATTTGTTGAGTTTTTATTACATTTATGTAATCTCTTTTTGTTCAATTTGAGGCTCTCTATAATCTTTTGGCCTTTAAGGCTCTCACCAATTGCCAACTTTTTATAAATGTAAGATCCTCTGTTCAATTTTTGTTAATTTTTATATAACCTATTATTGGACATAGATGTACACTGTAATGTCTTTTGCTCAATTTTCACTTGATGAATTATACTTTTGCCTCATTTATATTTATTGCAACAAGGACTCAAATACCAAAAAAGTAGGACTACAATTTCCTTGGTTTAAGACCAAAATAGTCCTAAAATAACTCCAACGACCCACCATTGTGGTTGCATGGAGATACATCTAGAAAAATACAATTAAACTTTCAAAAAATATAGTTGATGATATGGCCCTTAAGGGGTCCCCTCTAGGGGAAGGGCCATATCGACATGTATTATACAATATCTAGGAATGCCACTGGACATAAATGGCATATCAATATGGCCTTTGCCCCTAAAGGGGACCCCTCAAGGGCCATATCGTCAATTGCATTTTTCTTGGTTGCACAAGGAAATACATTTTTCTTGGTACACAAATATATAACTCCAAGAACGAGCATGGTGGCTATCATAGATCTCCTTCTGTTTGTCAGTGCACTGATCCTCATAGACCTCCCCCTATAATACATAAAAATAGGTAATAGAGCTATAACTCCAAGAACTAGCACGGTGGTCTCTCTAAGACAACCTTGAATTCTGGGCGATGACAGGTCGTCATGCCAGAGACTGCACTGAGGTGATGCTTAGAATGATAGATTGTGTCTCATTATTATGCCAAGAACTAGCGCAATGGTCTCTCCAAGCCAACTATGATTTGCATGGGTAAATCTATGGCAAAAGGCTACACGATGACAGGTGGTTAGGGCAAAGACTGCACTGCAGTGGTGTTCAGAATGATAGGTTACATCTTATTACTATGCGAAGAACCAATGTGATGGTCTCTCCAACCCAACCTTCAATTTTAATGATCTGCATGGGTGTGGTGATCAGTGGTAGGTGGCAAAGCTGTGGTAAGGTTGTGGCAAAAGGCTGCATGATGATAAGAGGTCAGGCAGCTCAGGCCAAAGACTGCGCTACACAAAGCAGTACAGAGATGCATGATGTAGTGAAGAGTTGTGGTGTGTCGAGCTATTCGATGTTCAAAATAGATAGATTGTGTCTCAATATTACGCAAGTGTGGCATCATAACATCGAAAAAATTTTTAGCGAGAGTGCGGGTCCACACAAAATTCAAATATCCACGCAGGAGTGCATCGCATCGCGGCCCCAAAATGACCCTGAAAATTGTTCCGCGATTGGCTACACCCAAGCAAACGTTGACCTACCAACATAGCTAATGTTGTCCTCTTTACAGCTAGTTGATCTAAGCTATGCACCGCTTTCACTTTCTGTATGCCATTTCTCAAGTTAGAGATCTTCACCTCTTGGGCATGCATCTCCTAAGGTGTTGGTAGGGTTATTACTCTAGGAACTTTAGGGTGTAGCCTAAAGCTTGTGAAGACTCAAGATTGGTATTCACCTGAATGGCTTGATGTTGCTACCTCGATTGCTCCCACCATTCGTGACCCCACAGCTCATGTTCACTCCGATGGCAATGATCGAATGCGTGCATCTACAACCACTTCCTATTGGCTGCTCTACAAGGAGTATTCTTTCTTCTCATTGTTTCTCCCTTTGCAAATGTTGCAAAAGTGTCTTTCAGTGCCATTTCGATACTGTGCCATTGCTTTCCTTAACTTGTGCCTTCACCAGGCTTTTCAGCTTTCTTGTCTCGTAGCCTCTATCTACTTCTCTTGGAAGCCATGGAAAGCTACATCTTGCCATTGATGCCATGGCCATGATTAGTCCAAAATAGACCTAGAGAAGCAAGTTGGTGAGGCAAGCAAAGAATAGAAGACAACTTACCCGCCGAAAGAAGACAATGCCAAACCAAAGTCTATGCAAGGTCACGTCGAGGTACGTGCGGGTTGCAGGGCGGGGGCAGGTCGCAGGTACTTAATCTTCCAAGATTGATGGGCAAGAGGTGTGAAAATTCAAAATTTACGGGAGTAGCAAAATTTTCAGCAGTTGGTTTCTTCCCCTCCGACAATACAGGTCAGCAGAATTGGATATCCCAAACAAGTGCAATGTGGCTTCAAACCACAAATAGGCCAAAGGACATGCTATCGGGTTTGATGCTATGTATTATGAAATACAATGACCTTTGGCATGGTTATGAGCCATATAGCAAGCAAGTGCATGGAAAAACAAACAATTCAAAATTGTAAATAGTGCTAGATGAATTCACATAGTGTTAATATGAACTATGTATCATTGCCTTAACTATGTTGACACATTATGTAAACAAGAGGCACACGTGCCTAGAGCACTGCCCCCCAGAGGTTGAGTATAACTACTATTGCTCCACTTTTAAAGGGCATCAAAAATAGAAAGTTTGTAGTAGCTAGAGATCTGCCCCCTAGTGGGGCAGTGCTAATAAAAATTATACAAAAAAGTTAAGACCCAAAGTCCACAACGTGTAACTTAAAGAAAAAATGAATTGGCTAGTATTGAATGTTTAAATGAGTACATCTCATGTATAAAAAATCATAGATCACAAGTAGCTCCTCTCCTGCACATATATCATCTATGGTTTCAACACAAATGTATCCATATTCTGCAACATCTGCTCTCCTCCTGGAGATGCACCAAGGTGGTAAATAAGGCAAAAATACATAACAAACATTTGGCTTTGAATTTGTATTTCTACAGCTATTGATAAACCTGGCCACATTGCCATGCCGAACATTGCCAACAATGTACACCATATCCTCCATAGAAACGTAAGGGTCCTCTTGGATAGAGTACTTCTTTAGCCTTGGTCTAACCTCACACAATTCTTTCCAATCTTGATACACATATTTGTCACCTCCATAATGGAGAATAGTAGTACCTCTCTTAATGAAATCATGCACAAATAAGCTGTGGCCAGTGCCTATTATAGTTGACTCATGCACCTCAAAATCCACATTTTTTATCCGAAAGACTTCCCTAATGGGGAAAGGAAACTTTGGTGTTTTAAGTGGATCATGTCCCGGTATGTACATACTTAGACAAGATTTTAAAGTATATCTATCTGCATGGAAAATGACAACCCAATTAGCCCAAAAAACATTATAGTAACTTCAGATAAAATCAATTGAAAATTTTGCATATGTACCTTCACGGAAAATATGCATTTATAAGTCTCTTTAGAAAGGCCTTAGCAATGTGCTTCTTGATATAGTGACCTTTGTACCCTAGTTCTATAGCCATATGAGAAGCTTGCATATCACTCATACTATCGATGGGTGGAGCAGGTCCTTAGCATATTATTTGTGACATGTTAAGTTGAGGAAAGAATTCACAAAACGAAATCTCAAAAAAAATGAACCTACATTGCTTAAAGAGACTCACCTTCTTGAAAAACTTTCTCTCACACAAGCAGAGAGGGACAAGGGTGGAGAGGGAGCACAAGTGTTGGGAGAGGAGTTGGATAAGGGTGAGGAGTGGGGAATAGAGAGGAGGAAAGTGAGGACGTCGAATATAAGGTGGGAAAAGAGATTTTTGCTTTTCTCTAGAGTTGTGAACTAAAAACGGTGGAGCATCGTGGGGTTTCGGGTTTTAGCCCCCAACATTGCTATATAGCAACACTGGTCAGTCGCAATATAGCGATGCTGGTCAATCGCTATATAGCGATGTTTATATCCAAAAATGTCGCTATATAGTGACAGAACAGGGCAAAGTGTCACTATATAGTGACGGAATAGAGCAAAGTGTCGCTATATAGCGACAATTCAGGGCACGTATATTAGAAGAGAGGGAGGGAGTTCATGGGTGGCTATTTTTTGGATCTTAATGGATTTCCTTGCAACTCATGTTGTGATTTTGGAAGTGTGCAGATGGAAGGGACGAGTGGAAGCTCGTCAAATGATGTGCCAATGCCCGGGAGTGCAGAGTGGCTTACGGAGAGGTTGTATTGTCATTGCACTCATTGCAAGCGAGAAGTACGACATCAATGTCATATTGTCATGTGCCACTTGCGGATGTATGGGGAGGAGCCTGAACCAATACCCAATGTTGGTGTTGCATGTGGTGATGGATCATCGGTAAGTCAATACTATTTGAGTTCGTGATTAATATCGGATACCATTATGACACGAAACCTTGAAACAAGATCTTATATTTACATGAAATCTTGAAACAAGATGAGGAGGGTCATGAGGGTGCGCATATACCTTCACACTTTGAGCAAGACTATAGTCTCCCAGATGTGCCAGATGATGACGAGGGTATGGTGGACATGATGGATTCTATTTTTAGGGGCACTACATCACATGTACACGTGATGTTAGAATTTGAGGTCAATATGCGAGAGTTAAAATCAACACAGTTGTATGAGGGTGCTAGGATGTCTAAACTACGTGCTTGTCTCTCAATCTTGAATCTACAAGCAAAGTATGGGTGATCGGATACAAGTGTCTCGGCCTTAATGAGGTTAGTTTCTACATTAATTTGACTCATTATTTGGATATTGTTTGTTTTGAAAATCATCATATATGTTTTGAAAATCATGATGTATGTATCATTAATTTTCCTCTCTTTTTACCTCTAATTTCCTCTCTTTTTCTCTCTTATCTCCTCTCTTTTTTTGCCTTTTTTCTCCTCTCTTTACTCCTTTTTCTCCTCTATTTTCCTCTCTTATCTCCTCTCTTTTTCTGTCTTTTTTCTCCTCTCTTTTCTCCTTTTTCTCCTCCCTTCCCTCCTCTCTTTCTCCCCACATGAAGAAGAAATAGCCTACCATTGAGCAAATAGATACAAACTTCTGTCACTCTAATTCAAAGAATGGAAGAGTCTATAAGTGTTTACTCAATGTTAGGCTGTAGGATTCTAAGCTTGCTCAATGTCTTACAAGTGTTCTAAGCTTGCTCAATGTCTTACAGGTATTCTAAGCTGTAGGATTAGTGTATCGAAAAAAGAAAGAAAAGGGAAAAAGAGAGGTGAGAATCATCATGTATGTTTGAATTGTGATAGGTTGCTCTAGAAGATGTTGCTTGCACCAAATACCATGCCCGCATCAAGAGAGGAAGCGAAGAAGATGCTAACAATGGTGGGTATAGATTATGATACCATCCATGCTTGCCGTAATGACTGTATTCTCTTTTGTCATGAGCATGGAGATTTGACTAGTTGTTCGAAGTGTGGGGAACAACGATATAGAGATGATTTGCAGGGTGAGCAGATACCAGTAAAGGTATTGAGACACTTTCCCATCATTGCAAGAATATAGCACATGTTCCGATGCAAATCCATAGTGGAGTTGATGACTTGGCATGCATCTCATCGGTCCACTGATGACACATTGAGGATTCCCACAGATTGTGTAGCTTGGAAGCACATAGACAATCAGTGGTCAGACTTTGCGAGGGAGCCACACAACTTACATGTTGGGCTCACCATGGACGGCGTGAATCCTTTCAGGTTATGCTCGACATCTTGGTCGACATGGCCCATAGTCTTGGTGAATTGCAATATCCCATCATGTCTAACAATAAAGAAGGGACACCTTATGCTTGCACTACTTGTGGCAGTGAAGTATAAGGCCAAAAATATGGACGTGTACATGGCACCTTTGATAGAGGAGTTACAGATCTTATGGAGAGGAGTGCGGATCTTTGATATTTCTAGAGCTCCTAGACATACCAATGATATTTTGGTCAAGGGTATCTTGATGTGAACCATGCATGACTACCCAAGATATGGAAAGTGTGCAGGTACGTGGTTGTGTCTTTACATGTATAGTATAGGATTATGCTTTTATGACTCTTTCGCGTGCATGTCTTATACTAACACATTCATGCAAGCGTGCAGGACTTGTTATAAGTGGGTACCATGCTTGTCCTGTTTGTGGACTGGGTTTGAAATCGCTTGCACAATACTCCAAACATATGAGGAAAAATGTTTATGAAGGTCATGCTCGATACCTTCCACTGGACCATCTCGCACGTGGAGGTCAACTTGATCCACCACCACCATATTTGAAGGCCAATGACTAGATTCAGGCTTGGAGGGTGAATGGAGAGGAACCTCCTCATGGTATGAAGAGGCTATCGATCTTTCACGAGCTTCCTTATTGGGGTCAGTTACAAATCAATCATCTCTTGGATCCCATGCATATCTTCAAGAATGTGGGAGCTACTATTTAGGCGCACTTGGTTGGTTCCAAAGACTCGAGAGGAGTATGAGAAGACTTATGTGCTATGAATAGGATGTCTCATTTGTGGCCCCAAGCGCATGCTTTGAGAAATGTTATCCTTCCAAAAGCAACATGGATCCTCTCCATGAGAGAGGAGGCAGCATTTAAGGTGGGCATTGCCTCTTTTCAAACACCCATAGGGTACATGCGTTGCTTGAAAGGAGTATTTTCAGAGGACAATAAGCTTAGTGGGCTCAAGTCTCATGATTGGCACAAGGTCTTACAGGTATTCTAAGATATAGGATTAGTGTACCGATAATCGTGATGCATTAGTGTAATTATGATTATGTTATATTATTGACATGACTTCTTTGTTGCTTTGATAGTTCATCCTCCCAATTACAATAAAAGGGTGCCTACAAGAAGATGTTAGAAATGCTATATTCAAGATCAGTGGTATTGTAAGGTATGCTTACTATCAAATCGCATTGATTGCATTTTCTTCAATTGAAGCTGAATAATCTGTAGACTAATTATGAATATATCTCAAATAGGTGGATATCTCAAAAAGAGATCTCCATATCGAGCATCAAGAAGGCTAGGGTGAAATCCATCGAAGCACTTTTCCTCGAGCATTATGACAACTCAAGTGCACTTGCTTGTGCACATAGTTGATGAGGTGGCCATTGCAGGTACCGTTTATAGTTGGTGGATGTTTTTTCTCGAGCGGTTTATGAAAACTTTGAAGGGATTTATAAGACAAAGAGCAAGACTAGAAGCAAGCATGGCAAAAGGATGGCTTGTGTAAGAGTCATTAGTATATATCACGGAGTTTCTTGCATCCACACAAATCCCGATATGTTGCAGGCTTGGCATAACAAGGATGATGATCACATCGTTGGCGAGGTTCCCCAAGGAAAAGGGATTGAAAGAAAGATGAGCAAAGAGCAAATGGAGAAATTCAATAAGTTTTGTATCCTTAATAGCAAGGAGATACAGAAGTGGATTGAGAGATATGAAGCGGCCAAAGCAGGAAGAATAAATGCAAGGAGGAGATTCAAAGTAATGTACAGGTGATCACAACCATATCCACAGGATATCGCCCTTCTCCCCACTCACATGTCACTTGATTGGCTACAACTGGCTCTACGTAAAGTTGAATGTGATGGAGAGACAATAAACAAGTGCGAGTGAGAGTTATCATCTGGATGTATGATGCATGTAAGTTTCTTACCTCTTGATGTAATTAAGTAATTATTTATGGCAATATACACTATTAAATAGATGCATCTTCATTGTTTTAATGATGCTCTTTTGTAGTACAAAAAGTACAGTGCATTATGGTCATATGGATGACATTTTCACATGGAACGCATCGATTCAAAGAGAGTCACTTATGATTGTGGAGTCATGGCCATATGCAAAATCTATGAAATTGATTTCAGATGATTTAGTATTTTCATTTTTGATGTAAAATGGTTTAAAACTATTTACAACGGTCCCCATGCGATAGTGAGAAAAGATAGTAGCGGTTTCTTTGCAATAGACTCCACCAAACTTTAGACCAATGAAAGTGATACTTTTGTTCTTCCCGAGCATTGTGAGTAGGTGCATACAAATGATTTGTATGCAATGATTTAATTTATCAAAGCTTTCGTTTTTAAAGATCCATTGATACATGTACTTAAGCATAATTTCATATATATAATTAATGGCATTTGGCACCCATCTTCAATATAGGTGGTTTTTCATCCGAATCGTTTTGATCCAAGATGGTGGTACATGATCCAAGTTGCACCATGAAGCAAGCAAATTTTTAAAGATAGAGATGTGGATATGGAGATGCCACTACCAATTGCGGATCCAATTGATCTAGATGGATCTAGTGAAGAAGATGAAGATCACAATATGAGCCAAGAGGAAGATGCGCATAATGACATCGTACAGGAGGAAGATGGAGATCACGATATTGAGGAAGAAGATGATGATCATCAAGAATCACCACACTTTATTGAAGAAGATGATCCAGTACTTTTAGGTGAACGTAGGGTGCTAGAGTACGATGATGACATAGGAGATCAACTCGGTATAGAGTTAGAGATAGACTTGTTTGGCATGTTAGACTTGGCTCAGATGAAGCCGTTGATGTAAATGCTCTTCATTGATTTTTTTAATCTCAAACTTGGACATGAATATATATATGAGCTTCAAAGCCTTGATGTACATGGTCTTGTACTTTTATTGTCTCAAAGGATCAAATATATATGAAAAGGAAAAAAATTTTATCATTGGGAAAAACTATATTTTAAGGTTGGTATGGGAAAAAACACTCTCTGTAAAATGTCGCTATAGGAAACTGTCTCAGTGTCGCTGTATAACGACCATTCACAATTCTAATAAGAGTCGCTATGTAGCGATGCTTATTAAAAGTCACTATATAGCGATGTTTATATGGAGTCGCTATATAGCGAGTTTTAACAAGTCTCGCTTAGTTTACCGATGATTATCGACCTGCGCCTGCTAAACGTCGGTAATTAAATGTCAAAATAGGACCCATGTGTAGTAGTGAGGGTCATCTTTAGAGACTCGGCATTGGGCCGAGAAGGTAGTTCACCTACAGGTGGACATTGAGGGGGGGTGTTAGATATGCTCAATGCCCCACCCTCTTGGTATCCACCAGTGGTCCAAGGTGCTCAAGTTGTAAGGCTCCCATATGAGGAGAAGCCATGTGTGAGCCCGAGACATTGGATGGATCTTGACTTGCATGTCAAATGAGATCTATCAATGAGACCATTGATGGTAGAAAGGTGATCGTGTGGGAGCCCCTTACTCTTGCTGGGGTCTAGGGACTAGCTAGCCACCAGCTGGGGGGTCCCAAGGAGGCCAATGGCCCCCCTAGTGGGGGTTTAGGGGTGAGAGCCCCTGAGGTGATAGTATAGGAAATATTCCCTAAATATTCCATGGACGACTTGTCGGTTCCATTGACTAGTGACTGGTCAGCTTCACCGACTAGGTTGATTGGTCGGTTCCACCGATTATGTTGATCTGCTGACTACCACCCTCATAGCTGTAAAGAGGCGACCTCCCCAGTCCATTGTATTAGATCAGTTCAGATCAGATCAAATCTTTTAGCTAGTAGCTCTTCACCTAGTATCTATCTAGATCAACATCTAAGCTCCACTATGGGAGTGCACGGGTGGATGGAGTCATCATTTGTACTACATCAGTATTGAAGGAAAATTTTTTTCATCTCCAATTTGTTGTGTACTCTCTATTCTTTGTTTAGTTTCTATTCTGCTGTGTCGTGTAATTTAACATAGTAGTTATGTTATAAATTATAAAACAAAGTACTGGAATAGTGACAAAACAAGATGGACGTACATGAATAAGAAGTGCCATTTTGTACAAAATAAGAAATGCCATTCTGTATAAACTCACATGGAGAATTATTTACAATCTAACTTTAGTGGGCATTGATTTGATTCTCTATGTGACTGACACAAATGAGATTGGCACCAGTGCCATTCTGAAAGAGTGCCATTCTATTCCATGAGAGTTTATGGATAGTAATACTGTGCGAATGTCTCAAAAATGTTATGCATAAATGTCCCACATCTGTTTCCATCTTCCCTAACAACATGGCACTACTGCCAATCTACTTAACTCTCACATAGACATAGATATGGAATAACAATGGCAGTGGTGCCATTCTCTATCAAAGTGGCACTGGTCCCACTATCATTCTATGTCTATGTCAGTGTTAAGTAGATTGGCAAGAGAGCCATGCTATTGGGGAAGACATTGGCAATGGGACATGAATTGCATGAGATTGGGACAAGTGCCATTCTGACAAACTAACATGGAGAATTCTCTAAATCCAATAGAGTGCTATAAAGGAAAGGGTTAGATGCCCTAAGGTTTCTATATATTCTACATTTTCAACTAAATCTAGTGTACAGTAAATGAGATTGGCACCAGTGCCGTTCTAATAGAGAGTGACATTCTAATCTATGAGAGTTTGTGGATAATGGCACTGTGCCAATGTCTTCCCCAACAGCATGGCACTATTGCTAATCTACTTAAAATTTACATAGAATGAGAGTGACATTCTGATAGAGAGTGCCATCCTAATAGAGAGTCCTAATTCTGATCAAGAGTGCCAATGTATCAAAAATATTATGCATAAATGTTCCACATCTATTTCCATCTACCCTGTTAGCATGTCACTGCTCAGCCAATCTACATGATAGTGACATAAACATAGAATAAGAGTGGCAAACTAATTGAGATTGTGGAGATTGGGTCTAAGATAAAATAATTCCTATGCATTCCTTTACCAAAGATCTTGATCCAGTAGTTATGTTATAAGTCCTAAAACAAAGGACTGGAATGGTGACACAATAAGAAAGAGGCACATGAATCGCATGAGATTGGCACAAGTGCCATTCTGTACAAACTCACGTAGAGAATTCTCTACAATCAAACTTCAGTGAGAATTGATCTGATTCTCTTTGTGATTGGCATAAATGAGATTGGCACCAGTGCCATTCTAATAGAGAGTGACATTCTAATTCATGAGAGTTTGTGGATAGTGGCACTATGCTAATGTCCCACATCTATTTCCATCTCCCCTATTAACATGGCGCTGCTGCCAATCTAATTGACATTGACATATACATAGAATGAAAGTGGCAAACTAATTGAATTGTGGAGATTGGCACCAGTGCCATTCTCCACAAACTCTAATGGATTATGATGTCTCCTAGGGTCCAATGTAAAATAATTCCTATGCATGCCATTACCGAAGCTCAAGGTCATTCTCATAGAGAATGGCACAATGCCATTCTGATAGAGAGTGCCATTCTAATAGAGAGTACTATCCTGGTAGAGAGTGCATAAATGTTTCCATATCTATTTCCATCTTCCCTGTTAACATGGCACTATTGCCAATCTACTTGACACTGACATAAACATACAATCAGAGTGGCAAACTAATTGAGATTGTGGAGATTGGCACTAGTGCCATTGTTCACAAACTCTCAGGGATTAGGATGGCTCCCAGGGTTCAAGGTAAACTAATTCCTATGCATTCCTTTCCCAAAGTTCAAGGTCTAGTAGTTATGTTATAAATCCTTGAACAAAGGACTGGGATAGTGACAAATTAAGAAGGAGGTGAATGAAAAAGAAGTGCAATTTTGTACAAAAGAAGAAATGCCATACTTCAGTGGCCATTGATCTGATTCTCTATGTGACTAACAGAAATGAGATTGACACTAGTGCCATTCTGAGAGAGAGTGCCATTCTAATCCATGGTCTCAAAAATGTTATGCATAATTGTTCCACATTTGTTTCCATCTTCCTTGTTAGCATCGTCCAATCTACTTTACATTGACATAGACATAGAATGGCACTACTAGAGAAAGAGAGGGAGAGATTGTTAGAGAGAGAGAGCGAGAGGCACCTAGACCCTGGTCCATGGAGAGAGGGCACACTTGTAGAGATGGTACGCTGCACGGTGAGGATCTCAAGGAGTCAAGGAGGCACGCCGCACAAAGGGAGTCAAGGAGGCAGTGGCACGGATTCACAAAAGGAGGCAGTGGGGAAGAAAAGGCACTGAGAGTCCTTGGGCTTGAAGCAAAGGCAATGGGAGTGAACGTACGTCGCATGGAGCAAAGGCAGTCCCTGTGCAAGGTTCATTGCACAGAGGTATGCGGGAGTGGTAGGAGAGTAGCATAGACTCACAGACTCATAGAGGTTCATGGATGGCAGGGGGACAACAAGGGCATGACACTAGAGGGGGAAGATTAAGAGGGGCATGCACGATGGACGAAGTAGAGGCGCACGAAGGTCCGATGGGAGTCACGGGACTCACACGAGGTGTCTTGTCCCACAACTTGATCTTTCACAAAGTTCCACTATTCACTTAGCTTCACTACTCAACTAGATTGTGAATTGAGGTGGAACCGGATTACGAGCGGCATGGTGGACGAAGATTGCGACTTGCAAGGTGGAGCATGCAAGAAGGACTGTGTGAGGGCTTCCCAGAAGAGGGCGTGCACTCTAGGTAGGGTTTCTTGAGTTTGGTTATGAGTTCATAGTTTACAATTAGTCTATTAGTTCCTACTTTAGGATTAGTCAATTAAAATTAATCTACTAGTTTAGGATTAGGATTAATCTACTAGTTTAGGATTACCTGATTAGTCTATTACTTTAGTATTAATCTATTAGATCCGATTAGTCTATTAGTTTAGGATTAGTCTATTAGATCCTAGTTTAGGATTAGTCTACTAGTTTGGGATTAGTCTATTAGGATTAGTCTATTAGATCCTAGTTTAGGATTAGTTTAATAGTTTAGGATTAGTCTACTAGTTTAGGATTAGTCTATTATTTTGGGAGTAGTCTATTAGATCATAGATTAGGATTAGACTATTAGTTTAGGATTAATCTATTAGGATTAGTCCATTAGTTTAGGATTGGTCTATTAGATCCTAGTTTGATCCTAGTTTAGGATTAGTCTATTAGTTTAGGATTAGTCTATTAGATCCTAGTTTATGATTAGTCAATTAGTTTAGGATTAGTCTAATAGTTTAGGATTAGTCTACTAGTTTAGGAATGGTCTGTTAGTTTAGGTTTAGTCTATTAGATCATAGTATAGGATTAGTCTACTAGTTTAGGACTAATCTATTAGTTTAGGAGTAGTCTATTAGATCCTAGTTTAGGATTAGTCTATTAGTCTATTAGTTTACGATTAGTCTATTAGATCCTAGTTTTGGATTAGTCTATTAGTCTATTAAATCCTAGTTTATGACTAGAGTAGAACACTAGTCTATTAAGTCCTAGTTTAACATTAGTCTATTAAATCCTAGTTTAACATTAGTCTTTATCTATTAAATCCTAGTCTAGGTAGGATTCTAGATCTAGCCTAGTATTGTCATTGTTACATGGCGCTAGTCATTCAAAATATTTGACTAAAGTGTGGGATCTATAGATAAAAAAACACTAGCTAGATCTAGCCCAATATTGTCATTGACACATGGCGGTAGTCATCCAAAATATTTGACTAATGTGTGGGATCTATAGATCTAAACCCTAGAACTAGGACTTTGAAATGAGTGCATGTAGGGCTTAGAATGAAAAAATGCCCCCAAGATGGGATTATTTGAATCTAGTATCTAGATTAAATAAATCTAAAATAGTCCAAAAGGGCATTACTTGGACATGGATCCTTGAACTAAGGATCTCAATCTAGTATTTGGATTAAATGAATCTACAACTTTTAATAAGATGATCAAGATTTGTATTGAAAACTTATAGATCTCAAACCCTAGATAAGTAAAGCTTGGAACATCATACATGATGCTTTCATGCTTTCGATCCCCATACAATGACTGGCATATGAGATCTATAGATCTAGCATCTCAAGCATGACTGTAAAGAGAAGTGCTCTAGAGCCTAAAGTGGATACCACTCAAAACTCAGATTTAAAAAACCCTCATCGAAGGATTAATTGGACTAGAAGCACATATATCTAGGATATGTACTAGTTGGATCAGGGTCTCAGGGTTTAGCATCTAGAATAGGCCAACCGAAAGCCTAGTCAATCATACATCCACAATCTAGAACCCAAAGCAAATAGCTAAAACTACTATAAGCATTGATAAATCCAAATAAATACACTAGAAACCCTCAGGGGGGTCACTATGTATAAACCCTCTATATCACGTGCGTTCAAGGCATATTTCAAAAATCCCTTATCTGTAAATTTTTTATTAATAAAATGCACCCTTTTTCTATACAAATCTGTAAATTTTTTTTAAAATTGTTTTAAATACTCCCTTATGTAAATTAACTTCTGTTAAATTTAGATATTAAAAACATCCTTCTGTTGAACTCACATGATAGGGTTACATATAATGAGTGACCCCCCCCAGTAGAAACCTAAAGCATGTAGTTTAAAGTACCATAAACATTGAATATTCAAAATAAATACACTAGAAATCCAAAACCATTTAGAATAGGGTACCTCGTATTACGTGCTAGTACTATTGGTATGGTCTCCCCACTATAATTTGTGGGTACCACGTCTCTCTCTCTCTCTCTCTCTCTCTCTCCCCCCCCCCTAACAAAAGATAATCCACCGACCACAATCTTTTATTTTTTGTTTTTTCCAAATTACCAAAAATTTTAGAAAAATAATTTCATGGAGATTTTATCTAGCCTATTCTCCATGAGGATTTCGGAGATTGGCACCAATGCCATGCTCCAAAAACCCATATGGGGATTGTCACCATTGCCAATCTACATGTGACATTGTGAGCATGGTAGTGGTGCCAATTTCCACATGGGTTTTTGGAGCATGGCACTGGTGCCACAATCTCTAGAATGTCTCTTATTGCATGGGAGGTTTCCACGGAAATCATTATAAAGGTTTAGAAAAATAATTTCATGTATATTTTGTCTAGATCCATTGCCCACAAGGTTTTTGGAGATTCAAATGGATTTATGGTGGAGAATGGCACCAGTGCCATTCTTCACAACCCCACATGGAGAATGGCACCACTACCATGCTCCATGTGGGTCTAGCAAATTTGATCCTAGCCTGACAATTGGATCGCTCTTAATTTGTTTTTCAAATTACCTAACCTATTCTCCATGATGATTCTAGATATTGGCACCAGTGCCATTCTCCACAATCCCATATGGAGATTCTCAGCATTACCAATCTACTTGTGAGATTGTGGAGCATGGCAGTGGTGCCAATCTCCACATGGGTTTTTTGAGCATGGCACTAGTGCCAATCTCCAAAATGTCTCTTTTTGCATGGGAGGTTTCCATGAAAATCATTAGAAAAATTTAGAAAAAATAATATCATGTAAAGTTTGTATAGATCCATTTCCCACAAGGTTTTTAGAGATTCCACGTGGATTTATGGAGAATGGCACCAGTGCCATTCTTCACAACCCCACATGGAGAATGGCACTGGTGCCAATCTCCATGTGGGTCTAGCAAATTTTAAATTTCCCTATGCAAAATGGCAGCCATTCCACATGGGAAATTTTAAAATTTGCTAGACTCACATGGAGATGGGCAACAGTGCCATTCTCCATATGGGATTGTGGAGAATGGCACTGGTGCCAATCTCTGTTGGTCTTATGAAATTCTTTGGTTGTAATTTTTTCAAAATCTCATTTCTTGTAATCATAATGGCAGGGTATGGCTGCCAGATGTGGGGATAAGGTCATGACGGTGGTGGGGAATAAAGTGGTTGCAATTGGTGCAGTGGGTGTCATAGATCTAGAGGGCTACTGTAGTGGTGTGAAGATTGGGGCAGAAAATGTATTGATGATAGTGGAGAAGTCTATCAATAGTGACATGCTCTTGCCATTTCCCACGATGGATGCAGTTCTTATTGGGTGAGGCACTTTGGAGCATTGTCAAGTGGCCTAAGACCTCTCTAAAACATGTTGGTGATTCTTTAGATGATCTAGTAACTCAAGAAGCCACACCAAGTGAGCCTGAGCAACCTTATGTTGAGGCAATACCAGTTTCTTCATTGGAAACTGACAATTGCATTCATGAATCTTGGAAAGAGAAAAAGGTTATTTTGTGGGATGACAGCAAAACAAAGACCATGGGGGAAGGTGTGATCTTGTATGTTTTCCCAAGTGAACTTTGATTTATTGGGTAACGATTGCATTGGTGTGGGTATTGAAAAGAAAGAACAAATTATAGGAAGTGACTTAGGGTCTTATATGCAAGATGTCGGATCTCTCAGCCTAGTTAAGTGGCCCATCAAGTAGATTACCTTACTTGATGGAAGCCCATTGCAACAATATGTGCCCATGAGCTAGGTTGGTGGCATAGATGAGGTGGTCAACAATCAAATGTTGAAAAAGGATGCTCCACTATCAAAGCAAACAGGGTACACTTTCATTAGCAGGGTTCCTAAACAAAGGGATCCTCCAATGCCAATGTACAAAATGTCACTAGAGTCGGTGCAGCAAGTTTCATCCATCAATTGTTGTGGCAATAGGTGCTGCCAACATGCTAAACAAGACCTCTTAATGTCTATAAGAAAGAAATTTTGGAGTAGCTACTTGGAGTCTCATACAAACTTTGTATACGATGTGTTGTCAATAGCTTGGCATCATGACTATGTTGGATGGATATGCTACAACTTCAGGGTAAACAGTCACAATGTGTGTTGTAGAGCATGGTACGAGATGCATGGAATCCCAAGGGCATCATTTTATCGATACAGGGAGCAATTTGAGAGTGGTGTGCAACGATATGTGCATGGGAATTTTGGGATTGTGAGGAGGAGCAAGGTGCACTCAAGTATGGGGAGGGCTCTCATTCAACACTTTGTGGATAATAGCACAAAGCATATGCCTCACAAGAGTAGAACCATGCAGGATAGTTCTAGAGAGACACATCAAGTGATACCTGAAGTGTATAAGAAGATAGATGTCATGTGTGAGGTCAACACTTAACTTAATCAACATGGTTAGCAGAACCTATCCACATCCACATTTGGTATTATTTGGAAATCAGACTTAAAAAATGTAGCCCTTGCTAAGATAAGTGAATTCTCTAAATGTAGCTTGTGCAGTCAGATCAAGGCTCAATTGGCAGCCATAAAAACTCAAGATGAGCATAATTCATTGATGGAGGAGAGAAATATGCATATGATACAGCAACAAAGTTGCAAGAACTTGTACTATGCATGGCGTAGGTACTCTGAGATGGATCCAAAAAAGTATGTATGCATAATCCATGATAAGATGAACCAACAAAAGATGGCAATTCCAAGAGGCTTTAGGTGAGATCCAAGGACACCGATTTCACATGGCAATTATAGCTTTCACTCATTGGAATGATTACCCATGGGCATGGACAAGATCATTATGGACACTTCACCCTCAATGGTTTGTGGCATTTGATCCCAACCTGACAATTAGATCGCTCTCAATTTGTTTGTGAGGACGGATATGCATGACCTTGGAGACCTTGCTACTGATGGGATTCCAAGAAGCCGTGCTCGCCTTCTAAATGCTCTATGCTCAAGAAATGCTTTGGACTCCTATCACAGTTCTGAAGGTGCACATATTTCCACAAGGGGACCTGGCTTTGTCTGAAATTGTAGATGCCACGATCACAAATGCAAATCTAGAGATTGTACCAGAGAGTGACTCTAAGTCTTCCACGGATTCCATGATAACTTCCATTGTGAGGGATGCAGACACATGTAGGAATTTGTTGCCATCAGCTACTCGTGAAAATTCACCCTCTTCAGATGGATGTGTTGCTGTTGAGCCAACATACCAAAAGTTTTCAGAGAACTTGCTTCTCTAGCTAGATAATTGTGGGTTTGAGAACAAAAGCAGATACTTGTTTTCATACCTTTCTCTTCTTGTAGCAACTTGGGGCATTTTTAAGATAGTTCAAATGGGCTTCTTGATGGTAGGGCACACACATGAGGACATTGATGCAATGTTCAGTAGGTTCTCTGAGAGTTTGCGAGTAGGACAAACGTTCACTTTCCCTCATCTGATGGATACATTCAAAAAATGTACATCAGCTTCTTTGGCACCATTTCTTCTTACACGGGTCCTAACTTCAAGGATTATGTGGATGTCTACCTATGTGATGGGCAAGAAATATTGGTTGGTCATGCAAAGCCATTACAATTTTGATTTTTCATGCAAGGTGAGAGACCTATGATGCATTACAAGGTGCATCCAAAATCACCGAACTGGATGCCCATTGAAGGGGGAATTGAGCTGTGGAAGAAAGATAGTGAGTATCAACCATTATTGCCTACAGGTTGCCCAGATATACTGCCAATGGCTACATTTGTGAGAGATCACTTGCAAGTAATATCAGGGATAATGGGAGAGATGTGCAAGTGGAAAGAATGCATCGTATGAGTCCTACATTAGGCCAGTGATAGACTATTGGAAAACCACAAGATCAGTGAGCTTGAACAGGAAAACATCTCAAAGATAGGATTGTACACAGATTTTTGGCCAAGAACACAATCGCCTGATGAGGAGGAGGATATAGATGCTTGCATTGATGAGTTCCAAGGCTATGAGGAATGGAATGATCACTATTGCAGGCCTCTAAAAGGTAAGCCAAGGGAAGAGTTTAGACCAATGGTAGATGTTAAGGAAGGTGACTTCATCTTGGTGAGGCCATGAGACCCAATATACCCCATATGTCGTTATCCTATTGATGCATATTTGCATATTATTACGATGATAATTTTTCAGAATTTGTCTTTCACCAACAACTACTTTGTTTCTAGTGATTCACTTTCCATGGTGTTTGTCAATACCACTAATTGGTGTTTATTAACACCTCAAGTAAAATATATGTGTTGTCCCCAAATGGTGTTTCTTAACACTACCAAATACATGATTTTCAAACTCTGACACAAATGCTTTGTTCCAATTGTTATACCCAATGAAACGTTTCACAACCAATGAAGTTTTTCATAATCTTTGGAATTTCCAACTAACAGTATATTACAATATTGGCAAAATTCCTACAATCAAATTTTTTCTAAATTTAATGAAACCTTTCCCAAATTTAATGAAATCCACCCAAGTTCAAAATTCCCAAAGTGCAACTTTTGTCCCATTTTATCTAATATGGTGTTACATGCACAAATTGTACATTTTCAATTTCTTCAATTTTAGGGTGAATCTAGATACCAATACCAACAACTATCAATGTTTTATGACTACCATGAGATAGTCCCACTAGTTTGGATTCCAAGTTTTCAATCCACTTTGGTTTTCAACAAATAATAAGAAAGTTATGGAGCGTGCCCTCAAATGGGTGTGCATCATTTTACCACAACATTGGAGGCCCGTTAACCTATGCCTAATGTTCTCATTTAGGTGTGCCCTTGGGTTGAGTAGAAGCTCACGTAGTGTACTTTTGAATGATTACTTGGTTGCATATGTTTTTGAATAAATTGTTATATCCTATAGTCTTCAGGATGCATGCTTCACATGCAACATAGCACCTGTAATGCTATAACAGTCTTGTTCCAAATCTTTATTTGGTCTCATGTTCAAGTTTGGAACGTGTACTACAACTTGAAGACAAAGTTTGCCGAATTCCGTTGAGCAATGCATAAGTTATGGGTCTTGCAAGATACCTATATACAGAAAATTCCCTAAACCTCACCAAAAACGGCTACACTCAAGCAAACAATGACCCATTCATCTAATCCTTAATCAAATCCTTCTTAGGCGGCTTTTTAGTCCAAATCTCCCATACTGCCTTGAATGTGCATTAAAAAGTGCCAAATTGTAGAGCAATGTCAGCTCAAGTGGTTTGGAGGTTCATCCACTTGAGCCAATTGCCCGTGTTCGAATTCCTTAGGGAGAGAGATCCCCTCAAGGTCCATTGGATGCCAAATACTACCTATGCCATCCATAAACGACTTTACAATAAAAGTGATGCAAATAGCAATGATTTCTACAATAAAAGTGATGGAAAGCAACCCTTATGGCTATTACTAGTGTCATGACTATGTGCCAATCTATAACTCTCGACCCTTGCTTTTTTATAGCCAAAGCATTCATTGTACATGTGTGTGCACAAGAGAGGGGGAGAGAGAGAGAGAGAGAAAGAGAGAGAGAGTGTGTGTGTGTGTATGTACTCCACATTGATGTGTGTGCACGAGAGAGAGAGAGAGAGAGAGAGAGAGAGAGTATGTATGCCAATCTATAACTCTCGACCCTTGCTTTTTTATAGATAAAGCATTCATTGTACATGTGTGTGCACGAGAGAGACAGAGAGAGAGAGAGAGAGAGTATGTACCCCACATTGAAAAATGGATACATACTCTCTCTCATGCGAGAGAGAGACGTTCTTTTCTTTCTTTTTTAAGCACTTAGAGCGTAGTCACATGCCCTCCAAAACTCCTTTGGAATTAGAGCCCATCAGCAGTACAGTTCCGTTGGGAGGAGGAGCCTCCAATTTTGGATTTCTTCCCATCGGCACAATGGGCACAACGAACGCAAGTGCTGAGTTAAGGCGAGGGGTTCGGACAAAGAGAAGGCTTTCGATGGGAAAGCAATCATGAGTTGAAATAAGAGTTTGGAGGACGAATGGAGGTTTGGAGGGGGGGTTCGGCACCTCCATCCCACATCCAAAGCATCCATTCTCAGCGGATGAATGGCGGGAGCACATCCGTTTCAACGATGCATGTGGCCAAATCTCCGAACATGGAAACATTCATTTTACGTCCATACATGTGACCGCGCTGTAAGGGATGTTTTTTAGTAATGGTTTGTACATTTCTTCACAAACTTAAAGTAAACGGTTTGTAGAATTCTTCGCTAAATGTTAAACAGACAGGGTGATATTCCCTTCGTATGAATCAGCCGATAGCACACAGCACATAATATGCCAAGGGCTTACACGGATCGCCCAAACACTCCTTGTCCAATTGACAATGATATTACAGCTACAACATGTCCAATGGACAATGCTTTTACAGATAACACCAGGAAATCAACGCAACCGCGACGTGACTTACTTTACATTACCACCTTGCACGCATCCTCTAAACCTTCGTTCTCTTCCTTTCTCTCACGTTTCAGCACGTCCGTCTTCCATGGACGCTCCCCATCTCGAACCCTTAGACCTTGCATTTGCTCTGCCTACTCCTCAACAGATTGCTGCCCTCTCCATATCCAGCTTCGGTTATGCCTTGCCTGCCCACCAGGTACCTGTTTACCATCGATTAGTATGTGATTTCTTCAACCTGTGCAATGGGCTCAAGTTCGGCCTCAATGCATCGGAGGGGGCACCTGGAACTGGCATCAACGCTGAAGCGTTTGATCCAACAGACCAGAATGATTCATGGCAACAGGAAAATAGCTGCAGCAACACTGAAGCTCGCGCTTTCACGCTGTTGCCAGCCTCTTGTGCGGACAATCCTTATGGAGCATGGACGCTGCGGTGTCACTTGAAGCAGGATGCTAGCGAAGACACCATCACTGAGTCCTCTAATTTGCCTTTAAAGGGCAAGCTCGTGGCTATTAAAGACAACATCCCTATCCGGGGTATGCCTATGTGGTGTGGCACACCATTCTCTTTCACTCCCCTTGCAGATTCGCCTCTCGTCACTCGCTGCCTAGCTGCTGGTGCTACGATAGTGGGCAAAGCACAGTGCGAGTACATGTGCTTCTCCGGTGCATCGCATACGGCCTCTGCTGGCGTTGTTCGTAATCCCCTTGACCCGGAGTACCATGCGGGAGGTAGTAGTAGTGGCTGCGGTGTTTTGGTTGCCGCAAGAGAAGCCGATCTTTCCATTGGGTGTGACCAGGGTGGCTCGTGTCGCATACCGAGTGCCGTAAACGGCGTTGTGGCTTGTAAGCCCACTTATGGTTTAGTGCCTTACACACTTATTGACAGCTTATATTGTCCCATAGATCACGCAGGGCCGATTACAAGAACAGTAGAAGACAACGCGTTGATGTTGGGTGTGTTAGCTGGATGGGACGGTGCGGATAAAAGAGCAAACGCCCACTCAAGGAACATGAAAAAGGCAGACTACTGTTCTGAGCTGAAGAGGGGCGTAGGGGGCATGAGGATAGGGATTGTGAAGGAAGGTTTCACGACACCTACGATGGAACCTGATGTGAAAGCAGCGTCAGAGGAAGCGGCAAAGCTCCTGGGGGAGCTGGGGGCAGTGGTGGAGAATGTGTCACTGCCTCTACACAGAGCTGGGTGCGGCATCTGGGCTTGGTATGTGCTGGAAAGGTTTGTGGAGAGTCTTTTCTATGCGAAAGATGAGATGGACGAGCAGCTGTTGGGGGTGGACGAGCAGGGCAGGGAGTGCAATCGCAGGGCGTTCTTGCGAGATCGATTGCTTTCGAATGTGGCGAGGTAAGTGAGCAAACTAAGTGAATTCCCTTGTAGGTACAGGAAAAACAGAATTCAAGTTCACAATTACTTTCACAGCATTACTTTAGCTTTCATTACAGTGCGTCATTGTGTTTGGGAGGATCACCTCTACCAAATTTATACGTTGTAAGCATAAGTATAAGCAACATGAGCAAGCACGCTGCATCATTGCGTATGAAAGGATGGAGAATTTGCAGATTTTTGGCTAAAATATAACTTAATTGCCTAAACTTTTGAGTATTTCATAAAATTGAGAAAATATTGTTTACAAGTGAAAATGAAAAGGTTCATTGTATATAGTTTGCATCTGACTTCTAAGCAATCCACACGCAAGATGCGACTTTGCAAGCATTTGAAGTATTAGCAAGAGAGTTGTTCACTCACCCGTGCATCAATCCGTTTGCTAGGATAGAACTTGTGTTATTTCGCATAGAATGCAATAACACACCATAATAGCCGTCCATCCATTTATCTAGAGAGAACTACAGTATTACATAAGTCTACATATTGACCCATACGTGTGACATGAAGAGGACATGAATTGCAAAATCTGACATGGTGCTCTGCGCATCTTTGTTGCAGCTGGAGTGTCCCCTTCCGCACAGCTGCACTGGTAGGCGAGTGGTTACGGTTACACCACCCTGAGGCAACACAAGCGGGAGAGGCTTACAAGCAGCAACTCATCGATGGCTACAAGGCTGCTTTGCTATGCCATGAGGTTTTGATCATGCCCACCATTCCATGCAGGCCGAAGAAGTTGCCTGAGCATTTGAGCACGACAGAGGACTACGAGCGAGCTTCGGCGGAGCTATTGGCAAAGCATGGTGATGTAGCATTTGGTATGGTAGCTAACACGATGGCCACCAACATTACAGGGCATCCAGCAGTGAGTGTGCCAGTGGGGGGCAGCATGGTCGCTGCAATGAAGGAAGGGGTGACCGAAGCCAATGATGATCAAGAAACAAAAGCAGTGGCTTTCCCTGTGAGCCTCATGTTAGTGGGTGACTATTTCCAAGAAGCCACCCTCTATCGTGTGGCGTATGCCCTCCAGGAAGCTCGCCCTTGGCACTCGTTTCTGGTCACCTCATAAAAGCATTTTAAAATTACTATAGAATTATTATCCTACTCTTCTTGGCCGGTCAAGCTTGAGTTCTTAAATTCAAAATTGGGATATGCATTGAACTCAATAGTTATATATCCTATAGACCTTTCATTACACTCTATTGACACATACCTTCTCCTTCAGCCTATCGTTGGGTCTACGTTATGCATGTTGACAAGTACCATAGATAGCAGGGCTATAGTGGTTCCACCACCTTGTTGTATCTAGTCTTATCATTACACATGTAATGCAATGTTCAACCTTTACCTACTCGCTTCATTTGGACTTTTTTCTAGAATGGTCACGTAAAGCTCAATAAGGACCTACTGAACTCTAAGTTTGCGTAAATTTACAACACTATATGGGTCACCTTCACACATATATGGACTACTAAAGTATAAAATTTGCAAAGTGTAAATCGGTGATGTCCTCTCCATAATGAGCTAATAAACATTAAATCTTGCTTCAATTGAAACATTGTACATACACCTTTCTCAAGTGTTTGATAGTGAAAATATGAATAAGTATTGCATGGGGTTTTTAATACTACTTTAATAGAGTACTTCCAGAGTCTATTGAATTCAA
The DNA here is from genome assembly GCF_047967505.1 of Dipteris shenzhenensis. NCBI lineage: Eukaryota > Viridiplantae > Streptophyta > Polypodiopsida > Gleicheniales > Dipteridaceae > Dipteris > Dipteris shenzhenensis. Next base: position 12,508,036 of record NC_141602.1, on the reverse strand, counting down.
CACATAACATGTATTTCATTTTTTTAACTTGTCAATGTACAAAATTATTTTTATAGATACTTTTGGACTAGTTTGTGGATAAATTTAAGGGAAAACTCACTCTTTAAAAAACAGATAAAAACATAAAAACAAGCATTTTTTAAGAGTGTTTGGAAGGAAATAAAATCAAAATTATAAAAGCATAACATAGATAAGCTACACCAAAAGATAAGAAACAATAGTAAATAAAACTAAAATTATGATTCAAATTAACATAACTTCTTACATAGACTGATACATGGTCCCGATTCATTTTTTAACTTAAATTTCTATTGGAAAAATCTACTTTATGAAAATATCCTTCCAAAACCAAAAGAGGATAGTATCCTTTTGAAATAAAGAGTTTATTTACTTACACTATCATTTTGTACTAATAATACAAAAACTAAGAAATGTAATTCTTACAATACTCTATATTGCAAAAATCCTAGTATAAATTTTTATTTTTAAGAATCCTCAATTAAAAGTTTAGGCTTTTCTTAACTTATTAATAACTTCAATAAATAAAAATCATTTGATACCATGGGTAATCTGTGTGTGTGTGTGTGTGTGTCTGTGTGTGTGTGTTGAGAGAGACATACGATAGGTAGTACTCAATCTATTGCAATGTGTGTTAAACAATAGATGATAGGCTTCTTATATAGAGAAAGCCTTTAAAATAGTCAACACTTGTGGGATCCTCTCATCCACAAATTTTCTCCTTGTGGATATTGTTGATCCACATCTCCACATCATGTAATCCACATCCTAGGGTGGCTGCTTTAATTCTTTCCTATACCATACCTTAGCCTTTAATCTATGTGCTCATAGCATCATATCTCAACACCTCCCCTTGGTGTCATGATCAATTAGCTATTGTAAGGTGGTCAGATATGAGATTACATTCCATCACCTCCCCTTAGTGCATACATTGCTACTTAAGGTGGTCAAGTGTGGCATTGACATGTCAATACCTCCCCTAGGTGCTTTCATAGCTACTCTCAGGTGGTTAGGTTTGATTTACAAACGTGTGGGCTAAACATGGCAAGGTTGTTGCTTCTCAATGCTTGATGTTGATGGCATTCTCTTCTTTTCTTGATGTGTGACACTTTGTTTTTCATGCTCTTTCAATTCTTTATGTGTGGATTCCATGTTCTATGCTATGGTCATCTCATGCACTTGTGCTTTTGGCATGCACTAGTTTTCCATTTGTTGCAAAGGTCTTACCATGAGCTTTGTTTTGCTTCAATGGAGTGTCTAATTGCATATAATGATTCTAACTTGACAAGCGCATAGAGCTCAAAAAGATGATCACTTTTCCTTTTTGGAGCGTGTGCAAATTCCTCCTGGATTGCAAGTTATGCCTTATCGAAGTTTTTGTGCAGACGAGCCCTATGTGGCATAGGGGTTCATATGCTGCACACACACTGTGCTTAGTAAGGGGTTACTATGTTGAGGTGGCCCTATGCCATGAGGAAATATTTTGGCCCAAATGAGTTAACCTAAGGTAAAACAAACCTAACCATGGTAAACTTAATCCAACTAGAAACTTAACCCAAGGCCATAAACTTAACCAAGGTCATGTTAACCAGCCTTGCTTATCTGCCACGTGTCTTAAGGTTAACCTTAGAAAAATGTAGATAGGTTTATGCATTTGCGTCGATGATAGTGGCGAAATTTTCATGAGAGCCGCTCGCCGTGAGTTTGTGTGTTGCATCGTCTCTTGCAGGTTCTTCGTTGGAGCCTTGTTGCTTGATCTTGTTGTTGATGAAGAGGCGGCTTGGAGTTCTCATTTGAGTCAAGAAATCCTAACAACATCTCACATATAAGGAGTCTATTGGTAGGGCAATGGACACTCCTAATTGTTGAGCCCCACTTGGTGCTGATAGTCATTGGAGGCGGCTGCATCTTTGAAGCCGTTCTATGCTTGTTTTTTCATGAGTGCAAGCCATACTTTGGCTAGTCACTGCTATTTGCTCCTAGTATGTATTGTTAGAGCTCTTATCTATGTTGAAGAAGGCGTTAATGATGGTTGGCATAGAGGGAGCATGGGCAGTGTAAGGATGTCATTTGCACATCCCTTGCAGTCTGATTAGAGGTGCTTAGCATGGAGACGATGCTCAGAGCAAGCATATAGTGAGCTGCTCTACAGTGGGTGCTGGCTTTGGAGAGGCGTGGCAGTAGAAGCTATGCCGAGAGCTTCTAAGTAGCAAAAAGCTCCTAAACTTACCCTATGCCTGAAGGAACCCTTGAGAGTCTGCTTGACTTGGTCGAAGTCAGAATTGACACAGCATAGAAAAGGTCCGACGGGTTACGCCTTAGGTGGCACGAAAAACCCTCTTGAGCAAAGAACTCGTGAGCATGGAGCGCCTCTCCAAAGTAGATGGTTTTGCCTCTCGAAATTAGGAAGAGGTTGTTAAAGAGAGCAAAAAACCTCGCTGCTAGGTTGATAGAGAAGATGACAGTATGTCCATCCCGTGCCAAGCTCTTCAATGTTTGCGTCAGAAAGAAAGTTGCAGCGCTATCCAAACCTCATCGAGAAAGGGCAGACGTGACCTCATCAAGTGTTTGTGTCACCTTTTATGGTTGCTTTGTGTGCTGTTGCCTGAGTGTCGTCAAAGCTTCAGTGTTTGCAGTCCGTTCTTGCTCTCAAAATGCTAAAAAAATCTTCAAGGAGAATAGGAAGAATGCGCTCTATGAACCTCTCTTGTAGTTTTCTCATGGGAAGAATGGATTTCAAAGGAGACCTAGTGATTGAAACCTCTCCAGTGGAAATGAACAGAAGTTTATGAAAATCACTAGAATCAATCTCACTCTAAAACTATTCTAGGACAACTAAACTTGATACCATGCAAAAGTGCGGATTGTGCTCTCTTAGTGCAACATGGAATTAGCAAAAGATAAAGGGGGATCAAACCACAGAAGAAACTCCATGACAGAGACATACGGTAGGTAGTACTCAATCTATTGCAATGTGTGTGTTCAACAATACATGATAGGCTTCTTATATAGAGAGAGCCTTTAGAATAGTCAACACTTGTGGGATCGTCTCATCCACATTTATCCTTGTGGATATCCTTGATCCACATCTCCACATCATGTAGTCCACATCCTAGGGTGGCTACTTTAATTCTTTCCTATACCATACCTTAGCCTTTAATCTATGTACTCATGGCACCATATCTCAACACGTGTGTGTGTGTGTGTGTGTGTGTGTGTGTGTGTGTGTGTGTGTGTGTGTGTGTGTGTGTGTGTGTATGTGTGTGTGCGTACATATTTATGCACATACGTATATATATATATATGTATATGTATATATATTGTATATGTATATATGTATATGTATATGTATATATATATATATGTATATATATATATATATATATATATATATATAGTTAAGGTCCATGCATGAGATTAATTTACCATGAGAGTCCTATAAAATCTCCAAGACTCAATAACGGTGTTAATAAACACCTTTCAGAGTTTCTGAACTCTAAAATCTCCAAGAGATAATAACAGTGCCAATAAACACCTTTCAAAGTTTCAAAAAGAAAAAATGGTATAATCTCAAAGAACTTTATAATGGTGCCAATAAACACCTTGTAATAGTTACAAACATTTTTTAAGCACACACCTTCAAATGACATATCTTGATGGAGGGGGAAAGAGAGCGAAAGAAGTAAAAGGGAGAGGAAGGGGGAGAGAGATAGAATGGAGGGGGAAAGCAGAGGGACTGAGGAAGAGAGAGAGGGGGGGGGTAAGGAAGCTCTCACGCTGTCGCTGTGGCATAAAAATAAAATAAAACAATTGCACAATCCCTTGCATTGCCACGGGGAGAGAGAGAGAGAGAGAGAGAGAAAGAGAGAGAGAGAGAGAGAGAGAGAGAAGGGGGGGGGGGAAAGGGGACAGAAAGGGGAGAGGGAGAGAGGGAGAGGGAGAGGGAGAGGGAAAGAACACCATATTGGGAAATTTGGGAATCTCCCAAGTCCCAATTTACATTTTCCAAATTCCCCAATAAACATTTTTCCTATACAAAAGATACAAAACATAAACTAAGGTAGTATATCAATCGATATCTTTCTAAGATGTGCTTTGAAATTTTGCACATCTTATGATTTTAATGGAGAAATGTAGTGGATTTATAGCACTAGATGGACAAATCAGATCTTACATGGTCAAACTTCATGCAAATAATTGGTAATGGATAATTGTTACTATGTTAAGCCTTGTGCTAGTAATACAAAAACTTCATCTGATCTCAAAACAATTTAAAAAATGGATGAAGTGACTCATTAAGACTGGTGCTTATAAACAATTCAACTCTCACAATTCATGCCTAATTGAAGTCACATCTTTACGATAAAGAAAAGCTAAAGGAATGCTTACTCTATCATAATTTGTGACAACAACAAAGCTTATCAATTAGAACTCATAGGTTACAAATAGTTGAAGGAATGATTCCTCTCATGATCTCCCTACTGTTAATTATATTCCATTCAAGAATTGAATTTATGCAATGGGGATACAATGGGTGCCCAATTATGGGATACATTGAATTTATGCAATGGGGATACAATGGGAGCCCAAATTCCATTCATTTGTTGACCATATCTATCAAAGGTTATTACCTCATGCACATCCTCAGCTACATCTGAACGAAGAAAGAAGGGTAGTAGCTCTTCAAAGAAAACCAAATCCTCACGATCACAATTGAACATTGTTAGAAAAATGCAATGTGTTGTAGGGTAAGACACCCTTTACATGCATTATCATCTATGAGAATAGTTTTGTCATGTTTGCAAATATCAACCCATGAATTCCAAACATGTGCTAGGGCTTGAACATTGCTTCTACTCCCATCTTATCTAGCCTATATATGTAGCATTGTTCCTAGTCCACACCATGAAAAAACTAGGTAATTCTTCTTTACATGATCCTATAGACACTCAATGATTGCCATAACATTCTTGTGCACAACTATTGACCAAATGCCAATTTCAAAGTTCTCCAAAATCCATCAAAAAATTGCATGCACCTTAGCAGAAGTACTAACCATTGTTTGCCCATGCATAAGCTTTCATAGCTCGTTGACTTTGAGAAGCAATGTTGCAAAAGTATACGATTGAGATCCAACACAATACACAATTTGGCTAAGTTTTTGGACTAGTGATATATTGAGTATATAGACTCGCCCATTTCCATGTGTAGACCCCCTTCAGTACAAATGCATGTAAATCAATACCCAATTCACATGGGTTTCAAAGGATTAGGCAATAACACAATCCATAGAAAAGCATTTCACCAAACCATCTTATTTTCTTCTTGAGCTAGTTTAACATGTACATTGAGATATAGACAACATCCACATGTTGAAAGAAAAGGATGTATTAATTAGTTGGTAATGTGGTCAAATATGTTGTTTCTAATTCTATATGATCATTTTCGTATTATCAAATCTATTATTCCCTACACTTCCATCAAGGTTTGTTTTGGAAAAATCTTATCTATGCTTTGTGATTGTGTGGACAAATCTTGCCATCATAAAGATTTGGCTACAAGGATTTGAGATTATATGGAGAACATCTTGCAAGGGCGACTGAGAGAGGTAGAGATAGAGATTTGAAAATGAACAGAGGGGGAGGGAGGGAGAAGAGAGATCTCACCATGTGCTCAAAATGTTTTGTCATGAAAACCTCTAATCATATGATCAAATTTTTATGCCAAAAATTTAAGCAGATAGTAAAGAATACAAGTCAATTTAGTAAAAGATTCAAGATAAAAATATTTCAAATAGATAAGAGTACAAGACAACACTACAAAAACTTTAATATTTCTAATATCCAATTTGTTATTTGTATGTAAGGTATTGTTATGGATAAATGTCTAAGGAAAAAGGCATTACTATGTGTGTGTGTTTGTATGTGTGGCAATAGTATAATAAAATATGGTGTGCATAGGGCCCAAGGTTGAGGTGGTAGGGCATGACCATGTGCCACCCTTCCACATAAGAGGACCCATAAGGTGTGATGTACATAACCCATGGTAGTAATATTATAAAATGTAAGGTGGCATGGCTCCTCCATGTGCCACCCCTCCACCTAGGCTACATTTAGTGAGATATGGCTCAAAGTCCATGGAAGAAGTAATATAAAATAGGTGGAGATGGAGATTATATTAGGTTATTTCCTCCATATAGGGTAGGCTCATGGTGGGGGGGTATAGAAGGTCCAAGAGAGCAAGTTAAATAATGGAGAAAGTAGGAGGAGGTGGCAAGATTCCTTGTGCCAACCCTCCACTTGTCCTCCTAGAGGTTTGAACATATTATAAAATTGGGGAGAGACCAAGGGAGGATCATAGACTTGAGATATGGGGCTTGATTTATGTGAAAAACTGAGGCAAAGGGTTGTCGCACACAATTGAGAGTACGTAACCGCCTAGCCCACATGGGAGACTTTTCCACACACACCATACATGTGGGAGGATGCATTTATTGGGAGAGAGCCCTCTCTTGGCTATAAAAGGAGGGGGCTATTCCTTGATGAGACACGCTCATTCTTGTAAAGCCACCTAGCTAGTACTTTGATTTCTCCCTTCCCTTCCTTTCAAAATAAAGCATGGTCCTCTTCCCTTGATGTCTCCATCTTTACATTCCTCCTCCCATCATGTACATGCTTCTCTTCCCCCTCTCCCTTTCCCCTTGTGTCATAGTCTCCCTCTTCATTCCCTCCCCTTCTAATTCCTTTTCCCCTCCCATGATAACGTTTCGCCCTCAGGTTCTCCTTTTCTCTATGGTCCTCGAGCGTCGCCATGCTTAGCCTCTAGCCTCTGGTCCTGATTTCTTTTCCAGCTAATGGAAATGGTGTGGCTGTTGGGATCAAAATCTCCACTGCTAGTGGTGTAAAACTTGTTACTCCTACGACTGAGTGCGGCTCTGTAGCCTCTTCCGTGCACAATTCTCTACTTTTGCACCTCCAAACTATGTACCTTCCTTATCCCTACGACTGCAAAACCTCCCTGCATCTAGACTTTCAGTCTGCCTACTTTCTGCTCATGGTTCCTACGTATATTCTGGCCGATAAATCTTCTACTCGTACCGGTCGTATCTGTAGAACTGTAACATCTATGCTCCTTCTGAGTTCCTACATGCGCATTCGATTTGCACATCTACTGTGTTCACCCGCACAACAGTTTTTTGGGCTCCTACGTCTTCTGGTCGCAGACAGTTTTCTCGCTTTTTGCATGTCTACTGTGTTCACCAGCCTGACAGTTTTCTGGGCTCCTGTGTTGTCTAGTCATGGACAGTTTTCTCGCTTCGTGCGTCTACTGTGTTCACCTTCGTGACAGTTTTCTGAGCTCCTACTTCTTCTAGTCGCGGACACTTTTTCTGAGTTTCTGCAAAATTGTAACAATAGATCCCGCGCCCCCCTCTCTCTTCTCTTCTTCTTCTTCTTCTTCCTATCTCTTCTCCTTCTCCTCTTCTCTCCTCTCTTTTTATTAAAGAGTAGGATTTTAACCCAAGACCTCCCCCTTCACAAAAGGGAGACTTATCACAAAAGGGAGACTTATCGTTGGAAGTGATGAAAATGTAATGATTTTTGTTTATATATTGAAATCTCAGGAACTATAACTCTCTAACCGTGGGGAGTTTACTCTTGCTGTAAAAAGAAAAAGTACTTCATTTCATATGCTCTATTCACATCTCTTGGTAGATCGTTGATTCAGAACTTTTCCAAGTCCACTTCACGGACACATGCCACACGAGGAGGGCAGATATTTATGTCACTTCTCGACGAGTTTAAGGATTTGGTGCCTGGTCCTCCGCTCATTACGGCTACCAATTGGTGAGATCTCTTTCTTGATCTTCATGTCGACCTTCAACGACTAATTGTCCAGTGCATTGTTCAAGGAGACAACGGGTGGCATGATACACTATGGTTGGTTCAAGGTGAAGAACTATTGATACACTGGGAGAACTTTGATTTTAATTCTACTCATTGTGCAGTGATCGAGCTACTTGCTGCTTCGAAGGTAATTAAAAGGGTTTCCTTCATCGAAGGATGGGATGCTCCCCAAGCTTGGGGGGAGATTTGGTGCATCTGCTTGTTAATTCCTATGGATAAGCTCGTTTTGAATGGTTTATTCTCAATCTCACTACAAAGGTTTCTAGGCCTCGGCTATGGTTGATAATTTTTCAACCAAGGAATCCATTTGTACCTAATCAACCTTTTGTGCCTCATTTCGAGCTTCAAGTTGTAATTCTTTTTTGTCTAAAGATAAACTATCAACAAAGGATTGCAAGTTTATTTGGTGTTTAACCTTTGGCTCAAGTGTTGAATTCTCCCCACCCTCTCCTTCTACCTATCTTGGACTACCGAGAAACTTGGGATGTTTGAATTTTAGTCTTGATGTGATGACATCTTGGATCCTTCAATTTGATGGAGCTTACAAACCTTCGACCAAGGCTACTAGCATGGGTGTGAAGCTCACTTCACCGGGTGGTAAGGAGTATTGTTATAGCAAGTCTGCACCTGCAAGTACATGCAACCAAGCTGAGTACTTGGCACTCATTTTTGGGCTACAAAAGGCACAAGAGCATCATGTCAAGCAACTTGAAGTGCAAGGAGATTCTCAACTAGTGTGTGAACAAGTTAGTGGAAGGTGGAAGGTACGGAGCAAAGGCTTGGTTCCACGACACTCGGGTGGGCCACTCATCATATGTAACCCTATCACGTGAGTTCAACAGAAGGATATTTTTTATTTCTAAAATTTACAGAAATAAATATACATAAGGGACTATTTAAAATAGTTTTGGAAAAATTTTACAGATTTGTATAGAAAAGGGGTACATTTTATTAATGAAAAATTTATAGATAAGGGATTTTAAATATAGGCCTTGAATGCACGTGATATAGAGGGTTTATGCACAGTGATCCCCCCGAGCCACGACATCAACAAGCATTAGAACTTTGCAACCAATTTGAAGAGGTAAAAATTCAGCATGTCTAGGACCAATCATTGGCTTTGAGTGTGCAATTTCATGTGCTCTCCAACAATGACCTTCAAAATGTCTTTGCCCTCGTGTGTTGCAAGTCCTCTTGCACATTCCACACCATCTTCTTTAGTGACTAGTCTTCATGATCACTAATTTGTTTGAAGTCAAATAATGTTGGATCAAGCTTATATAGTGTACTTCCCCTTCATTTCACCACATTGCAAGAAACTCCTTCCTTACCCACAATCCCTTCAACAACTTCATCCACAATGTCAACATGCTCAAAAATCATGGAAGGATCCTTGAGTACAAACAAGTTAACATTATGTGACATTTTCCCACCAATATCATATACATCAATGTATCATTGATACACAGTGTCACAGTGACACCATCAATTACTTGGCTCTCCTTTGATGAGACCTTTGGTACCATACATATATACCTACAAGATACATGCAACTTCCCATTAGCAAACAAGTATTGGAAACAAAATATTATCTCTCTCTTTCTCTCTCTCTCTCTCTCTCTCTCTCTCTCACACACACACACACACACACACACACACATACACACACACACACACACACACACACTTTGAGGACACCCTTCAAGAATAGATCTAAAAATCTCATAAGGAGTTGGCCACAAGATCAAATGTTCTTCATGGCCACAAGATGAAATGTTTTTCACATTTTGAATATTTTGCCATAATATTTTTACAAAATTTTTATCTTATGGTCAAATATTACTAGAGAAGGTTTGAGCTTGTGGCCAAATCTTTATAAGAGTATTCCCCTCAAAAAATTTAGCCACAAGGCCAAAACATTTTTGCATCCTATTCATGAGGTCATCCCTCAAGAACAAATTTGGATACCCTCACAAATCTTGATGAGTGTTTCCCTCGAGAGATTTGGCCAAAAGGCCAAAAAATTTCTACATCCTATTAAAATGAGGAAAAGATTTGACCTTGTGTACAAACCTTTTGAGACCAAAAGATTCGGCATTGTAGCCAAACATTTATGGAGAAGGTTTGGTCTTGTGGCATACTCTTAATGAGAGTGTTCCCCTCATAAGATTTGGACACAAGATCAAAACTTTTGCACATCATGTTCATGAAGTCATCCCTCAAGGATAAGTTTGCACACCCTTATGGGAGATTCCATCATGAGATAAGATGAGGAAAAGATTTGACTTGTGGTTTAATCTTTATGGAGAAGGTTTGGCCTTATGGCCTACTCTCTATCTGTCGATGTTTTCCTCAAGAGATTTGGACACAAGGTTAAAAATTTTGCACATCTTGTTCATGAGGTCAACCCTAAAAGATAGGTTTGGCCACCCCCATGAGGTATTCCATCATGAGACACTACAAGGAAAATATTTGATCTTGTGGCCAAATCTTTTGAGACCACAAGGTCAAAATTTTGGCCACAAGGTCAAATTTTTTACACATCCTATTCATGAGGTCATCCATGAAGGATAGTTTTGGACACCCCCATGAGGGATTCCATCATGGGACAAGTTGATGGAAAGATTTATCATTGCTACGACCAAATCTTTTGTGGCAAAAATAGATTTATCCTTGTGATTAATCTTTAAGGAGAAGGTTCGGTCTTGTGGCATACTTTTTATGAGATTGTTTCTCCCAAGAGGTTTGGCAGCAAGATAAAAAATTCTACACATTGTATTCATGAGGCCATCCTTGAAAGACAAGTTTGGACACCCCCATGCCAGCCATTCCATCATGGGATATGATGAGGAAAATACTAGACCTTATGGCCAAATCTTTACAAAGAAGGTTTGGCCTTTGAACTACTCTTCTTGAGTGACGGTGTCCTCCCTAAGAGATTTGGCCACAAGGTGAAAACTTTTGCACATCATGTTCATGAGGTCCTTCCTAAAGGACATGTTTGGACACCCCCATGAGGGATTCCATCATGGAAAAAGATGAGGAATAGACAAACCTTGTGGCCAAATATTTATGGAGAAAGTTGTCTTGTAAACTACTCTTCTTGACAATGTTTACTCCAAGAGATTTGTACACAAGGTTTAAAATTTTGCACATTATGTTCATGAGGTCCTTCCTGAAGGATAGGTTTGGACTCCCATATGAAAGACTCCATCATGGGACAAGATGAGGAAAATATTATATCTTTTGGATAAATATTTTGGGAGTAAAAGATTTAGCCTTGTGGCTAAATCTTTATGGACAAGGTTTGGTCTTTTGAACTACTCTTCTTGACAGCATTTTCTCCAAGAGATTTGGCCAAAAGATAATTTTTTTTGCATATCCTATTTATGAGCTCATCCTCAAAGGACATGTTTAGACACCTCCATGAGGGATTCCATCATTGGACAAGTTGCGGAAAAGATTTGACCTTGTGGCCAAAAGATTTGGCCTTATGGTCAAATCTTCATAAAGAAGCTTTGGTCTGGTGGCCTACTCTTTATGAGAGTGCTTCTCTCAAGAGATTTGGCCACAATGTCAAAAATTCTACACAATATGCTGAGGCCATCCTTAAGGACAAGTTTGGACACCACCATGAGGGATCCATCATGGGACAAGAGGACAAAAAGATTAGACCTTGTGGCCAAATATTTTTAGAGAAGATTTGGTCTTGTAAATTCTACTCTTCTCCCATGCCTCCCCACCCTCATTTCACTGCTGCAGCAATGCAAGGGGCTGTAGTAACACAAGTTCTTTTTTTTCCCCCTTACCGCGATAGCGCAACTCCCCCCCTTCCCTCTCCTCTTATCAAATTAAATTTATTTTTAAAAAATCATTTCTCCTCTCTCCTTTCCTCTTGCTATGGTGGCAGTGCAAGAGACCTCTCCTCCCCTTTCCTCTCCCCCTTTTCCTTTCCTCACCTCTCTCTTCCCCTTCCCCTCCCCCCCCCCTCTCTCTCTCTCTCTCTCTCTCTCTCTCTCTCTCTCTCTCTCTTCCTTTCGTGAGAGATACCCTACCCTCCCTTCCCTCTCCCCCCCCTCTCTCTCTCTCTCTCCCCCTCCCCTCCCGTCCCGTCCCGTCCCCTCCCCTCACTCTTCCCCTTCTCTTCTTTCCTTCCTTGTGGCAATGCAAAGGGTTGTGTAAAAAGAAAAAAAAACTTTTTTTCCCACTACCGTGGCAGCGAGAGAGCTACCCTTCCCTCTCCCCTCCCCTCCCCTCCCCTCCCCCCCCTCGCCCCCCCTCTCTCTCTCTTTCTCTCTCTCACTCTTCCTTTACCTTGTTTCCTTTCCCGAGGCTTCCCTCTCTCTTTGGCTCTCTTTCCCTCTCCATTCCATGTCTCTCCCCCTTCCCTTCCCTTTTCCTTCTTTCCCTCTCTTTCGCCCTCCATCAAGATGCGTCATTTGAAGATGTGTGTTTCACTTAGTGCAAACACATCTTAAAAACCTTTGTAACTATTGCAAGGTGTTTATAAAGTTCTTTGAGATTATACCAATGTTGCTTTCTAAAACTTTGAAAGGTGTTTGTTGACACAATTATTAAGTCTTGGCAATTTTAGTTCCAAAACTCTAAAAGGTGTTATTAACACCGTTATTAAGTCTTAGAGATTTTAGAAGACTCAAATGGTAAATTATTCTCATGCATGGACCTTGACTATATAAATTTAAATATAAAATCCTTATGTGCATGCCCATGCCAGTGGACAGTGCAGTGCACTGGTCCCACCATATGTATCAATGGCCTTGTATCGACGAACCATGGACATGTACGTTCCATGAATGCATGTGCAATGTCATCTGTGACTCCATATCTACCAGATTTTAGAGTTTTTAAACTCTCAAAAGGTGTTTGTTAATATTAATATGATATCTTGAAGATTTTAGAGGACTCTTATGGTAAATTAATGTCATGCATGGGCCATACATACATGCATGCATGCATGCATGCATGCATACATATAATTTTTTCATACATTTAAATTTCTTTTATTAATTTAAATTGTTATTAAGTGCAACATTATAGTAGAGAGATATTCTGAAATTTATTATGTGGAAATGACAATACCAAAAAGTAAACTTTTGATGCTTGAACAATATTTTCATAAAGTAAACTTTTCATTTAGGAAGGAGTTTTAGGATTAGTTCAAATGTAGACATATGAGTCCAAAATTAATTAAATAAGTGTTATATAAAGGGGGTCTAAAGACATAACAATTGTTTGAAATGTTGCATAGCCTTTGTTTTCTTATGCTTCTTCTTTATTATAGGCATCAAGCTTTAGTACTCTATGCTGAGTTGAGAAATCAAGTAATCTACTTAGATGACAATGTACTTGCACACACTTGTGGGAGAAATACTATGTATTTGTTCAAAGGCTAGAATGCACTCCTTTGGTCCCATTCAATGCCACATCTAAACCCTCTTCTAGAGTGAAATCTACAAACCTTAAGAAAATATCTCAATTCTTGAAAACATTAATCGTTAAAGAATCTAGATGCTAAACTTAAACCTAAAATTTTGAAACCCCCACTTTTTATAACTAAATTAAGAAAATTGTTTGTCAAATTTTAATATTTTGAAGGATTTGAGCAAGAGCTTGGTCCAACTGATCTCTCCTCTAAGTTGCACCCTTTCCAGCCACCCTGTACTGGATATCCATTCTTTAGTTTTTGAGGTATATCCTTTAGTCTCCCTATTATGAGTTTGTCATTGCCTTGCAAGCATGATGATGAATAGAACTACTTGACCATACAATAATCTAACCTCTTGTGTGTTGCATAACACTAAAACTACATTGTGTGTGTGGATCCCTTGCACCTATGGCTTGAATGGTTGGAAGCGCAAGATTTGCTAAAGGTTCACATAAGATTTCCAAAAGAAAGAGAGGTAGATTTTGCATGAATGGAAGGGATGCATCTTGATTTCGAAAGGATAGCCCACACAGGTGCAAAATGTCTACAAAGGAAAGGACACATGTCTACCTCCATCATTCAATTAATCTAGGATGCCATCACATTAAGTCATTCTCTTTGTAAACCTTGTTTACTTATGTGTTGTAATAAGTCCATTTGTCACTTTTATGTTGATTTTAGAAGAGCATGTATTCATGGCAGATGCATTTCCTTTAGACTTTGAGGAGTGGGAATTAGTGGAGTCTTTTATATGTAAGTTCACTGCCAATTATGAGGACTTAGGTAAACAAATGCATGATGGAGAGGTCTTTGTGAAAGAGAAACTTGTATTAGTATAGATGCAACATACATTAGGGTCTTAGCATGGGAAGGTGACAAGAAAAGTGGAGTCCAAGACAATGTGCTTTTAGCACATATTCTCAGTACAAAATAAATGAACACGTAATGTTTAAATATTAAGGAAATTTGAAAGGCAGTTACAAGGTTCTGCTAGGCTGTTACACGATTCAAGGGAGTGGGACTTTGTGGGTAGTGCAGTATTTCGCCTTCATTTGCTACCATCGCAAGTAGGGTACTATTGCTATTCCTATTTTCTTGACCACATCTCTATAATGTTTGCTCAACCCCCTCAGCTCAAGACGTGATACTCTAGAAAAGTGCTTATATCTCTTCCGGATCTTGTTTCTCTTACACTTAAAGCCAAGCAAGGGAGAAATGTAGCAACACAATCTAGTGCAAAAGAAGGAGCAACAGCTATAGAAAGGGTGGCCATAGTAGGTAGATAACTAAGCGGGTGAGTGTTGAGGGTGTGAAGGTGCTGTGGGCTTGAATTTATAAGGTAAGGATGGTAATTTTTTGCAAAATGCAAAGGACATGATCCTCAAAGTAAAGCAACATGACAACATATCAGCAATGCAGCCTAGTAGTACTAAAGTAAGTGCAAGTAGTAAATAGCATAGGAAGGTGACAAAGAAAGGGTCTTAGCAAAGAAATGGTAGCAAAGGTGTGTTTCTCATCTACTTGAAGTTTCCTCAAACTTATTGCTCTAAGGTTGCTTGATTTAACTTGACATAGGAAGACAAAAAAGATCCAGAGCTACAAGTAGATCAGTGGAGAGGAGAGTTTAGGAGCTGTGAAGTAGCTTGAAATTTTTGTAAGCCTATTCATGTCTACTACCATAGGCAATGCTTTATGTATCATGATCATGAGAGAACTTTTGTTGGATGAAACTTTGTTGCAAGCTATTGTTTTAATTTTCAATATGTCATATCATGTTAATTAAGCAAGGTCTTACTTTTATTAATGCTTAGCTCTCCTTAATATTTAACAATTAGTATCCATCATGCTCTCAAATTCTCTAATGCAGTCTTCATCGTATCATGCTAATTGAAAGTCTATTTAAGTGTATATAAAGTGACTCGTGCAATGCAATTTTAAGCACTTTCAATATGTCATATCATGTTAATTGAAAGTTTGCTTAAGTGTATATAAAGAGGTTTCTACATTGCATTTTTAAACATTGGATCTATGTACTTTCAAAGTTATCCCACCATTGTTTCAATCCTCCTATCATGCTTTGTGACTGCAATTATTATCTTCATTCTCTATGGCCTATTCATCGTCCTTCTTCACAACATCTATCATTGTAGCTGTTCATATGGTTCACCACCTACATGAAACTAAGAGCTCAGGAGATGTCCCTCTATTGCGGAGATGTTTTTCGTAACTCTGTTAAAGTTACATTAGTTAGCAATGTCATTTGATGGATAGCAGCAAGTCCATAGAGCTAGGATTGTGCCTTGGATCCAAATAGGCCCAAGTTGATTGTAAAGAATGAGGAGAGAGAGTGGTATAAAGAGATTAGGGTTGGTCCTCCCTTCAAAAGGTGGCATGTATAGAAAGCCAAATAGTTGACTTTGGTCTTCACTTGTTGGTTGCGCACATTGGAATACAAGCTTTCCTCTTTGGAGTTTTCTCTTGCTCCCTCATAGTACCTTTCGTGAATGCCATGTTCTCTTCTCCTCTTCCCTTCTTCTTCTTCTCCTCTTCCTCTCCCTTCTCCAGTCCCCTCCCTATTTCTTCTTCTTTGTATGGATTCATGATTGCAACAAGCCAGGAGTCACTAGAGTGACACTAGTGGATGGCATTTGCATGCATTGCTCTCAACCCAGAGTAGCTTGGAGGAGTATTACTCCATCAGTGTTCTTGCAAGATCCCCACAGTACATGAGTCACTGTTGGAGACTACATATTTTTAGTGCCATTTTCGGGGAGTTTCATGTGTGCTTTTTCATTACATTTTCCTCTCATTAACCACCTATCACCCAATGCTAAGTATGTTGAGATATTGAGCTCCACTCGCGATATGCCAAGGTGACCGTTGTGCATTTATTTCATCGACTTGTTAGCTGCAGATGCGGTTGGTACACCACCCACGAATAATAGCTAGATGATAGCTATCCTTATCTACTCTAGTTCATGGCTCAATTAGTATGCCACCTTAGTTAGTTGAGTTTGGTTTGAGACCCACATATAGGGTTCTTCTATTTCTTTGTACTTGAGTTCTTTTGGCTTTCACAACTAAGAAGAGGAGAACTATTTTCAGACTCCACATTTGTGTGTATTCCCCCATTGTGTATGTGAGAAAGCCGCAAGTGCGACTCCTTTCCTCTCTCCCACTATCTTCACATGGTATCAGAGCCTTCTTCATGGTAAGGAGCTCAAGAAAGCAAACCAGGTTCACGGTGTCCTGGTAAGAGGACTAGTATTGCTTTCCTTTTTCGAGTTTGGGAGCAAATCTCTGTAGGTAGCACAGCCGGAAGTGCAAGAGTGCACTGTTTCAGATTGAGACGCCCTTCGTGGTGTGGTGAGAGGGCAGTATATGCTGTGGGAATAGGCGAAGCCCTGGTGACTTTATTTTTCTAATTCGAGGCCATTTCGGGGCCTGTTTTGAAGGCAAAAGTTCTTCACAGGCACTCAAAAAAAGGCCCTATTTTTTGCTGTGCGACCACTGCTCTACTGGTCCGTGAAAAGTTACCGTAGAAATTGCATCGTATGCCTATGTGCAGAGATATTAGGAGTTGCAGAATCATGCTTGTTGCCTGTTCATGCAAAATCGTCACTAGGAAGTGACTGTGTGGTTAAATACCACTTTCGTCAATTTTGCAGATTTGCCCGTGTGAGGCAAAAGCTGTGTTTTTTGCAATGACAGAATATTTTGCAATGTTTTGTAATGGCGTCTGATTCTCTTTCACAGATGGTCACTGAAAAGCTTGACAAGAACAACTTCCAGGCATGGAAGTTTAGAATGATGAATTTCCTTATGGGAAAAGGCTATTGGGAGTTCATTACAAGAAATGAAGAAGAACCAGTTCTTCCTAATGTTCCCAATCAACAAGAAATGCAGGCATTTAAAGGATGGCATGAGAGAGCCAGAAAAGTTATGTACTGGCTATCTATCAGTATTTCGTATTCTATGATTGTGCATATTCAGGATGCAAGTACGCCAAAGGAGACATGGGATACTTTGGCAAAAATGTACAGCACAAATATGCAAGCCACGAAAATGCAACTCAAGCAGGAGTTGCACAATGTGCAGAGAGAAAATATGATCATCAATGATTACCACATGAAGGTGAAGAAAATTGCAGATGCACTTGCTTCCATTGGGTTGCCAATGGAAGATGATGATCTAGTTTCTGTGACCTTGAATGGTCTAGGAAAGGATCATGCACAGTTTCGGACATACATTGCCGTCTGTGAAAAATTTCCTGATTTTGAGGAGTTGTTTGCTCTTCTAATTTCTGAATAGCAGAGAAATGGGGGTGCATCTTCTTCAGGAGGAACTTCAAAAGAAACTGTCTTCTACTCAAATGCTGGAAGAGGTAGAGGAAGAGGTAGAGGAGGTTGATCTGCAGGCCATGGTAGAAAACAGAATATGCAGCAAACTCAAGAAAACCAGTCCTATGGAGGAGGACATGGTAACTCTAGAGGCAGGGGGAGCCAAAGAGGCCGTGGTGGATGGCAGAGAGGCCAAAATGTAAACAGCAATGTTGAATGCTAATACTGTGGTAAAATGGGTCATATGGCTAAGGACTACTACAAAAAGTAGAATGACATTATGAACAAAAAATTGCAGCAAGGCAATTATGCATCTTCTAGTAGACAGGGTGATGACAAAAATGAGCATCTATTTATGGTGCAACACATGACCAATTTTGTGACAAGTGCAGAAGAATGAAATGATGTGTGGTTTGTTGACTCAGGTGTGTCAAACCACATGACAGGTCATGCAAAATGGATGCAGGATGCAAGGAAAATGAAAAAATCAGGATTTGTGGAGATTGGTGATGATACTGCACATCCTATTGTGTAGATTGGTAAAATTCCTTTGTCTATGTAGGATGGGAAAAAGAAATACCTATCTGATGTATTTCATGTCCCAAATATCACCAAGAACCTAGTTTCTATTGGTCAAATGGTTGAGCAGGGCTTGCTGGTCAGATTTAATCCTCATGGATGCTTTGTTGAGGATATGAAAAATAACAGTCGCTTGGTAGCAAAAGGAAAGAAGAAGGGCAGGATGTTTACATTGGATGTGGACATGCCTGAATTGAGTGCAGCAATGTTTGCACATGGGACTGGTGTTGTTGTAGATATTGATATCTGGCATAAACGCATTGGTCATGTTAATGTACATCGACTTAAATCAATGCAGGCCAAAAATATTGTTGCAGGATTGCCTAAATTCAAGGTTGCAGAAATGCATAAGGTATGTGAAGCCTATCAATTTGAAAAATGGGCAAGGAAACCATTTCCTAGGCATGTTCAAGAGAGCAAGAAGCGATTGGAATTAATCCACTCTAATGTGTGGACTACTAAAGTTGCATCTATTGGAGGCTGTCATTATTTTGTCACTTTTATTGATGACTACAACAAAAAAATTTGGGTGCATTTTATGAAAAAGAAAAGTGAAGTGTTTGGGCATTTCAAAGCTTTTAAAGCTATGGCTGAAAAAGAAACAAGCCTGCAAATAAAATGCCTAAGGTCAGATAGAAGGGGAGAGTACCTCTCAAATGAGTTTGCAAGGTCCCTACAAGAGCATGGCATGAAGAAGCAATATTCATGCAGTCATACCCCACAGTAAAATGGACTTGTAGAAAGGAAAAATAGGCATATTGGAGAGGTATCTCAGGCCATGCTAAATGAAAAAGATCCACCAGATTATTATTGGGTTGAAGCAGTTGCTACAATAGTTTACAGAATGAACAGGACTCCCACTGTAGCAATACATGGCATGATGCCAAAGGAGATGTATACTGGTAGGAAACCAGATATTTCTCATTTGAAAATTTTTAGTTGCATTGCCTATGTTCATGTGCCAGATGAGTTGAGGTCCAAGTTGGATCCAAAAGCTCAGAAGTGCATCTTTATTGGTTATTCTCTGCAGCAAAAAGGGTATAGATGCTATAACCCTTCTACTCGTAAGTTTACAGTGAGTAGAGATGTTGTTTCTGATGAGATGAGCAGCTGGTATAAACCAGTAAATGTGATGATTGATGTAGATGCACAAAATGGTAATGCTGCACAGAATTCACAATAGCAATCACAAAATATCAGTGGACCTGCAGTGTCCTCTAGCAGTGGTTCACATACTTCACCATGGACAGGCAGATTGAGATAAGGAGAATCTCCTCAAAGCAATGCACATAGTGGTACGCAGGTATCATGAAAAGGAAAAGAGAAGGTAGATCAGCCCATGTTTGATGTGAATGCAAGTCACTTTTATGTCGATGGTGAATCTAGTGGCTCAGAACTGAGCATTGATGATGAGTAGGGTATTCCTTTTGTTGTTACACCTGGAGTAAGGAAGACCAGGGATGTTTTAAGAGCACCTGGAAGTGAGCCTATTTTGCGCAGGTCTAATAGAGCAAGGTATCCTGTGGATAGGCATAAATATGATGGATTTACAGCCATTCACTATGCCTATATGGTCAAAGTGATACAGGAACCATAACCCACTTCTTTTGAGCAAGCCTCGGGAAATGAAAAATGGGAGAAAGCCATGGATGAAGAAATGGATGCCTTGGAAGCAAATGCTACATGGGAGTTGGTGCCTTTGCCTAAAGACAAGAATGCAATTGGCTGTAAGTGGGTTTATAAGATCAAGCACAATGTAGATGGTTCTGTGAACAGATACAAGGCAAGATTAGTTGTCAAGGGGTATGCACAGACATATGGCATTGATTATGAAGAAACATTTAGTCCGGTTGCAAGGATGACAACTGTAAGAGCAGTCATTGCTATGGCTACATCAAAGGGATGGTCTTTACATCATATGGATGTAAAGAATGCCTTCTTGCATGGTGATTTGCAAGAAGAGGTCTTTATGGAGCAGCCACCAGGTTATGTTCATGCTATTCATCCTGAGTTTGTTTGTAGGTTGAAGAAAGCCTTGTATGGCTTGAAGCAGGCACCTAGAGCATGGTCTGACAAGATAGGACAGTATCTCGTCACTATTGGCTTTCAGAGATCAAGGTAGATTTCTCACTCTATGTGAGAAAAACAAAGAAAGGTATTATGGTGCTTGTCATTTATGTTGATGATTTGATCATCACAGGTGATAGTGATGAAGATATCCTTCATGTGAAAATGCTATTGAAGTCAAAGTTTGAGATGAAGGAATTGGGAGAGCTGCATTACTCCTTGGGCATTGAGGTGATCAGATCTACAAGTGGGATATGGCTCTTGCAGAGGTAGTATGGATTGGACATGCTATCCAAATATGGGATGACAGGCTGTAAGCCTATTTCAGTTCCTTTGGAGTAGAATGTGAAGCTGAGCGTAGATGCAGGTGAGATTCTGGAAGATCCTACTATGTACAGACGCATAGTAGAAAGTTTGATTTATATGACTATTACCAGGCCAGATTTGAGCTATGCTATTGGATTGGTAAGTCAGTTTATGCAGGCTCCAAGGAAATCGCATTTGGATGCGGCTAGACGCATACTGAGGTATGTGAAGTCCACATTGTAGTATGGACTATTTTATGAGAATGGGGTTCAGATACAGTCGCATGGATACACTGATGCTGATTAGGCTAGAAGTATTTTTGATAGACGATCTACCAGTGGATATATGTTCTCTTTTGGGAGTGTTGCAGTCACTTGGAGCAGCAAGAAACAGCCTACAGTTGCCTTGTTGAGCACAGAGGCTGAGTACAGGGGCATAGTAATGGCTGCATGTGAGGTAGCTTGGTTGCATAAGCTACTTTATGATATGCATCATTCTACATATGGGCCAGTTGTCATTAATTGTGACAACATGAGCAGTATACACTTGGCAAATAACCCAGTCTATCATGCTAGAACAAAGCACATTGAGGTGCTTCATGTGAAAATGCTATTGAAGTAGAAGTTTGAGATGAAGGATTTGGGAGAGCTGTGTTATTTCTTGGGCATTGAGGTGATTAGATCACCAAGTGGGATACAGCTCTTGCAAAGGCAGTATGGATTGGACATGCTTTCCAAATATGGGATGACAAGTTGCAAGCCTATTTCAGTTCCTTTGGAGTAGAATGTGAAGCTGAGCATAGATGCAGGTGAGTTTCTGGAAGACCCTACTATGTACAGATGCATAGTAGGAAGTTTGATTTATATGACTATTACCAGGCTAGATTTAAGCTATGTTGTTGGATTGGTAAGTCAGTTTATGCAGGCTCCAAGGAAACCGCATTTGGATGCGGCTAGATGCATACTTAGGTATGTGAAGTCCACATTGCAGTATGGACTATTTTATGAGGCTGGGGTTCAAATACAGTTGCATGGATACACTGATGCTGATTGGGCTGGTAGTATTTTTTATAGACGATCTACTAGTGGATATGTGTTCTCTTTTGGGAGTGCTACGCTCACCTAGAGCAGCAAGAAACAGCCTACAGTTGCCTTGTCGAGCACAGAGGCTGAGTACAGGGGCATAGCAATGGCTGCATGTGAGGTAGCTTGGTTGCATAAGCTACTTTATGATATGCATCAGTCTACATATGGGCCAGTTGTCATTAATTGTGACAACATGAGCAGTATACACTTGGCAAATAACCCAGTCTATCATGCTAGAACAAAGCACATTGAGGTGCATTATCACTATGTGCAGGAGAAGGTTTTACTAGGACTTATTGATCTAGTTAATGTCAACACAAAGGATCAGGTAGCTGACATATTCACGAAGGCATTGGGCATAGAGAAGTTGCACAAGTTCAGAGACCTACTGGGTGTGCAGGAATTGGGATTGAGCTCGAGGGGGACTGTTGAGATATCGAGCTCCACTCGTGATATGCCAAGGTGACTGTTGTGCATTTATGTCATCGACTTGTTAGCTGCAGATGCGGTTGGTATACCACCCGCGAATAATAGCTGGATGATAGCTACCCTTATCTACTCTAGTTCGTGGCTCAATTAGTATGCCACCTTAGTTAGTTGAGTTTGGTTTGAGACCCACATATAGGGTTCTTCTATTTCTTTGTACTTGAGTTCTTTTGGCTTTCACAACTAAGAAGAGGAAAACTGTTTTCAGCCTCCACCTGTGTGTGTATTCCCCCATTGTGTATGTGAGAAAGCCACAAGTGAGACTCCTTCGCTCTCTCCCACTATCTTCACAAAGTATTGTAGAGAAAAGATGTTGGTTGTTGTGTATAGGAAGGTGTGAGTGAAAGAGAGGTATTGAAAGTCATTTGGAGTGATTTTGAAGTGATTTTGGTGTTTCTACATGTTTAAAGTTTGTAGAAAGGTAGATCAGTTGATTGATAAGGTGTATATAATAGAAAATCCTAACAAAAACACTAAGAAATGATGCTAGGAGTGATTTTTGAAGTGGTTTGAAAGGAGAAAACTATCACTTTTTGCAAAACACCCCATTTGTTCTTCAAAAGTTGTTTTTTCTTCTTGTTTTTTGCATTGAGTAGACGGATCATGTAGTATTGCACCCCACACACACAAAAATCTTGAACAAAAATTCCAAAATTAAGGAAATGCCAAAAAATTAGTCGACAAAACTATGTGTATGTGTGCCACTATATTAAGCTTAATGCAGCAACTCTTCAAGTCACTGTTATAATAATGCAATGAGTCCTAAAGTTACTACTATCATAACACAGTGACTCCTCAAGTCTCTATGATAATAATGTAGTGAGTCCTGAAGTCACTGATATAATAATGCAGTAAGTCATTGCGTTAATTGAGTCATTGCATTAATCGAGTCAGTGCATTAATCGAGTTGTCACATTAATCAAGTCACTATGTTAGCCCGCTGCTAGATTATCCAAGTTGTTGCTGTATCTGATTCATTGTGTTATCCAAGTCCTTGCTATAACTAAGTCCCTACGTTATCTGAGTCGTTGCATTATCCAAGTCGTGGTGTTATCCGAGTTGCTGCTATATTTGAGTCGCTATTTTATTCAAGTCGCTTCTATATCTAAGTTGCTACGGTATTTGAGTCACCCCTTGACCTTGTGTCAAAGCAAACTCAACTTAGAAATGAAGGCTCAAGTATGTAGATCAACACATGCACTTGAGATCATAGAGAGTCCTAAAAGTTGATCCTTTTACTGATGATAGTGCCTCAAATACCATCACACCTAGCTCTACATCCTTAGGGTCGGCAAGCTTGAAAGTGGCTTCTTACACCTTACATAGACCACAACAAGGTGAGCTACCACCATATCCATCCTTTGATAAAAGCCAGCCATATAGGGGTGAGTTTGTCCCCAGACTCCCCCAAGAGTTTCAAATGCCAAAAGAAAGTGGACAAAGGAATGTTCCAAAAGGTCCACAACCCCCTACATACAAAGTCCCTTCATTTCCTACTTGGCCATAGAACATGGGACGTATGTTATACCCAACCATTGTACCCAACCACCACCCCTTATACACCTATGTCTGGGGTGAACATGCCACTCCCAAGAGGACCTTTAGGCCAACCTGCTAGGCCCAATCAACCCCAAGTCACAATGCAAATGCCTAGTGGGTAAAGATTATCAAATATTATATTTGTAGTACAACCAAATACATGGAACCCTCCATTGAAACCACCAATGTATAGAGTAGGGTTACCATATCCTCAAGCTCTGCCTACTCCACGAATGGTTCTTATTGATGAGGCAATGAGGATCTTAGTGGAAGCGCTAGGAAGGGGGGCCACACCTCCAATATTTATGGAGAGAGACCAAAACCCTTCTAGAAGTAAACCCATCATGATCTCTAAGTTAATCACCAAGTTCATAAGGGAAGGAGACACAATCTCCCATGCTGAGCATTTTGAATAGATCTGTGAGATGTTTGGTGATCTTGGGGATCTAGACAAGGTCAAATGATTTTGGCTTAATCCTTGAGGGCAAAGCGTGACAACGGTTTAGAACACTGAGTCCAGAGGATGGAATTAATTGGGACACATTACAAAAGATCTTCATAGTGGGATTTTTCCCCAATAGACCCAAATAAAGTCCACTCAACCAATTCTATGAGGTCAAGCAAAAAGAGACCAAGTCTCTTCGAGATTATATTGTTAGAATCCAACACTTGAAATCTCATTGTGAACCTCATGAGAGAATGAGTGATATAGAACTATTGACATGCTTCCTCATATGTTTGTGGGATTGTAAGCTTCATGACCATCTTTTTACCATGAAGCCCATGTCGTTTGAGTTGTGCAACAAGGCTATTTTGCACTTAGATGACAACATGAAAGAAAAGGCACAAGGGGGGAAGACCACATCCACCTTTGCAAAAGTATCTCAAACCTTGAAGCCCACTATTTCAAGTGAATTCAAGGAGACAATCCCTCCCACCACCAATTGGAAGGAGGGATGGCCAAGGAAGCCCCTAGTAATCCCCACCTATTCCCAAGTCATGATAATGTGTGGTGTGGGATATGTACCGAAAACTATGCCACCAAAAATTGCACTCGCCTTTGAGCAAGGTAGCCTGCCGTCTACTACATGCATTTTGCATGATGGGGGAGCCATGATACATCCCAATGTCATTACCCCAAGTTCATTCCCCATCCAATTTACTAGCAATGGCCATGTCTTACTTTATCTACACCACCAAATCTATCCAATCAAGGACAATTAGATTTCCAAGGAGACACTTTTGCCAACCAAGGACAATCTAGGGCTCACAACCCCCCATTACTCACACCCATACTGGGACCTCAACCCCAACCACTATGAATCACTTCCTTGAATCAAGTATTGGTGGAGGAACTACCTAGTCACTAGGAAGAAGTGCCCAAAATTCAGGACAAATGTCCAAACCCCTAGCTAGAGAAACACCACCTTATTGAGGAACAAAACTTGGTAGGTGAGTCCTAAGAAAAGTTTGAGCAAAGACTCAAAGAAAGAAAGGGAGCTGATACGATCTATCCAAGGCGTCAAGAAATCAATAGAGCCTCTAAATCCTTGCAAGTTCCCAAAAGAGTGGAAGAGGAAATTACCTCATGCTCTTTAAAGGAAGGGTTCACACTAATGCAACAGATGCTTGAAGAAGGCCCCATCTTGCAACAACTAAAGGAGGATGACAACATGTCCTTATATGGCTTAGAAGAGTCAGAATCAATAGGGAGGGAACCAATCACTAGGCCTTGAAACATTGCAGGATTAGCCTCATTCTTGTCCACTAAGATCAAGATTCCCATTACAACACTCTTATAGAGTAATCCCAATCTATGGAGAGACCTCTTAGATTGGATGCATGGGCAAATACTAGCTCTTGAGTCCACTGAACTTGAAATAGTCGAACCCCCAATTGACCCCCAACATTTTCCCGAGGTACCTATTAACAAATTGGGCTAGTACTTTAAAAGTAATGACACCAATGCAGTAATTTCCATCTCCTACCAAGGTAAGAGCATGACTACAATCTTGGATGGTGGAGTGGGTGTAAGCACAGTCACTAAGCATTGCTGGGCCAAGTGGGGATGACCTAAGATGGATAGACAAACCTCATAGACAAATTGGTTGGTGGAGCTAGTTGGTGGAGCAACAGATCAACTGGTAGAAGCTCTAAGAGACATCACGATAAAGACCTTTGGCCTAATCTACCAAGTTTGGTTTGTCATAATGCACTTTCCCAACCAATGAGGTGGCTATGACATAATATTGGGTAGACCTTTCATGTGAACTATAGGAGTGGTCCATGATTGGAGCTCAAATAGAATATATTTATGTAATGATGACCAAGTCATGAGGGTAGATCTCCAAACTTAGAAGGCTCACCCTATGTCAGGGAATCTATTCATAGCTGAATCGAACACCACCAATAGGTCGACATCAGTAAATGTGTTCAATGCTTATAAGGAAGAGGACAACAAAGAGAGTTTTGAAGTCTCTAGATGTGCTCCTTTACCAAAGTTTGAAGACTTAATAAATTGGAAACATAGACTGGTTACAATAGATCCACCAAGTGCTAAAGGATCTCAATTTATGCACCTTGACAAGGATACACCTATGACCATTACACCTTTTTACACCATAGGAGTGGTACTACCTAATCAAATTGAACTTGGAATGGATAATGCCATTGATACTAAAGACATAGATATTACTCCATCTCAGCTTTGGGTAGAGCTGACATCAATAGGTGCAACACACTAAATGCAGATCGTGGTAGATTGGTGAGCTTATCTTCTAGGAAACATCAAAACATCTCAGCAAGGTATTTTTTCAATTTTGTGATTTTGAAATTCAATCCATAGGAGGTACCTCAATTAAGGTTATTGGTTCTTTAATGCTAAGTGTTTCCATGGACAATTACGTTGTGCCTTGCAAGTTTTTAGTAACTCCTATAGGTACCTTAATAGGAGCTGCAATTCTTGGTAAAAGTTGGATGCAAGGCACTTATAGAGGGTTGTTTGGTGATGAATCAACCCATCAAGATATGCTTATCACTACCAACTAGCCCAACATTCAAGTATCAACATCAATGTCTACTTCCATATCTCAATCTCCACAAGAGCCTCACCTACAAAGACAACAAAGAAGAAGAGCAACCAAGCAAGTGTGAGTCCAAAAGGATCTACTAGAGGTTCAAGGGTACTTTGAAGGTGAAACATATTTTTGGGTTCCAACAAAACCTTGACATCAAAAGCCACCCCATCATTTAAACAACAAACCGTGACATCGGAGAACAAAATGACGCCATCCAACACAGAAGGTAGAATACCCTTGGGTTTCCACAAGACTACTACAAGCCCAGGGATATTACCGTGGAAACACTTATATTTTGGTACCCAAGGTACTATGTGTAATGAGATTACCTCTATCATCTTCAAGCCACAAGGTGCTCAATTAAAAGCATTAAAAATATTGGAGGCCAAAGCCTTTAAAAGCATCATCAATGACAAGGTGCTCAATAAAGAACATAAGAAATATTGGAGGCCAAAGCCTTTAAAAACATCATTAACAACAAACGAGAGGCCAACATCAAATTCAAGCCTATAGATTATGAAAAATCAAGGCAAAGATTAGAGACCAGAACCACAAGAACCTACCTAGAGCCACAGAAACCTACTTGCAAGGATAAGGGCAAAGCACCAATACAGGAGGGTCCACACAAAGGATATCCTCTACCTCCTATCGGGTAGTTACACAAGAACCTGTCTCAAAAAAAGAGACAGTAACACAAGAACCTACTCATTCACTAGTCTACCAAAATGCCTTTGAATTCAATGCATCATCTTCAAGGCAAATGGTAGTTACACAAGAACTTGTCTCCTAAAATGAGACAGTAACACAAGAACCTACCATGGAAAGAATGGATTCTACTTTGGGAGCTACACACAAGAGCATTCCTTAGTATGAAATTCAACATCAAGCTTTGTGACTAGTGCACATGTCACACCAACCATGTCAGACATAGTGGAAGTCGCACAAGAACCTTCCAATGAGAATGATGAATTATTTTCACTAGCAACTTTCTCAAAAGCAACTTGGGCTCAACAAAAATAGAAGATCTCTGAGACAATATGGTCCTACTCACATTTGCTCTGAAGGACATACATCACTTTATGGTGAGATAATGGAATGCCAATGGAGTGCTCCTCTAAGCTACTCTAGGTTGAGAGCAATGCATGCAAATAACATCCACTAGTGTCACTCTAGTGACTCCTAGATTGTTGCAATCATGAATCCATACAAAAAATAAGAAGTAGAGAGGAGGGGAGTGGAGAAGGGAGAGGAGGAGGAGAAGAAGGGAAGAGGAAAAGAGAACATGGTATTCACAAAAGGCACTATGAGGGAACAAGAGACAAATCTAGAGAGGAGGAGGAGAGTTTGTATTCCAATGTGTGCAACCAACAAGTGAAGACCAAAGTCAACCATTTGGCCTTTTATACATGCCACCTTTTGAAGGGAGGGACAACCCTAATCTCTTTATACCACTCTCTCTCCTCATTCTTTACAATCAAAATGGGCCTATTTGTCTCCAAGGCACAATCCTAGCTCTATAGACTTGCCACTATCTATCAAATGACTTTGCTAGCTAATGTAGTTAACATGCCCCCATTCCTATATTCCTCTATATTGTGCAAAGGTTATGGTTGTTGGAGTGTTGTCAATGAAGATCATTCTTGGTGTGCACCCCTATGGACTTTTGCCATTTGCAGTGCTTCATAGGTCTTCATTGGATCTTCTGTTGGGGAATTTTTGTTGTTGGGAAGATGGATATTGCATCTGATAGCATTGGATTCCACTTGAATTGGCATGGCATGGCATGAGTGATTGTAATGGTGTAGGAATCAAGGTTGAGTACTTGTGACCTTTCAAAATAAGAAAAGGAAAAAGAAGAATATAAGGTGTAAGTAAGTAGGAAGAAGGTGTTAGTAGGAGTTGATGTAAGGTCCTATTAGTGTTAGCATTAGCAGAGTAAATAAAGTGCATTCTCATGCTCCTTCTTAAGTCTCATATTTGATTTGAGTGGGACTTGTATTGGATTCTCATCAGACTATGTTGTTGACTTTCCATGTTTGTAAGTCCAAAGTTTTGCATTACATTTTTTCTTTCTTCACTACTTTGAAGTGTCTTTCAAAAATGCAAGATCCCCATCACACTTGAGCCACCGTTAAAGACTATTGGCACCATTCCCAAGGAATCCAATGCTACTAGATGCAATATCCATATTCCCAATAGCAATAATTCCGCAACAGAAGATCCAGTGAAGACCTATGAAGCACTACACATGGCAAAAGTTCACATGGGTGCACACCAGGAATGATATTCATTGAGAGCACTCCAACAACCATAACCTTTGCACAATCTAAAGCACTAGATTGAGAACAAAAAGGGGGCATGGTAACTACATTAGTTAGCAATGTCATTTGATGGATAGTGGCATGTCCATAGAGCTAGGATTATGCCTTGAAGTCAAATAGGCCCAAGTTAATTGTAAAGAATGAGGAGAGAAAGTAGTATTGAGGGTTGGACCTCCCTTCAAAAGGTGGCATGTATATAAGTATAGGTATTCCATTCAGTCATTACTATCTTATTGATACCATGTGCACAAATTTAACAAGACTACAAATGAGCTGATCAAGATTGTCATAGCAAGTCTCACTGATAGCTTGAGTCAAATATATATGACATTTTAGAATCTTTCTAATTTTATACATTATTATAGTAAGTTTTAATGATTACAAATTACACATCAATATTCTACTATCAACCTTTAAAACAACAAACTATTTAAAATAACTAGCAAAAACCAATTTTCTTTAAAAACACAATGACAATTACTTGCATCTATGTGTGAGTTAATCAAAGCCGATGAAAGATGGCTATACAACAAGAAACCTTTAACAACAATATAATAAAACTCACATTCTTTGATTTGAAGCTCTATCAATCCTTGTATCCTTTGTGTTTTTTTCCTTTTTGGTGTTCTTGAGAATCACGTAAGCTCACAGATTCTTGAAAAGGCATAAAGTACCATGGGGCCTACAGATTACACACACTTTTTTTTTTTGTGTCGTGAAACTATGAATTGATATCATATTATGAAACAATCAATTTACAAAACGTCAAGACTCCAAAAAAGAGCCAATGCCCTACCCATCATAAATAGTAAAAGAAAAGCTCAATGCAAGAGACATCCAGATCCTCCTCATGCAAGGCATCATATAAGGACTACCATAATGAGGCCCTAAAGAACTCATAGGGGTGCTGAAAAGGAGAAGCTAGAAATGCATGATTACACTAAAGCCATAGGGTCCACAATGCCTAGTATCTGATCCAATGAAAGAAAAGAGAGTACTGGGACAAAGTAGTTGGTAATCTGCCAAATATCCAAAAAAACCTCAAGAACGTGTGTGCCAGAAATCTGAGAGATTAAAAATAAGAGATCATGTCTAGAAGGTCCCTGGAATATGGACAAAACAATAATAAGTGTTGAATACTCTCAGCATGATGACATGTTAGACAAAGAGGAGAGGCGATCCTTCTTTGAGCCAATTTTACTCCCACCAAAAAAATACCAACAATGCATCTCCAAAAAAAAAGCCTCTGCTTTAATGGCATTTTCAGCCTCCACATTAACTTCAAGGTCACTTTCCACCAAGATAAAGACTATTCAGATGCCAAAGATAATTTGCATGATGAGCAATCCATGGAGGAGGTAATATCAATCTATAAGCCTATATAGAAGTCAGTAAATATGGTCATGCATGAATGTAAATGAAAATTCTCCTGAAGATTTACTTTGGATGAAAAACCAGGTCAGGTGAACAAAAGAGCAATGTGCTTCAATTTCAATTTCATGCATATAAGGAGAATGTGGTCGTTAACTACCCATATCAAATGTTGGATTTAAATTTCAAAAGGGCAATGTGATTCAATTTCATGCATGTAAGGAGAATGTGGTTGTTAAGTACCCATATCATGCCAAATGTTGGATTTAGCTTTTCAATTTAGGCTCTAGAAGAAAGTAAGTAGCCTTTGGATTTCCTTGACTGTAATGGTGGCAACAATATAGGGGTAAGTATATCTATTGATGTTGATTAGGTAGATGTTAAGAGTGTGACATTCACATCACAATGGACTCTAAGGGATGTGAATGGAGCACTTGGAGGATAGCATGTGTGAGTCCTTCAACCTACCCTAAGGTAGCCAAGCATGTAGAGAAGTGCATGCAAAGTGCTTATTTCATCCCTCTCGCAACTGTTAATCCATAGTCTATTTAACTAGCTAGCTCAATGAGTTCTCGAGTGACCAGGCACAAATACACTACCAACCAAGCATCTAAGTAGCAAGTATGCAAGTGGCACAGATGTTTGAGTAGAGTCCTAGACCTTTTGTCAAGCCAAAGTTGCTCTACATAGAGATAGCTTGTACCTTAAGATGACGTGAGTGTGTGTGCATGTTTGTTGCACAAGAACTTCCTTGTTTGGTGGTGTTGATTCCATTAAATTTTTGTGTTACAAGTGATTACCCCATCATACATTTCTCATTTCTTCTATTCTTTACATGTTCACCCATCTCCATATGGTCCTTATGCCTATACAACCCTATTTAGTGTAGTCTAATGCTTATGCTCATCATCCAAGCTTGATTGGTAGTTGTGTGCCAAGATAACCATAGAGTGAAAGAGAGGAGGTATTTCCAACCAAGCACCTTGGAAAGAACCAAGCATTGTGTACCACCAAGCACCGAGTGATCACAAGTCAACCAAGGGGTGAGGGAAAAAGTCCATCAACATTTGGTGATCAATCCTATTGAGGAAATTGTAGTAAGAATGAGTGGAAGAAGTGAGACCTGGCCATGCACATAGAGAGACATTGTTTAATCAAGGAAGTGAGTTTCATAACAAAGGAAAGGGAGACCTACACTAGCAAGAGACGTGGTGCAAGAGCCAATCCAAGATCCTAGTTACACAAAATTATATATGTTTTTTTGTAGGGTCATTGGTGCGCTCAATGGACCGAATAGTAGTGTCTGGAACATGAGGTGCTAAGTGCTAGAAAAATAGTCCAATCATACCTAGTTGGAGCAGGTTGTCATGCTGATTGGGAGCTTGGTTATTAGCACTTGAACTTACAAATAGTCATGGTGACTTGGGCACTTGGTTAATGAATGGTTACACTTACAGTTGGTTGTTAATTCTTTTGAATTATGCTCTCACTTCTCTCTGTCTCTCTGTCTCTCTCTCTCTCTCATTGAATCCTTGTCGCACTCTCTCTTGCTCTCTTATGGTGTTTTCTCTCGTGGTGATCTCTCTCACTACTTCTCCCCTCTCCTTAGTTGTTGCTCCATTGAAGGTGCACACACATAGAAAGCTTTGTAGATGACTGGGGCATGCTTTGAGGAATCTTAAAGGGAAGAGGTATCTACACAATGTTGCGTGTGCACCATCACAATCCACTACAGTCCTACGATGCAATACACAATGATTCAAACTCCACAAAATGTGTAGTTGGTTCTCTTAAGGTGATAGCCATCATCAGAACATCCTTATTGTCATGGAGAATGATGTTCAAGAAGGTGAGTATTCACATCAAGAGGAAGAGGAGGAGATAGATATTGATCTAGCTAAAATGGAAATAGAATGTTAGAGTATTGGATGATGTTAAGGGGTGATGAAATGTAAATAGAGCACATAGCAATTAACATATAGCAACGCTACACTATCACCTAACACTACTATGTATAGCACATAGCAGTTTTAGCAGTGTTATACTATGACTTAGCACTACTATGTATAGCACATATTAGTTATAGTGTTTTATAAAGATGCAATAAACCACATTCACTCTAAAATTTTTGGGTTTCATGGGAAATCCTACACATGCTGCCGTCCTATTTGTTTTAGTCAAGATCATTCAAGTGGATAGGGGGCCCATAAGCACACATACAATGGTGTCACCATCATGTGGGAGTCTATTTTGTGTCCCAAACCTAAAGGGGATTGCATGAAGTGTGGCACCAAAAAAATGACTACATGTGTGGGTCTCGGCGGTGACTCACGTGTCATGGGAATGTTGAAAAGATGCCGATGGAGCCTCCACTCCAAGCTACTCCTTGTGAGAGCAATGCAAGGCATGAACCATCTACAAGTGTCACTCAAGCAGCCTCTGAATTGTTGTAATGTGTTTCCATGAGAGAAAGAGGGAAGAGGGAGAGGGGAGAAGAGAGGGGAGAAGGGAAGGAGACAGGGAAGGGAAGAGGAGAGTGAAGGGGGATTGAGTGGCAAACACAAGGGCACTACAAAGGAAACAAGGGAACACCCAAAACACTAGGCTTGGAAGAGAAGAGGGAGCTTGTATTCAAACTTGTGCAAATAACAATGAAGACCAAAGTCAACCATTTGGCCTTTTATACAAGTTACCTTTTGAAGGGAGGGCCAACCCTAGTCTCTTTATACCACTCTCCCTTCTCATTCTTTTACCATCCTCTTGGGCCCAAAGACATAATCTGTGGGGGTTAAAGGCCACTATACCTTAACCCTGGTAATGCACAATACTCAAACACATATATATATGGATGACATAGAAGATTAGGGTGTTCTCCACCCACCAAAACTTGTTTGACTCTCTCTTTTGGCTCTCCCTTTCTCTCACCCTCTTCCGTTCTGCTTCTGTTGTTGAGATCTCTCAACTGGTATCAGAGCACGGGTGTTCTAACTGAGCTCGAGTGTGAGCGTGGAGCCCAAACTCTGCTGCTATAGCTCTCTAGGAGGAATGAGAAGCTTCATAGGGTGTCTTTACCTACATCCTGATGTGTAGAGTCCTTGTAAAAACCTTTGGAAAGTTCTCTGAGTGGTTTTTTGCAAGCCAGCAGGTGGTTTTATAGGCAAAAAGACAGTCTATTTTAGACCTGAGAGTCTTGTGATGAAGATATCTTTCTCTAGAAGCTGAATCTCACCCTAAGATCAAAAGAAAATTTGTAGAAGACTTTGAGTACTTCATTTTTTGTTCTTACATCTCTTGTGAAGAGAGTGGGAGAGAAGGAGTCTCACTTGTGGCTTCCTCACATACACAATGGGGGAATATACACAAAGGTGGAGGCTGAAAATAGTTTTCCTCTTCTTAGTTGTGAAAGCCAAAATGAACTCTCAGTACAAAGAATAGATGAATCCTATATGTGGGTCTCAAACCAAACTCAGCTAACTAAGGTGGCATACTAACTGAGCCACTAACTAGAGTACATAAAGATAGCTATCATCGAGCTATTATTCATGGGCAGTGTACCAACCACATTTGCAGCTAACAAGACAGTGACATAAATGCACAACGGTCACCCTGGCATATCACGAGTGGAGCTCGATACCTCAACACTCCCCCTCAAGCTCAGTCCTAGTTCTTGCACACCAAGCAAGTCTCTGAACTTGCGTAGCTTCTCTGTGCCGAATGCCTTCGTGAATATGTCAGCTACCTAATCCTCTGTGCTGACATAAACTAGATCAATAAAACCTACTAGAACCTTTTCCTACACATAGTGATAATGCACCTCAATGTGCTTTGTTCTAGCATGATAGACTAGGTTATTTGCCAAGTATATACTACTCATGTTGTCACAATAAATGACAACTGGCCCATCTGATGCATATCATAAAGTCACTTATGCAACCAAGCTACCTCACATGCAGCCATCGCTACACCCCTATACTCAGCCTCTGTGCTTGACAAGGCAATTGTAGGCTGTTTCTTGCTGCTCCAAGTGACTGAAGCACTCCCAAAAGAACATATATCCACTGGTAGATCGTCTATCAGAAATACTACCAGCCCAATCAACATCAGTGTATCCATGCAACTGTATCTAAACCCCAATCTCATAAAATAGTCCATACTGCAATGTGGACTTCACATACCTCAGTATGCGTCTAGCCACATCCAAATGTGGTTTCCTTGGAGCTAGCATAAACTGGTAATGGTCATATAAATCAAACTTCCTACTATGCGTCTACACATAGTCGGGTCTTCCAAAAGCTCACCTGTATCTATGCTCAGCTTCACGTTCTGCTCCAAAGGAACTGAAATATGCTCTAAGCTCCAAAGGAACTGAAATAGACTTACAGCCTGTCATCCCATATTTGGATAGCATGTCCAATCCATATTGCCTCTGCAAGAGCCATATCCCACTTGTGGATCTAATCACCTCAATGCCCAAGAAGTAATGCAACTCTCCCAAATCCTTCATCTCAAACTTGTGCTTCAATAACATTTTCACATGAAGGATATCTTCATCACTATCACCTGTGATGATCAAATCATCAACATAAATGACAAGCAGCATAATACCTTTCTCTGTTTTTCTCATATAAAGTGAGAAATCTGCCTTGGAAATCTGAAAGCCAATAGTAACAAGATACTATCCTATCTTGTCAAACCATGCTCTGGGTGCTTGCTTCAAGCCATACAAGGCTTTCTTCAACCTGTAAACAAACTCAGGATGAACAGCATGAACACAACCTAGTGGCTGCTCCATATAGACCTCTTCTTGCAAATCACCATGCAAGAAAGCATTTTTTACATTCATCTAATGTAAAGACCATCCCTTTGATGCAGCCATAGCAATGACTACTCTTATAGTTGCCATCCTTGCCACCAAACTAAATGTTTCTTCATAATCAATGCCATATGTCTGTGCATACCCCTTGACAACTAATCTTGCCTTGTATTTGTTCACAGAAGCATCTGCATTGTGCTTTACCTTATAAACTCACTTGCAGCCAATTGCATTCTTGTCTTGAGGCAAAGGCACCAATTCCTATGTAGCATTTGCTTCCAAGGCATCCATTTCTTCATCCATGGCTTTCTCCCATTTTTATTTTCCCATGGCTTGCTCAAAAGAAGTGGGTTCTGGTTCCTGTATCACTTTGACCATATAGGCATAGTGAATGGCTATAAATCCATCATATTTTAGCCTATCCATAGGATACCTAGCTCTGGTATACTTGTGCCAAATAGGCTCACTACCAGGTGCTATCAAAACATCCCTGGTCTTCCTTACTCCAGGTGTAACAATAGAAGGAATACCCAACTCATCATCAAGGCTCTATTCTGAGCCACTAGATTCACCATCCACATAAGAGTGACCTGCATTCACATCAACCATGGGCTTATCTACTTTCTCTTTTCCTTTTCATGATACCTACATACCACTATCTGCATTGCTTTGAGGAGATCCTCTTAATCTCAATCTGCCTGTCCATGGCAAAGTATGTGAACCACTGCTAGAGGACACTCCAGGTCCACTAATATTTTGTGATTACTGCTATGAATTCTATGCAGCATTACCATTTTGTGCATCTACATCAGCAATCACATTTACAGGTTTATACCAGCTACTCATCTCATCAAAGACAACATCTTTGCTCACTGTAAACTTACGAGTAGAAGGGTTATAGCATCTATACCCTTTCTGCTGCCCTTTCTGCTGCAGAGAATAACCAATAAAGATACACTTCTCAGCTTTTGGATCCAACTTGGGTCTCAACTCATCTGGCACATGAACATAGGCAATGCAATCAGAAACTTTCAAATGAGAAATATATGGTTTCCTAAGAGTATACCTCTCCTCTGGCATCATGCCATGTATTGCTATAGTAGGAAAAATGTTCATTATGTAGATTGATGTAGTAACTGCTTCAGCCCAATAATAATCTAGCAGGTCTTTTTCACTGAGCATGGCATGAGATACCTCTCCAATATGCCTGTTTTTCCTTTCTGCAAGTCCATTTTGCTATGGGGTGTGACTGCATGAATATTGCTGCTTTATGCCATGCTCCTATAGGAAACTTGCAAACTCATTTGAGAGCTACTCTCCCCCTCCATCTGACCTTAGGCATTTTATTTGTAGGCCTGTTTCTTTTTCAACCATAGCTGTAAAAGCTTTGAAATGCCCAAACACTTCACTTTTCTTTTTCATAAAATATACCCAAACTTTTCTACTGTAGTCATCAATAAAAGTGACAAAATAATGAGAGCCTCCAATAGATGTAGCTTTAGTAGTCCACACATCAAAATGGATTAATTCTAATGGCCTCTTACTCTCTTGAACACGTCTAGGAAATGGTTTCCCTGCCTATTTTCCAAATTGATAGGCTTCACATACCTTATGCATTTCTACAACCTTGAACTTAGGCAATCTTGCAATAATATTATGGGCCTGCATCAATTTAAGTCACTATACATTAACATGACCAATGTGTTTATGCTAGATATCAATATCTACAACTACACCGATCCCATGTACAAACATTGCTGCACTCAATTCAGGCATGTCCACATCCAACTCAAGGTCATGCCCTTCTTCTTTCCTTTTGCTATTAAGCGACCTTTATTTTTCATATCCTCAACAAAGCATCCATGAGGATTAAATCTAACCTACAATCCCTGCTCAACCTTTAACCAATAGAAACCAGGTTCTTGGTGATATTCGGGATATGAAATACATCAGATAGGTATTTCTTTTTCCCATCCTGCATAGACAAAGGAATTTTACAAATCTGTACAATAGGATGTGCAATATCATCACCAATCTCCACAAATCCTGGTCTTTCCATTTTCCTTGCATCTTGCATCCATTCTGCATGACCTGTCATGTGGTTTGATGCACCTGAGTCAACATACCATACATCATTACTTTCTTCTACACTTGTCACAGAATTGGTCATGTGATGCACCACAAACAAATGCTCATTTCTATCATCACCCTATCTACTAGAGGATGCATAATTGCCTTGCTGCAATTTTCCAATCATGATGTCATTTTGCTTTTTATAGCAGTCTTTAATCATATGACCCATTTTACCATAGTAGTGGCATTCAACATTGCTGTTTGCATTTTGGCCTCTCTGCCATCCACCACGACCTCTTTGGCTCCTTCTGCCTCTAAGGTTACCACATCCTCCTCCATAGGACTGGTTTTCTTGAATTTTCTGCATATTTTGATTTCTGCCACGGCCTCCAAATCAGCCTGCTCTACGTCTGCCTCTACCTCTACCTCTTCCAACATTTGAGTAGAAGACAGTCTCTTTTGAAATTCCTCCTGAAGAAGATGCACACCATTTCTCTGCTCTTCAAAAATTAGAAGAGCAATCAACTCCTGAAAATCAGGAAACTTCACACGAATGGAAATGGATGTCCGTAATTGTGCATGATACTTTCCTAGACCATTCAAGGTCACAGAAACTAAATCATCATCTTCCACTGGTGACCCAATGGAAGCAAGTGCATCTGCAATTGATGCTCGTATTTTCTCTCTACACATTATGCAACTCCTACTTGAGTTGCATTTTCCTGGATTGCATATTTGTGCTATACATTTTTCTCAAAGTATCCCACACCTCTTTCTGCATGCTTGCATCCTTAATATGCACAATCATAGAATCTGAAATACTGATAGACAGCCAGTACATAACTGTTCAGGCTCTCTCATGCCAGCCTTTAAATGCCTGCAACTCCTATTGATTGGGAACATTAGGAATAACTAGTTCTTGTTCAACTCCAGTAATGAACTCCCAATAGCCTTTTCCCTTAAGGAAATTTGTCATTCTAAACTTCCATGCTTGGAAGTTGTTCTTGTCAAGCTTTTCACTGACAATTTGTGAAAGAGCATTAGATGCCATTACAGAACACTGCAAAAAACACAACTTCAGCCTCACACAGGCAAATCTGCAAAATTGACAAAAGTGGTATTTGACCACACAGTCACTTCCTAGTGACGATTTTGCATCAACAGCAATAAGAATGATTCTATAACTCCCAATATCTCTGTGCACAGGCATATGATGTAATTTATGCAGTAACTTTTCACCAACCTGCAGAACAGTTGTCACACAGCAAAAATAGGGCACTTTTTTTAATGCCTGCAAAAAACTTCCGCCACCAAAACGAGCCCCGAAATGGCCTCGAATCAAAAAAATAATTTTGCCGAGGGATTTGCCTACTTCTGTAGCATATACTTCCCTCTCGCCACACCGCAAAGGGCATCCCAATTTGAGATAGTGCACTCTTGCACTTTTTGGCTGTGCTACCTGTAGAGATTTGCTCCCAAACCCGAAAAAAAAGAAAAGCAACACTGATCCTCTTACAAGGCACCACAAACTTGGTTTGCTTTCTTGAGCTCCTTACCATGAACTGAGCTCTAATACCATGTGAAGAGAATAGGAGAGAAGGAAGGAGTCTCACTTGCAGCTTCCTCACATACACAATGGGGGAATATACACAAAGGCGGAGGCTGAAAACAGTTTTCCTCTTCTTAGTTGTGAAAGCCAAAATGAACTCTCAATACAAAGAATAGATGAACCCTATATGTGGGTCTCAAACCAAACTCAGCTAGCTAAGGTGGTGTACTAACTGAGCCACTAACTAGAGTACATAAAAATAGCTATCATCCAGCTATTATTCATGGGCGGTGTACCAACCGCATATGCAGCTAACAAGTCGTTGACATATATGCACAACGGTCACCCTGGCATATCATGAGTGGAGCTCGATATCTCAACATCTCTATCATCTGAGTTTTCAATGAAAAGTTACAACTCCTGTAAAAAGTGACAAAATTCAATTTCCTATGCAGATTTCATGTTTGGATCTCCATATCCAGGCCACCATTTGCAGTTTAGACACTCCCAGTGGATTTTGAGCCATCTAAAACTTCTACCTATGAAGGTACTTTCAATTCCATGAAGTTCTGAAGTTGTAGTGAAGCTCTGTCTACTCCAACGTCTTCATTCTATTATTTCTTGTGTAAGTGGAAACTCAACATCCATGCCTCCATAAGCAGAGCTATTTATCCCATTGGATCTGGGACTACCTGAAACATATGTCTGCAACGCTACTTGCCATTCAGTGAAGAATTGAGGGAGTTGTGATTCTCTGTGTTTTTTTGTGGTCTCTTTGAAAGAAATTTCTCAAAGTTTCCAAGACCTTCTCATTGATTGCCATGTGGCATTTTGGCTAAGTTTAAGTTTCCTAAGGTTCTTTTTTACAAGTAAATGCAAGGGTTGACCGGCTCTTACTCCATCCTTGGATAAGATTTTGGAGTTGTGGCAAAAGAGAGATATTTGTAGATTGTCTTGCTGAGTTCAATTATGCAATGACACCCATGTTTTGAGACATCCCAGGTTCTATTTTCACTAGTGATCATTGTCGTGGGGCTGTGATTTCTTGGATATACCTTATGTAGATCACTCTGGTTGCAGTCTCAACCGTGTGCGCTCATTTATGGTTTGCATTGGGTTCCATTCGATGCTTTACAGGCCATTTGGATGCATTGCGATCCTTGTTGGATGCACTGATAGGCCTAGATTGGCTTGTGGGATGCTTTATTAATGGGGACGTTTAGCACACAAATGCTATTTTATGCTGAGGGACAGCTTTGACATATTGCATTGGATGCACATGTTGTGCTATGATCTCTTGGATGAGACATTATTGATGCTTATACCCATGGACGATGTTTACGCGTGAGGCATTTGGCTCTTATTGGCATTATATTTGCCATTGTTTGTCATTGTGGGTTGACATTTTCTTTTGGGTTAGATTTACTCAAATGGATGCATAGTATATGCACATGAGTCAAATGCATTTTGATGCTTTGAGCCTTGATTTTTGGTGACACTATCCTTCATTAAGGCAGACATATTAGGTGCACCTAGTATTTGGTGTGATTTCTCTCTTGCAAGTACTAGCACTTGGGATTCTTTTTCATTTGCATCATGGCATCCTCTTCCATATCTGAAAATGAGTTTTTTAGCATTAAAAAGTTTAATGGGACAAACTTTTCTTTGTGGAAAGAACAGATAAAGGATGTGCTTATTCAAAAGAAGCATATTAAACCCTTGGTAGGGATTGAAGCTAAGCCTACAGATATGTCTGAGGATGATTGGAATGAGTTGGATGCATTAGCAAAGTCTACTATTAGGCTTCATCTTGTAAAGTTAGTTTATTTCATAGTAGTAAATGAGCAAAATACGAAAGATTTCTGGAAGAAATTGTGCCACTTATGAGAAGGAAACTGCCTCTAATAAAGTTTACCTCATGAAGAGCTGCGGATGAAGGAAGGGGTCTCCATTGCTTCTCACTTGAATGAATTCAATATTATTTTCAGCCAATGTCAAGCTCAGAAGATGAATTTTGATGCAGAGACTAAGGCAATATTTCTCTTATGTTCATTGCCATCCTCATGGGATACCTTTTGTACAGCTGTTAGTAACTCTACACCTGGTGGAGTACTAAAGTTTGATGATGTTGTGAGTAGCTTGTTGGTCGAGGAGATTAGACGAAAGTCTATGGATGGCAACAAGTACGATATAGCCTTAAATGTGCAAAGGGGTAGATCACAATTTAGGGGAAGTCCCAAGAAAGAGGAAGGGGCAGATCACAATTTAGGGGGAAGTGCCAAGAAAGAGGAAAGTCTCATAGCAAATCTAGGGCATGGAACATTGAGTGTTACCACTATGGCAAGAAGGGCCATATGAAAAAGGATTGCTACAAGCTGAAAAGAGATCAAAAGGATAAGAAAAAGAATGCAAATTGGGGTGCAAATAAAAAGGAAGAGAGTCCAAGGGAGGACAAAGCAAAGATGAAGATCGAGGAGATTAATGTAGCCACTGATGATAGTGACAATGACACTCTCTTCATGTCTAGTCTACCCTGCAAACTTGCTTACCACTTCAGATGATGCATATTCTCAGGATTGGATATTGGATTCTATGGCTTCATTCCATGTTACTTCTCATAGGGAATGGTTCTCCACTTATGACAATGGAAAGACAGGTTGTGTGTATCTTGGAAATAACTATGCATGTGACATAGTGGGAGCAGGTGACATAAATTTTTCTTTTGCAAATGGGTCTGCATTTGTTTTGAAAAATGTGAGACATGTGTCTAAGTTGATCAAGAGTCTTATTTCAGTGGGTCAACTAGATGATGTTGGTTTTTAGACCACTTTTGGCTTTTAGAGTTGGAAAATTCAGAAGGGCTCTATGATTTTGGCCAGGGGTGCCAAGTGTGGGACTTTGTATCCCTTACATGTATCAAGGGTATCTGATCATGTTGTTGCAATAACCAAGCAACCAAGTACTTTGTGGCATTGCAAGTTGGGGCACATGAGCCAGAATGGAATGAAACTCTTATGTCATTTGGGTTATGTATAGCATTTGAGTTTTTTTTATTTTGAATTTTGTGAGCACTGTCTCTATGGGAAGTAGACTAAATCAGCCCATAAAAGAAGGGGAAAGAAAGAGCTTGAAAGGCTTGATTTGGTGCATTCAAGTGTATGTGGTCCCATGCCTACACAGTCATTAGGTGGGGCTGAATACTATGTGACATTCATTGATGATGCAACTAGGAAAGTGTGGGCTTATGCTATAGCTTGGAAGAGCGATGTGCTCCAAGTATTTAAAAAATGGTTGGCTTTGGCTGAAAATCAGTCAGGTAGAATGCTTAGATGCCTACGAACTGATAATGGTGGAGAGTATATCTCTCATGACTTTCAGCATTTCTGTGATACACGTGGGATCAAGAGGGAGCTGATGTCCCCTCATACTCCAGAGTAGAATCTAGTTGCAGAACAGATGAACTACACCATTCAGTAAAGGTTGCAATGTATGCTTTCCAATGCAAGTCTTTCTGGTGGTTTTTGGGTTGAGGCAATGAAGACTGCAGTGCATGTGATCAATAGATCACCTAGCAAGAGTTTGGATGATGGTATTCCTGAAGAGGCATGGAGTGGCAAGAAGCCCTCTTACTCTCATTTGCGTATATTTGGGTGTGAGGTGTGAGGCATATGCACATGTGCCAAAAGAACTTCAAAAGAAGCTAGATCTTAAGTCTAGGAAATGCATCTTTTTGGGTTATGGTGAAAGTGGAGATATGGGCTATCATCTCTAGAATCCAGAAGCAAAGAAAATCATACGCAGCCATGAAGTGGTCTTCATCAATGAGAAGAAGATGCATAAGACACCCATGAAGGATGTGGAAATGAGAAGAATCACTTTTCAAGGTGTGAATCCACCTGCATATGTTGATAGCCAGCAAGCTATCCATGCATGGAATGTGCAGGAAATGGTACCACCAAGTACTCCCACAGGTACACAATCAAGGGCAAATGATGGATCATCTATTAGTGGCAATGATGAGCCAAATGCGGCTGATATGCAGGCTGGACAGCAAGTTGAAATTCCCTTGAGAAGAACATCTAGAGTGTCTAGATCACTTGAGAGATTTGTCCCGATCCTCGTGCATCATAGTCTCTCTGTAGCAAGAAGGCTCCCCGCAATCAGTAAGCATCACATAGTTTACCCCTTGTGCAAGTGGGAGTATGCTATGCAATCAGAGATGAGTTCACTCATAAAGAATAAGACTTGGGACTTAGTTTCTTTGCCACATGGAAAGAAAGCATTACCATGTAAATGGGTCTACAAGATGAAGGTCATAGGTGATGATGTGCCTAAGTACAAGGCCCGTTTGGTTGCTAAAGGGTTCAAGCAAGAGAAGGGTGTGGACTTTGATGAGATATTCTCTCTGGTTGTGAAGATGACCACACTTAGATGTGTACTTGGACTTGTGGCAATAGAGGATATGGAGCTTATGCAAATGGATGTCAAGACATCTTTCTTGCATGAAGAAATTTACATGGTACAGCTGGAAGGCTTTGAAGAAAAGGGCAAAGAGCATTTGGTTTGCAAGCTGAAAAAGAGTCTCTATGGCCTTAAATAAGCACCTAGAGAAGGCTATCACAAGTTTGATGCTTTCATTCGATCCTTGGGTTTCAGAAGTGAGATTGATCACTGCCTCTAAACTAAAAGGGCTAAGGATAATAGCCTGATACTCCTAGCACTTTATAAGGATGATATGTTATTGGCTAGCAAGAACACTTATGAGCTTGATGCATTGAAGGACAAGTTGCATGAGGCCTTTGACATGAAGGATTTGGGACCTGTAGGTCATATTCTTGGTATGCGCATCGCATGTGACTGGCATAGGAAACTCCTTTCGCTTTCACAGAAGGAGTATGTTACAAAAGTGTTGTATCATTTCAATATGGAGGACTCCATTTCCTCCATATGTGAAACTAACTCAGGTAGATAGTCCCAAATCAAATGAGGAGAGGGCCATGATGGCCAAGGTTCCATATGCATCAGCAATTGGGAGTCTTATGTATGCTATGATAGCTACTAGACCGGACATTGCATATGCAGTGGAAGTTGTTAGCCAGTACATGACTAATCCAGGAAAGAGGCATTGGGAGGCAATTAAGTGCATCATGAGGTACATGAAAGGTACCAAGGGGGTGTATCTGCTTTGGCAGAGGAGAGATGCATGTATTTGGATACACAGATTCAGACTATGCAGGGCATGTGGATAGCAGAAGATCCACTTCTGGTTATGTGTTCACCTTTGCAAGTGGTGTAGTGTCGTGAATGTCTCGTGCAGAGAAGTGTGTTGCTTTGTCTACCATGGAGGCCGAGTATGTTGTAGTCACAAAGGGTTGCAAGGAGCCTTTATGGCTTGATTGGCTAGTGATAGATTTGGGGATTCATACAGTTGTACCGACATTGCATAGTGATTCCATGAGTGCTATTCAACTAGCACAGAATACGGTCTTTCATGCAAAGACCAAACACATTGAGGTCAGGTACCATTTTATCAAGAAGGTACTT
The DNA here is from genome assembly GCF_047967505.1 of Dipteris shenzhenensis. Classification (NCBI taxonomy): domain Eukaryota; kingdom Viridiplantae; phylum Streptophyta; class Polypodiopsida; order Gleicheniales; family Dipteridaceae; genus Dipteris; species Dipteris shenzhenensis. The sequence goes on along the minus strand of NC_141602.1, from coordinate 12,463,518 downwards.
GAGGATAAGCGCATAAAGCTTGTCAAGATTCATACAAATGATAACCTTGCAGATATGTTGACAAAGAGTCTACCTAGTCAGTGGTTTGAGTATTGTCTTGTTTTGATTTGGCATTCGATAGTATGCTCATTGGTTGTTCTCCCTTAAATGCACATTGGCCTTTAATTGGGAGGTTGTGGGGGTTAATGGCCACTATACCTTAACCCCGGTTATCTACAATAATCATACACATATATATATGGAAGATATAGAAGATTAGGGTGTCACCCTCCAAAACTTGTGTGACTCTCTCTTCTAACTCTCCCTTTCTCTTACCCTCTTCCGTTCCACTTCTGTTGTTGAGATCTCTCACAATCCTGGCTCTATGGACTTGCCACTATCCATCAAATCACATCATTTAACCAGCGGTGGCATATTGGGAACCAATCTGTTAACACCGCCTGTACTTATGAGCGATTTGCCATAGAACATCTGGTTAAAATTAAGTTTTTTCAAAATTTTAGATGCAAGTTTGAGAGACTAGGTGAAGGTTGAAGTGTCCAGTGTGCTAAAAATATGGATGAAGCATTTTGGGAAATTCATCCCACATAACTTTGTGGTGAGATAGCAAGTTGAGCAATTCAAAGAGTGCTTGAGAAATTTCCATGAGGATGTTGTCATCTCAGTGGTTGACTTTAGATAAAACTATAATTTTAAAGAGCGATATGAGATACAATCAATGCAGTGGCATTCTAACCAAGTCACCATATTGATCCACATAACATATGGACACATTGAGATTGAGGGTGGAATCAAGATTCATAAAGAGACCCACTTCTATGTCTCTGATGACAAGGACCATGATACACTTTTTGTAGAGCACTGCTTGAGGTTACACCATCACTGGTTCATAGATCAAGGTGTAAATCTCAAAAGGCATTGGATCTAGTCAGATGGTACTACACCTAGTTCAAGGCTACGAGTACCTTCTACTTTGTTTCTTGATATGTGGCCTTACAGGCTTGCAAATGACTTGGAATATCATTGGCTCAAGTCATGGGAAAGGGACTATGATTGTGTAGGTGTAGTGGTAAAGAGGTGCTTGACACATGAGTAACTAAAGATGGATGGCAAAAAATTTCATTGTGCTAGCTCAATGTAGTAAAGTTCCTATTAGATATCAATGCTCCACTCTCGTGTAACTACACGGGAACCAACTAACTCTGCTTGTAAGCCCCCCATATGAGGAGAAGGCATTTGAGTAGCTCAGTTATCCGGTAGGTCCTGGTTTGGACACCAAATGGGGGCCATGTGTGGCCTGATGGCTAAACGGCTTCAGATAGAGTCGGCACACCGCCAACTAGGCTACATGCAAGTGCGGGAAGGCATCCCTTGGCTGACCACACTAAGGGTAGATGGAGCATTTCTCGAGGCAGCCCACTCTCGAGTTGCAGGGCCCGTTTGGAGCATCAGATGATCTTGGATGGCTCTGGGCCGAATGGGGACCATAGGTTAGTTGCTCTATTTTGTGCATCGGTTCTATCATATTTCGGTGGGCTATTTCGAGACCGACTCCCAGTCGACCGTTTTTGGGCAGACTAGGTCGGTCACCCAATTGAGCCTAACCGACTATGACTGGTGGCTATATAAGAGCAAGCCTATGAAGCCCATTTCATCACTGGCTACAACAACCTTGATTCTTTAGCCTCCAGCCTCCATCTTCTACTGTTTCTAGCATGCCATCGAAGCTTCTTTCACAGGAGCGCACGGTTAGGAGGTAGCACCATCTATTGTATCAATTCTATAGTGAACAAATTTTTGATTCTCCATACTATCTTGTTTTCTCTCTTGCGTACGAGATCCTGTTATATCTTGAGCACAAATGTTGTATTATTTTCTTACATGGTATCAGAGCCTGGACTCTAGCAAGAAGATTTGGTAGTGTGTTTCTGTTTGTGAGCAGATTGTGAGAGATGGCCCAGCCATAAGACTACAAATCCCACTGTTCGGTGAAAGCAGAAAGTTGGACGGCTCTAACTATCCACTCTGGAAGTTCAAGATGAAGACCATCCTAAGCACATACGAGCTTTGGGACACTGCTACTAGGGTGGATGTGAGGCCGGTTGGGAGACCGGGGATCCAGCCAATGCAAGACAACAAATAGTACCAATTGCATATTAGATTCTCACGTGGACAAGAAGAAATCCAGATGCATTGTGTTCTATTATCTGCAGTGTTAGTGATTCCATCATGGTGTTAATTCAACATGTCACCACAACAGAGGAGGCATGGACGGTCTTGAAAAATCAATACGAGACCACGAATTAGACGTGGGTTCAGAATCTGGAGACTCAACTTGCAAATGAGAAGTTGTTTGAGTCTGAAGCAGCAGAGAAGTTCATCACCAGAGTGAAGAATCTACACGATCAGATGATTGAGATTGGCATCACCATCACCAGCAAGAATCTAGCATGAAGGTGCATACAGATTCTCCCACCAAAGTATGATGGTCTTGTTACGATGCTAAATATGCAAAACAGAAATCCACCCCTCAACTTTGAGGATTCCAGCGCGATGCTTCTAGAGGAGGAGATGCGTCAAAAGATGAGGATTGGAGAAGATTCGGCTTTCTGGACCAGATCAAAGAAAGGTAAAGGTAGGACTCTGGTAACCCATCTTCTTTTGATGATAAAAAGAGAAAGAAGAAGATTAAGTGCTTCTATTGCAACAAGGCACGGCACAAGTAGAATGAGTGCCGAAAGAAGATTGCAGATGAGAAGAACAGAGTAAAGAAAGAGTCCAGCAACAGCATGCATGCAGTACTAATAGAGTTGTTCGTCGCAATTGAGGAGATTTGCATGGAGGTAGTTCATGTACCTGCAGATGAACCGTGGATCATTGACAGTGGTGCATCACGCCACATGACCAATCAGAAGGATTGGTATACCTCTCTATCGTCGGTAGGGAATGACATCCTGGTAGCAGTCGGCAATGATGCAAAATGTCCAGCAAAAGGAAAAGGTACGATTGCTCTCAAGTCAGATGGAGTTGTAAAACAGTTATCCGATGTTCTTTATGTGCTAGATATCAAGAGGAACTTGTTGTCCATTTCTGCGATCATGGATCGGGACCTCGAAGTTCAATTCGATAAGAATGGTGCACAGATTCTAGATCTTCAAGGGAAGGTCGTTGGTAAAGGTACACGGCGCAACAACATTTACAAACTCTTAGCTTTCAGTGCTGGAGCCGATGTGAAGAACACTAAGTTGTGGCATGAGAGGTTTGGTCATCTAAACCTTAGTTCTTTGAAGGAGATGCATAAAAGTGGAATGATTGTAGACCTACTAGAAATTTCAGATCTGCCCGATGTATGTGAAGCTTGCATGATGGGCAAGTAGCATCGGCAGCCCTTTCCTAAAGAGGCCAGCAGGGCAAAGGCTCCTTTAGAGCTCGTTCACATGGACCTTTGTAGAAAGATGGAGACGGAAGCTTTGGGTGGTTCCTACTACTTCATGACGTTGATTAATGACTACAGTAGAAGGATATGGATATACTTCCTAAAGACTAAAGACGAGGCTTTTAATAGGTTCAAGGAATGGCATGTAATGGTCGAGAAAGAAACGAGGAAAAAGGTGAAGAAGTTGAGATCAGACAAAGGTGGAGAGTTCACATCAACTAAATTCGAAAGTTACTACAAAAGTCAAGAAATCAAGAGGCAGAAACCCCCGCCACATACATCATAACAAAATGGAGTAGCGGAACACAAGATGCGCGTCATCTGCGAAACGGGCTAGAGTATGATGAAAGGAAAAGATTTGCCAAAGACTTTCTGGGCTGAAGCATGTAACACTGCAATTTGCATCCTGAATCGTAGCTACACGAAGGCTGTGAACCAGATGACTCCACTGCAAGCCTTTTCTGGTAAGAAACCTTCAGTTGCACATTTCAGAGTTTTTGGATGTGACTATTTTGTGCATGTCCCTATGTGAAGATAGTGGGAGAGAAGGAAGGAGTCTCACTTGTGGCTTTCTCACATATACAATGGGGGAATACACACAAAGGTGGAGGCTGAAAATAGTTTTCCTCTTCTTAGTTGTGAAAGCCAAAAGAACTCTAGTACAAAGAAATAGAAGAACCCTATATGTGGGTCTCAAACCAAACTCAGCTAACTAAGATGGCATACTAATTGAGCCACGAACAAGAGTACATAAGTATAGCTATCATCCAGCTATTATTCATGGGTGGTGTACCAACCGCATCTGCAGTTAACAAGTCGGTGACATAAATGCTCAATGGTCACCCTGGCATATCACGAGTGGAGCTCGATATCTCAACACTCCCCCTTGAGCTCAATCCCAATTCCTACACACACCAAGTAGGTCTCTGAACTTGCACAGCTTCTCTGTGCCCAATGCCTTTGTGAATATGTCAGCTACCTGATCCTCTATGCTGACATAAACTAGATCAATAAGACCTAGTAAAACCTTCTCCCACACATAGTGATAATGCACCTCAATGTGCTTTGTTCTAGCATGATAGACTGGGTTATTTTCCAAGTGTATACTACTCATGTTGTCACAATAAATGACAATTGGCCCATCTATAAAATGATGCATATCATAAAGTAGCTTATGCAACCAAGCTACCTCCCATGCAGCCATTGCTGCACCCCTGTACTTAGCCTCTGTGCTCGACAAGGCAACAGTAGGCTGTTTCTTGGTGCTCTAGGTGACTGCAACACTCCCAAAAGAGAATACATATCCACTGGTAGATCGTCTATCAGAAATACTACCAGCCCAATCAGTATCAGTGTATCCATGCAACTGTATCTGAACCCCAGTCTTATAAAATAGTCCATACTACAATGTGGACTTCACATACCTGAGTATGCGTCTAGCTGCATCCAAATGTGGTTTCCTTGGAGCCTGCATGAACTGACTTACCAATCCAACAACATAGCTCAAATTTGTCCTGGTAATAGTCATATAAATCAAACTTCCTACTATGCATTTGTACATAGTAGGGTCTTCCAAAAGCTCACCTGCATCTATGCTCAGCTTCACGTTCTGCTCCAAAGCAACTGAAATAGGCTTATAGCCTGTCATCCCATATTTGGATAGCATGTCCAAAACTTCTACTTCAATAGCATTTTCACATGAAGGATATCTTCATCACTATCACCTGTGATGATCAAATCATCAACATAAATGACAAGCAGCATAATACCTTTCTCTATTTTTCTCACATAAAGTGAGAAATCTGCCTTGGAAATCTGAAAGCCAATAGTGACAAGATACTATCCTATCTTGTTAGACCATGCTCTAGGTGCTTGCTTCAAGCCATACAAGGCTTTCTTCAACCTAGAAACAAACTCAGGATGAACAGCATGAACATAACTTGGTGGCTGCTCCATAAAGACCTCTTCTTGCAAATCACCATGCAAGAAGGCATTCTTTACATCCATCTGATGTAAAGACCATCCCTTTGATGCAGCCATAGCAATGACTACTCTTATGATTGCCATCCTTGCAATCGGGTTGAACGTTTCTTCATAATCAATGCCATATGTCTGTGCATACCTCTTGACAACTAATATTGCCTTGTATGTATTCACAGAACCATTTGCATTGTGTATCACATTATAAACCCACTTACAGCCAATTGCATTCTTCTCTTTAGGCAAAGGCACCAATTCCCATGTAGCATTTGCTTCCAAGGCATCCATTTCTTCATCCATCGCTTTCTCCCATTTTTCTTTTCCCATGGCTTGCTCAAAAGAAGTGGGTTCTGGTTCTTGTATCACTTTGACCATATAGGCATAGTGAATGGCTGTAAATCCAGCTCTGGTAGACCTGCACAAAATAGGCTCACTTCCAAGTGCTCTCAAAACATCCGTGGTCTGCCCTACTCCAGGTGTAACAATAGAAGGAATACCCAACTCATCATCAATGCTCTATTCTGAGCCACTAGATTCACCATCCACATAAGAGTGACCTGCATTCACATCAAACATGGGCTAATCTACCTTCTCTTTTCCTTTTTGTGATACCTGCATATCACTATCTGCATTGCTTTGAGGAGATCCTCCTGATCTCAATCTGCCTGTCCATGGCGAAGTATGTGAACCACTGCTAGACGACACTACAGGTCCACTAATATTTTGTGATTGCTGCTATGAATTCTGTGCAGCATTACCATTTTGTGCATCTATGTCATCAATCACATTTACTAGTTTATACCAGCTGATCATCCCATCAAAAACATCTTTGCTCAATGTAAACTTACGAGTAGAAGGGTTATAGCATCTATACCCTTTCTGCTGCAGAGAATAACCAATAAAGATGCACTTCTTAGCTTTTGGATCCAACTTGGACCTCAACTCATTTGGCACATGAACATAGGCAATGCAACCAAAAATTTTCAAATGAGAAATATCTGGTTTCCTACCAGTATACATCTCCTCTGGCGTCATGCCATGTATTGCTACAGTGGGACTCCTATTCATTATGTAAACTATTGTAGCAACTGCTTCAGCCCAATAATAATCTGGTAGGTTTTTTTCATTTAGCATGGCCTGAGATACCTCTCCAATATGCCTATTTTTCTTTTCTGCAAGTCCATTTTGCTATGGGGTATGACTGCATGAATATTGCTACTTTATGCCATGCTCCTGCAGGAACTTTACAAACTCATTTGAGAGGTACTCTCCCCCTCCATCTGACCTTAGGCATTTTATTTACAGGCTTGTTTCTTTCTCAACCATAGCTTTAAAAGCTTTGAAAATGCCCAAACACTTCACTTTTCTTTTTCATAAAATACACTCAAACTTTTTTGCTGTAGTCATCAATAAAAGTGACAAAATAATGATAGCCTCTAATAGATGCAGCTTTAGTATCCACACATCAGAGTGGATTAATTCCAATGGCTTCTTTCTCTCTTGAACATGTTTTCCAAATTTACAGGCATTGATTTAAGTCATTGTACATTAACATGACCAATGCGTTTATGCCAGATATGAATATCTACAACTACACCGGTCCCATGTGCAACCATTGCTACACTCAATTCAGGCATGTCCACATCCAATGTAAACATCCTGCCGTTCTTCTTTCCTTTTGCTATCAAGCGATCGTTATTTTTCATATCCTCAATAAAGCATACATGAGGATTAAATCTGACCTGCAAGCCTTGCTCAACCATTTGACCAACAGAAACCAAGTTCTTGGTGATATTCGGGACATGAAATACATCAAACAGGTATTTCTTTTTCCCATCCTGCATAGACAAAGGAATTTTACCAATCTGCACAATAGGATGTGCAGTATAATCACCAGTCTCCACAAATCCTGGTCTTTCCATTTTTCTTGCATCCTGCATCCATTCTGCATGACCTGTCATGTGGTTTGATGCACCTGAGTCAACATACCACACATCATTACTTTCTTCTACACTTATCATAGAATTGGTCATGTGTCGCACCATAAATAAATGCTCATTTTTGTCATCACCCTGTCTACTAGAGGATGCATAATTGCCTTGCTGCAATTTTCCATTCATAATGTCATTCTGCTTTTTGTAGCAATCTTTAGCCATATGACCCATTTTACCACAGTAGTAGCATTCAACATTGCTGTTTGCATTTTGACCTCTTTGCCATCCACCACGACCTCTTTGGCTCCCCCTGCCTCTAGAGTTACCACGTCCTCCTCCATAGGACTGGTTTTCTTGAGTTTGCTGTATATTCTGATTTCTACCATAGCCTCCAGATCAGCCTCCTCTATCTCTGCCTCTACCTCTTTTGGCATTTGAGTAGAAGACAGTTTCTTTTGAAGTTCCTCTTGAAGAAGATGCACCACCATTTCTCTGCTCTTCAGAAATTAGAAGAGCAAACAACTCAAAATCAATTTTTCACGGATGGCAATGGATGTTCGAAACTGTGCATAATCCTTTCCCCATTCAAGGTCACAGAAACTAAATCATCATCTTCCACTGGCCACCCAATGGAAGCAAGTGCATCTGCAATTTTCTTCACCTTCATGTGGTAGTCATTGATGCTCATATTTTCTCTCTCCACATTGTGCAACTCCTGCTTGAGCTGCATTTTCCTGGCTTGCGTATTTATGTTGTATAGTTTTGCCAAAGTATCCCATGCCTCCTTTGGCGTACTTGCATCCTGAATATGCACAATCATAGAATCTGAAATACTGATAGACAGCCAGTACATAACTTTTCTAGCTCTCTCATGCCATCCTTTAAATGCCTGCATTTCCTATTGATTGGGAACATTAGGAATAACCGGTTCTTGTTCAACTCTAGTAATGAACTCCCAATAGCCTTTTGCCTCAAGGAAATTCGTCATTCGAAACTTCCACGCTTGGAAGTTGTTCTTGTCAAGCTTTTCAGTGACAATCTGTGAAAGAGAATTAGACACCATTACATAACACTGTAAAATATTCTATCACTGCAAAAAACACAACTTCTGCCTCACAAGGCAAATCTGCAAAACTGACGAAAGTGGTATTTGACCACACAGTCACTTCCTAGTGATGATTTTGCATCAACAAGAAATAAGGATGATTCTATAACTCCCAATATCTCTGCGCACAGGCATATGATGCAATTTCTGTGGCAACTTTTCACCGACCTACTGAACAATGGTCGCACAGCAAAAACAGGGCCTTTTTCTCAATGCTTGCGGAGAACCTCTGCCTCCAAAATAGGCCCCAAAATGGCCTCGAATCAAAAAAATAAAGTCACCACAGGCTTTGCCCACTCTAGCAGCATATACTGCCCTCTTGCCACACCGCGAAGGATGTCTCAATCTGAGACAATGCACTCTTGCACTTTCCAGCTGTGCTATCTGCTGAGATTTGCTCCCAAATTCAAAAAAGGAAAGCAACACTGGTCCTCTTACTAGGACACTGCGAACTTGGTTTGCTTTCTTGAGCTCCTTACCATGAACCAGGCTCTAATACCGTGTGAAGATAGTGGGAGAGAAGGAAGGAGTCTCACTTGCAGCTTTCTCACATACACAATGGGAAAATACACACAAAGGTGGAGGCTGAAAACAGGTTGCCTCTTCTTAGTTGTGAAAGCCAAAAGAACTCTAGTACAAAGAAATAGAAGAACCCTATATGTGGGTCTCAAACCAAACTCAGCTAACTAAGGTGGCATACTAACTGAGCCATGAACTAGAGTACATAAGGATAACTATCATCCAGCTATTATTCATGGGCGGTGTACCAACTGCATCTGCAGCTAACAAGTCGGTGACATAAATGCACAACGGTCACCCTGGCATATCACAAGTGGAGCTCAATATCTCAACACCCTGATGCTACCAGGACCAAATGGAAACTGAAGAGCCGGAAGTGTATTTTCTTGGGCTACAGTGAAGAGGTAAAGGGTTACCGTCTCTATAACCCTGTTACCAAGAAGGTAATTGTAAGTCGCGATGTGGTCTTCTCAGAACAGCTACATCAATTAGAGGAGGATGCTTTCTTCCTAGAAAACTAGGACCAGGATATCCATCCAGTATCGCCACCAATAGCAGACCGAACTCCCCCAATGGTGCTTGGGAGGATTCAAGACAAAGAAGATGAAGAAGAACCTACAGAACCACAACGGCAATGGCCATTCCCAAAGTGGGTAAAGCAGCTTTTGGACAGTAGAGAACCTCCAACCATTGAGGAGGAACCATCCGAACACCGCCAATCCAAGAGATTAGAGGAGCAAAGAAGGGCCAAGGAACACTTGGTCAACTATGTTTTGATGATAGAAGTGATCCGTGCTGATGAACCCAAATGTCTTAAAGAGGCGCAGGTCGATGATACGTCGATGGAGGCTATGTAGTCAGAGTATGGCTCCATAATGAAACACACGATCGGACATCAGTTTTGCGACTAGTGTACTAAGCAAGTTTTTCAATAAGCCTCAGGAGAACCATTGGACGGCAGGGATACGGGTGCTGAAATACATCAAAGGCACACTTGATTATGGCATCATCTATACCAAGGGCAACATCTTGACCAGATTCTATGACTCAGATTGGGCAGTAGACGTGGACAGCAGGAGATCAGTGACAGGTTATTGTTTCTCACTTGGATCTGGAGTTGTGTCATGGGTCAGCAAGAAGCAAACCACAGTTGCTCTTTCTTCTACCGAGGCCGAGTACAAATCTACATGCTTTGCTTCTTGCGAGGCAGTATGGTTGAGGAGGATTTTGGAGGACATGGATGTAGTGCAGAACAAGCCTACACAGCTATCATGTGACAATCAGAGTTGCATGGTGATTGCAAAGAACCCAGTGTTCCACGCTCGCACAAAACACATTGAGATTCAAAATCACTTTGTATGCGAGCTCATCATGGATGGAGAGGTCGACTTGGTGTACTGTCCAACTACAGAGAATGCTGCGGACATCTTCACGAAGGCTCTTGGAAGAGACTTGCTGGAGAGGCATCTTCATCGATGGACCAAAAAAGTAAGTTCACTTGCGGGTGGACATTGAGGGGGGTGTTAGGTATCAGTGCTCCACTCTCGTGTAACCACGCAGGAACTAGTTAACTCTACTTGTAAGCCCCTCATATGAGGAGAAGGTATTTGAGTAGCTCGATTATGCAGTAGGTCCTGTTTTGGACACCAGATGGGGACCATGTGTGGCCTGATGGCTAGACAACTTCAGATAGCGTTGGCACACTGCCAACTAGACTACATGCAAGTGCGGGAAGACATCCCTTGACTGACCGCACTAAGGGTAGATGGAGCAATTCCCGAGGCAGTCCACTCTCAGGTTATGGGGTCCGTTTGCAGCCTTAGATGATCCTAGATGGCTCTGGGCCGAACGGGGAACGTAGGTTAGTTGCTCTATTTTGCGCACCGGTTCTATCGTATGGTCGCTAGCCTATTTTGGGTGGACTGGGTCAATCACCCAATTGAGCCTAACCGACTGGTGGCTATATAAGAGCAAGCCCGTGAAGCCCATTTCATCACTGGCTACAGCAACCCTAATTCTTTAGCATCCATCCTCCGTCTTCTATTGTTTCCAGCATGCCATCGAAGCTTCTTTCACAGGAGCGCACGGTTGGGAGGCAACGCCATCTATTGTATCAATTCTACAGTAATCAAATTTTTGATTCTCCATACTATCTTGTTTTCTCTCTTACGTACGAGATCCTATTATTTGTTGAGCATAGACGTATTATTTTCTTACAGTTCCTTAGGTTGAGGTTGAGTCATGGGGCACATGCAAGCTACCCATCAACACATCGAGACATTAATAGGATGTTTGGAAAGTTGGGCTAGAGGATGTGGATAGGTCTAATCAATGGCCATGCCGATAGGTTCGTGACTCATAGTTGATGCAATGCGGATGTGGCTTTTCAAAGGATGATCCTACTAAATTGAGGACAAGATAGTTATCATGTTATTGTTATGCATGTATGTAGGAACATTGGAGACACTGTCGCAACAAATCTCATGTCGATAAGTGGGCACATGTGAGTCATGTTCCTTCTGAATGTTTGATGCCAAGTCTAACATCAATTTGGACCCAATTGATGAAGGTGGACATGATGTCTAAGTAATGCCCTTAGTATAGGGGATAATTTTTCTCTCAACACCGAGGCATGCAATAGTGAAGGTGTGGAGTTTTACATTGTCAAATGTGCAGGTGAGCAAGAGACACTAAAACGTGTAGTAAGGGATTGTTGGTGTAATGCATAAAATGCAGGCTCAGTTGTGGTGCTTGGATGGTGCTAGAAAAGGCAAGATGACCACCACTACCACTTGCTTGAGGACCATTCAAAGGTATTCTTGTAATCGCATCTTGTTTGAGCTCTAGGATTTCCTATTTAGACAATTAAAGGAGAGAGCAATTTTTTAACCTATCCTCTAGGGTCCATGATGTGATTTACTGCAACATGTCTTTTAGAAATTGAAATATTGAAAGCTTTGAAGAAAATAAACAAATTGTACAAGGATGCAGTCTTAGAAAGATTTTAGCACCTAGCAACATATCTTAGAACCATAGTTTTTAAAAAACCATTACAATGCCATAAGGGAGTTTCAAACTTAATTAAGGGACCCTAATCATGTTGTGATGATTTGAATAAAATACAGATAAGAAAAACCCAATAGGTCTCGAAATCATCACAACGCCATATGGAAGCTTTAGAATCAATGGAGGGGCCCTAATCACAATGTGACGATCTGAATGACAAAGCGAATCTAAAAAACACTACAAATCTTGGAATCATCACAACACAATAAGGGAGTTTCATGTCCTGTTGAACTTGTGGAAGGATGCACGATGTTCACAATTAGGTTTTCAATGGTCTCAGCCCTAAATGCCTATAGATCTAGGTCTGTATATGATGACAATGGGGAATACTACAAGGAAAGTACAAATTAATATGTTATCATGAATGACATGCCAATACATACCATAAAAAGAAATATTACATAAAAGCATCAAACTACAACACCAGACATGGTTCCCAGTATCAAAACTTCCAAAAAACAAAAATCGGGTTCTCCACATGAGGGAATGGTCCAAGGTAGGACTTTCTAGGAAGGAAATTGCCCATTGCTCAATCTCCAGGCAGTTTCCTTTCTAAAAAGTCCTTCCTTAGACCATACTCCTATACGTAAAGGTTAGTGGTCGGTGGAGATTGAATGTCCATCATCCAATCATGACATTTTCATAGAGGGAACGTAGCTCCTTGATTTCCAAGCTTCTATTTTAATACAAATTTCATTTTCACACAAAAATGTAGCTCCTCGATTTCCACCTTAACTAACTCCATAACAACTTAACTAATCCGCCCATAGTTAATTTACTTGACATGCAACTACAAGAATCCGTAAATCATAGCCCACACACTTTGCCTTTCCAAGCAGCTTCCAATCGAAAAAGGCCAACCGAGGTCCTTTCCAGGTTGTTAAGGACCAAGGGAGGTGGGCCAGCGAAGTAAATTACGAGGCGGCATAGTAAATCAAGGATCTACAAGGGATTTAGTAGCATGGAGGACCAAGTGCTGATGATGTAGTCACTATGAAGTAGACAATTGGCAACCTCATGCACTGCATAGCTTTCATAGACTGTTTTGATCTGCCCTATCCCAATGCATAGTCTGAGACTTTGGTTCAATGCTTTGGGAGTGGGGCAAAGGTGATGCAAGAGTAAATGAGAAGAGTCTAGACAACATGCAGACAACTCACAAAGCGGATTTCGAAAGCAGGCAGATTGTACAATTGGGTAGTGCATGTTACACAAGCAAACACATGGCACGATAGGTTTTTGGTGGTGTAGCACTAGCAAGACGATGTGGCGGATATCAGATCTACCTTTGATTGGAAATTTTGTCATTGGTCATTTTCAAGTTTTGTGAATGCTAATGTGTCAAATTTTGAGGGATTTTATTTGTGGTTTTACTTTGTCGATTGGCCCTTTACCTCTACTTTGATTTAGAAAGCTATTTGATCAATAGGTTGAGATTGATTTTCCACCAATGAAGGACCTTGACGGTTCTCCATAATCCTTCAAAGCAAGAGACCTCTCAGGTGAGGAGGACGAAGCCTCGGAGGTATTCTGGGCACTTTTTGACCCACATTTCTCCATGTGGAGGACTCAAGGGAGTGGTGAAATGGTTAACCCTAGGTCAAAAACTTCATTGGGGGACAAGGTCTACCTTTTCCAATGGGGAAAGGGCTCTCCCTCCAATGAATCAGCCTTCAAAGCAAGGTTGTCCATTTCTCTATTGTAGTTCTCACTATTGAGAAACCATCTCAACATCATGTGTTTGATATTGTGCATAGCACTAACACATAGAGTGTTATAAAGGAAAGGGTTAAATAACCTAACCTTAACCCTAAAAGGGTTTGTATATATTCTACATTTTCAACTAAATCTACTGTACAGTTAGTCATTTGTGGTGTGCTCTCTAGCTCTACCCTCTCTCCTCGTGTCTCCACTCTTCTCCTCTCCGCTCTACATATTTTGTCATGGTTCTTTCATTCCAGTGATGAAAGTTTTTCATTGAGAGAAAAATTCCCATCCGTTAATTTTGTCCATTGAGTGATAGATAATTCCATTCATTTCATCTCTTCCCGTGAGAGAATTCTTCCTTGCTCGAGAGAGATTTGTGAGAAATTCTTCTTCTTCTATTATGAGAGAGAGCTAAGTGTTTATTATTCCTTTTGAGAGAGAGCCTTAGTTCCTTTGGATCTAAGAGGAAGAGAATAGATTTCTATTCTACTTCTATCAGTTTTGAGAGAGTGAGAGCACTTGTTGATGCTCTCAATGGTGGCTTAAGCCACCCACCTACATCCACTTACACAAAGGCGTCATCAACGTATTTTGCTTCATCTCCAACAAGGCTTCAGTAAGCTAAGGGAGATGAGGCACCTCCTTCATATCCAAACGACAATAGCAACTGTCATTCATCCTCTCAGCCGACCAGCGGGCACCTCCAGCACCTACTACGACTCCTTCTACATTGTGGTGGCTCCTCCAGTAGCTCCAACACGTATCAGCTCATTGAGCAACCTGTCAACAAACATAATACCCAATGGACTCACCAAGCTTCATGATAAGCTTCTAGTGCCAAACGGACTAGTGGCACCACCATAGCCAAGACGTCTGTCGAGCTACTTCCATGAGCCAATGCACGGTTTTGCCTTCAGCCGATCTTCACGCACCTGCAAGACTCTGGAGCTCACATGGCTCCCTCGACAGTTCAATAGCCAGCCATCAAAGAGCGACCGCTCTTACAACTCGCAACCAAATGTTGCCCTCTAGTCTCACGGTAGAGCTCGTTGCTACAACAACTACCTATGAGCTCTCGACTGGCAACTGCCTCTCAACAACGACTCTCGGTTGTTCTAGTTGCATGCAAAACGTCGGCTAGTCCAACCTGTCATACCGATCGCCAAAGCTCCAACTATGCCATCGACTCTCCAACATCCTCCAAACGACCGGCTCTTCTAACTAAGGCTCTAATAGCTCGACCTTCCATGACACTCAACCCAATGCGCTCCAGCAGATAAGTGAGCCAACGTAGCTCTCGGGCGACCTCAACAAGCATGCCTTTCGATTAGACGGAGTCTTTGGTGACAATGGAATCTTTGAAAGATTTCATCGCTCATGAAAGGTCACCCAACCTTATCAAGTTATCACCAAGGGTTGGCTATCCTTGTGACACGTGGTGCACCCATGAGAGGACATGTGGCACTTCCAAGACCCATCCTCATCTACCACGTAGGCAACCAATAACCTGCATCCGATGCCACATCACGACTAGGTCTTCAGAGTGCCAAGTTGGTAAAAATCAGGCATGTGACTCACCCTACCACATCATTATTTTGCATCCTTTTTGCCCCTCCACTTACGTCAAGCCGTATCCCTTGATCCAAGAAGAATTCAAGGGTGCTTCAAAAATGAAAAACAATCGATGTTTTGTGCTACACACTAGTCACATCATGTGCACATTTTAGTGCAAGTATCACACACTTTTGAGCCTCAACGACAAATCCACTTTCTTCAGACACATCAGCCTCTACATCATGCATCTGACCGAGCACCTAAAACAAACAAAGAAAATGAATTATTTGCTGCTTTTTCATTGTTCAATGGTTGATCTAGATCTAGTCTAGAGTATATTAGATCATCCATAGCAGAGAGAACTCCAAAGCAACCAATAGAAGCCGTGTCAATAAATTCCTAAATAGTTCCCACTTGGAGTTAGCAGTCCCTTCGCTTACATGCAGTTTCACATCATCATATTTTCTAAAACCCGATGCTCCACCATTCAGTGAGCAAAATTCAGAGTGTTCAGAGGCATTGCAGTGGTGGGTAGATAGCACAAGATTTGATTTCACACACATATGCCATCATTGTAAAGACTATTTGGTTATTTTTCGGCATTGTGCACATTGTTTCAAGCCTTGTAAAGCCTCTTGGCTATTATTGGCATCATAACAGATTGGATTATATACTGCAATTCTATCTTCACTGATAGTTCAGACTTTAATTGATACAGTTGGTGTTTTGCAATTGAGTCAGACATTGATTTCATAGACACTTTGAGTACATTTCTTGCACCATGTTTATGACTAGCAATCTCAATTTGGAGGCATCTACTAAGCTAGACAACTCCAACTATGGCACATGGAAATACCAAATGGAGACCATTCTTGTACTTCAAGACAAATGGGAGTATGTTGATGAGTCTACACCTAGACCATTGGATGATCCAGCCAACACAATAGCTTTACTCCACCTATTGTCGCCACACCACCGCGGGATCTATAGCGGCACCAACAGTGACCGCACCTATATAGTAGATCCTGCCATTGTCCAAGCACAAGCAGAATGGGAAAAGAAAGACAAATATGCATATCATTTGATCAAGTAGAATGTGCAAGATGTCATGCTAGGATAGCTCAACACAATCAAGAAATCAAAAGAAGCATGAGATATGTTCGCAACTCTTTACGAGTCTAAGAACACTTCCAAGATTCCCACACTAGAAACTAGATAAACCAGAGTTTTCGCAATAGTAGTGAAATTGATCATGCTTACATACTCAGAATCAAGGATTACAATAATCAACTCACAGCAGCAGGAGAGACGATGAGTCCTACAGAAATGGTTCAAGTCATCCTGAATGGACTAGGAGAGAGATACGAGAATCTAGTCCATAGTATTGCCATTCAATGGGGCGAATTCCGACAATTAAAAAGCTCCAGTCAGTTTTACTTGGTAAAGAACTCACGATGCAAGCCATTCATGCACACAAAGGTCATTCCCATTATCAAGCATTTTCAGCTTCAGATAGAAGCAAAGGTAGAGGTAAATCATTCCAATGAAATGGTCAACATCAACAACAAAGTCAACATCAAAGTTAGAATCAGCATCAACATAATCCTAAGCAAAGAGAAAATCATTCCAACAGAGGAAGATTCCAAGGACAAGGGAATGCATCTACCATTGTGTCAAACATTCCCATTATCAAGCGTTTTCAGCTTCAGATAGAAGCAAAGGTGGAGGTAAATCATTCCAATGAAATGGTCAACATCAACAACAAAGTCAACATCAAAGTTAGAATCAGCATCAACATATCCTAAGCAAAGAGAAAATCATTCCAACAGAGGAAGATTCCAAGGACAAGGGAATGCATCTACCATTGTGTCAAACATTCAGCACAACTATTATAATAAGTTTGGACACTATGAAAGAGACTACCGCAAGAAGCAGTATGACTAAAGTGGTCAAATATTATTGGTTCTATTTTCTGAAAGAGAAATCTGAAGTCTTTTCCATATTTTAAGAATTCAAAGCCATGGTAGGAAACCAAACACGTAGAAAGATCAAAGTCATGAGATCAAATAGAGGAGGTGAATACATGTCTTCAGCATTCATGAACTTTTGCAGAAGTAATAGCATTCATGAACTTTATAGAAGTAATGGCATTCAAAGATAATTCACTTATGTAGATACTCCTCAATAGAATGCAAGAGCTAAAAGGAAGAACGGTACTTTAGCAAACGAGCAATGCTCAGTGAGAAGCATCTTTCGAATCAGTATTGGACAAAAGCAATAGCCACTGCAAACTACTTGCTTAATCATCTTCCAACTGATTTAGGGTATGACAACTTATGAGGCATTCACTAGACACAAACCACACATTGGGCATCTTCGCATATTTGGTTGCATAGCATATGCCCACATACATGACAATCATCACAAAAATTGGATGCAAAATGCATTATGGTTGGCTATAGTGAAGAATGCAAAGCATACAAGTTGTATGATCCCATCAACCAAAAGGTCATTCTCTCCAAAGAGGTAATCTTTGATGAGGAATCAGAATGGAAAACCTCAAATACATAGGAGATAGACACACCAATTACTCATTCACCAAAGGTTGATGAAGAAGAGCAAGAATTGCCAAAAGCACCTCAAGAAATGCCACAGCAACTTAGACGGTCTACTAGGAAAAGCAGACCGCTAGCCAGACTCACATATGCTCAGAAAGGAAAAGCAATTCAAGTTGGATCTACCAATTATGCTCTTATGACTACTACAGAAGAGCCAATATACTTCGAAGATGCAGTTGATAAGCCAGAATGGCAAACTGCTATGAATGAAGAAATGGAAGCTTTGTATAAAAAAACACATTGAAATTATGCGGCCATCCACCAGGAAAGAAGGCCATAGCAAACAAATGGGTTTACAAAGTGAAGTACAATCCAGATGGAAGCATTGAAGGATACAAAGCCAAACTAGTTGCAAAAGGTTTTTCACAACTGTACAGTCAAGACTATGATGAGACTTATACTCCAGTAGCAAACATGGATTCCATATGGTTCTTGATATCACCAGTGAACTTACCAGATGGAATATGTACCAACTCAATGTCAAGATGCTTTTCTCAATGGTTACATAGATGAGGAAGTCTACATGCAACAACTAACAGATTATGTTAAACCAAGGAATCAGGTTTGCCATCTCAAGAAAAGTCTCTGCAGCTGAAAGCAAGCACCTAGAAGTTGGTACAACGGAATCAACAAGTATTTTGCTAACCTAGGATACATGAAATTCAATGCAAATTGTACTCTCTACTACAAAGTTCAAGGGGAAGACATTACTATTGCACTTTTGTACGTAGATGATCAGAAGAAAGGATAGCTTCATCAAAAAGTTGAAACAAGACTTATCTGCAGAGTTCGACATAAAAGATGTTGGACTTATGCACTATTGTCTTGGTATTGAGTTCTGGAGAGATTTAGACAGCACCTTCATGAGTCAACTAAAATATGTTGACAGTTTCCTAAAGAAGTTTCATATGGCGGATTGCAAGAAAAAGTTTTAAACTTCAAAAAAGCCGACAATCAATGATAAGTACTACTTGTGCAGATACTCCTCAGCAAAATGCAAGAGCTAAAAGGAAGAATGGTGCTTTAGCAGATAGTGCTACAGCAATGCTCAACGAGAAGCATGTTCCGAATCAATATTGGATAAAAGCAATAGCCACTGCAAATTACTTGCTTAATCGTCTTTTAACCGATTCAGGGCATGACACCTTATGAAGCATTCGCTGGACACAAACCATGCATTGGGCATCTTCGCATATTTGATTGCATAGCATATGCCCACATACGTGACGATCATCACAAAAATTGAATGCGAAGTCATGTAAATGCATTATGGTTGGCTACAGTGAAGAAAGTAAAGCATACAAATTGTATGATCCCATCAACCGAAAGATCATTATGTCCAGAGATATAATCTTCGATGAGGAATCAGAATGGAAAACCTCAAATACATAGGAGATAGACACACCAATTACTCAGTCACCTACAGAAAAGATTGATGAAGAAGAGCAAGAATTGCCAAAAGCACCTCAAGAAGAGCCACAACAACTCAGACGGTTTACTAGGAAAAGTAGACCGCCAACTAGACTCACATATGCTCAAAAAGGAAAAGCAATTTACATTGAATCTACCAATTATGCTCTTATGACTACCATCATGGCTACAGAAGAGCCAATATACTTCGAAGATGCAGTTAATAAGCTAGAATGGCAAACTACTATAAATGAAGAAATGGAAGCTTTGTACAAAAAAAACACTTTGAAATTATGCGGCCGTCCACTAGGAAAGATCATAGCAAACAAATGGGTTTACAAAGTGAAGTATAATCCAGATGGAAGCATTCAAAGATACAAAGCCAGACTAGTTGCAAAAGGTTTTGCATAACTGTACGGTCAAGACTATGATGAGACTTATACTCCAGTAGCAATGTTGGATTCCATATATGATTCTTGATATCACTAGCAAACTCAGTAGATGGAATATGTACCAACTCGATGTCAAGAATGCTTTTCTCAATGGTTACCTAGACGAGTAAGTCTACATGCAACAACCAGCAGGTTATGTTAGACCAAGGAATCAGGTTTGCCATCTTAATAAAAGTCTCTATGGCTTAAAGCAAGCACCTAAAAGTTGGTACAGCGGAATTGACGAGTATTTTGCTAACCTCGGATACATGAAATACAATGCAGATTGTACTCTACTACAAAGTTCAAGGGGAAGACATTACTATTGCACTTTTGTATGTAGATGATCTGATTGTGATCGGAAGCAAGGATAGCTTCATCAAAAAGTTGAAACAAGACTTATCTGTCGAGTTCAACATAAAAGATCTTGGACTTATGCACTATTGTCTTGGTATTGAGTTCTGAAGAGATTTAGAGAGCACCTTCAGGAATAAACTAAAATATGTTGACAGTCTCCTAAAGAAGTTTCATATGGCGGATTGCAAGATTGCAGCCACTCCCATGGAACAGAGTTTCAAACTTCAGAAAATCCTACAATCAATGATAGGTACTATCGAGAGAGCTCATCAATCTCTAATATATCTGACTATCACATGGCCAGGTATGTGTTATGCAATAAGTTCACTTGCACAATTTATGGCAAATCCAAAATAGTTTCATTGGAATGCAGCCAAAAGACTCTTAAGATACATCAGAGGTACAAGACAATTTGGAATAGAATAACTAGGATATCCACACAGAGATATGCATTTTTCCTTGGTCAAGGTGCTATATCATGGTTGTCAAATAAACATCTATGTGTTTCTTTGTCTTAGACTAAAGCAAAATATAGGGTGAGGCAAAATATAGGGTGCATGTGAGGCTATATAATTGCAGAGTAAGGTTTGGCCAACTTTCGGTAGCCCGTAATTTCGAGAGCATCCGGGAGTAATTTCGAGAGCATCCAGCACCAATTCTGGCAGGCAACATGATTATTGATATATCTGTGAACTGAAAGTAGATAATCCTCAGCTTTCTTTGTGGGAGGCATGATTTTGAGGGGAGCAAACCATTGTGATAGCAGAACAATCCACAATAGCGAACTTGTGAGGGAGGGATTTTCCATGAGACGTGAAGAGAAATCTACAGCAACAACTACTATAAGCATCGGCAGGGACAATCTGCTTGTGAATGATTGGCGAGAAATCGTGGTTTGGAAACATGAATCACACAGTGGAACGGGATTTGGAGAGGAAGAAGATAAGGGAAGAAGCTGGTTTGAAGAAGGGATGTGTTCCTTAATTCCTCATCTCTGGTACTACAGGGAATTTCAGAGGAAAGAGATCAGAACAAATCTAATTCAAGAAGAAGAAGCTGGTTCGAAGGAGGGATGTGCTCCTCGACCCTTCATCTCTCGTCCTACAGGGAAATCCAGAGGACAAATTTAAGGTCGCCTTCTTCTCCTTCATCATCCTCGGTTTTAGCTTTGGTTTTCCAACCTCTGTTCGACTCCTTTTTCTTGCAGAAGAGGAGAGCTTCAAGCTTTAGTATGGAGGACATGTTTTGGCAAGAGCAACACCACATTCTTCTGTACATTTTGCTTCAAATGCAGGGCTAATTCCATAGACCATCAGAAGCGCAACCATCAGAGTCGCGATTCAATCCAAGATAGCATTCTTGCAAAATTGAGCACTTCCTTGTAGATACGAAAGCTTCTTAAGCCTCAGCAGGTCCTGGTAGCTGTTTCTGGAGGTCAGGATTCCGTCTCCCTTATCTATCTTCTGGCAAAGCTTCGATCGACTTGGGGATGGGAACTCGGCATTGTCCATTGCGATCATCGATCGTCTTCATCTTCCCACTCTCATGCTTCTCATGTTGCACAGATTGCTTTCCATGTTACCAGGCAGTGGCCACTCGCGATGTCATGGGAGAAAGCTCGGCCCCGCTCTTGGAGGTATGGCATTCTTCAAAGGACTGCGAGCTCGCATGGCTACTCCGCCATCATCACAGCCCATACGGGTAGCGACCGAGTGGAAACGCTACTGCACAATCTGTTTAGGGCACCGGACTCCATGGTATAATATTGTTGGGAGCATGATTATCGATATATCTACGAACTGAAAGTAGATAATCCTCAACTTTCTTTGCGGGAGGCACGATTTTGAGGGAAAAAACCATTGTAATAGCGGATCAATCCACAATAGCGAACTTGTATCCGCTTGCCCTCCTTCAGAATTCTCCCCCGTTGCCAAACGAGTGTTTGCAACCTTTTGTGGGCAGTTTCTCGCATAATGAGACAAATCCCTACAGATATAGCATGAGTTTGGAAAGGCTCTAAAGCGAACTTGCTGGGCGATAGTCTTCCCGCTCTGTAACTCGATTTCAACAAAATCAGGTGTCTCTTGACCTCAATCCCAGAGGATCGAGGCCCTCCTGAGGCTAGACAGGGACTTGGAAGGCGGGAAAACCAAGAGAACCCTACCCAGTGAAGAAGCGATCCGTTTGACAGTCCCCACGTATCGCCGGTAAATTTGGAAGTTAGATCCAGACGGGACACTCTCTATAGAGGAACTCATCGATACTACAAGATGGTGTCCATGGAAAAACCAGCATTGCAGCACCAGCAAACATAAGCGAATGGCCAACAATCTTGTCCCTAAGCTGTTCGGTGACAAGCCTAACAAGAAAAAACCCTTTCCCCAGGAACTACGCCGTGTAGCCCAGCAGCGGGATATCACATTCAAACGAAAGATCCTCGAGCTCACAAAGTGAAGGCACCCTCCTTGTAAAAAACAAGTACAGACCACCCTTGGCCAGTCGTGTGAGTTCTGGCTTGATATCTGCGCGATCAAGCTTGCAAGACACAGTGTTTTCTACCCGATTCGAACCAAGGCTTCTTCTCAACTTCTCTGGCTCTCCTGTCAGCTTCAGCATGAAGTAGCTTGACAGCCAGCTCATCGTCGATCTCTGAGAAACCTCCCGACAGTCTCTTGGCCAACATCTCTGCATAAGAAAGAGGGCAAGCCTCTCCTGCTTCACCACCGCTACCCCAAGGGCTATTGCCTTCACCCTCCTCAACTGGTTTCCACTTTCTCACACATTTCTGACACCGTTCCCTCGTCTAGGAGCTCATCGATTGACACTTCATCAGCCCACCTTGGCACTTCACCCGACCACAGCACGACTTGGTTTACAAGGCAACACCGCACTCATGCACAACAGCACCCCAGCATCTGTCCAAGGCTATATCAAGGGATTGATTGTTAGCAATTGGTTAGTAGATGGACTTGGCATAGTTGGCATGCTTCCTAAGAGCTAGAAAGGGTTTTTTACAACCATGGTTCCAAGACAACAGCTGGCCCCGGTGACTTTTGAGGAGCTAGTGCCTCTGCTTTTGCAAGAAGAAGCTGGAGAGAGACAGTACGACGAATCTGACGAGAAGGCCTTTTATGCGCAAGACAACCAAAGGCTTGTAGGAAGGGTAAGCTTAGCAATGGCAAATGACAAGACTGATGAGAATTCATCCAATGGAGGCAAGTAAAAAAAGACATGCTTCTAATGCGAACCAGTCATGACATTTTGCTAAGAATAAGGATTGCAGAAAGAGAAGGTTGACGAGGAAGAGTCCAATCAAAAGTCAGAGGGGTCGAAACCAACAGCCAATGTGGTAATAATCAAAGAGAGAATTTTCTTGGTGATAACTCAAGTATTACTGAGGTGAAATATGCAGATCTTGGTGTACCGATGTGTATGTTTGACATTGAGAGATGGTCTGAAGAGTCTAAGGGACCAACCACCTTTGTGAAGGTGTCTTTGAGAGAACCTCAAGGATCAAAGTCAGATGGATGTAGGGACACTAAAGATGTCACTACAAGATGGTGCCTCCATGAGGTACATGGCTTGTTTTCAAAGCAAATACACAAATGGGTGGATTCTTTGGCATGTATATTCTTTGTGCATCCATTCAAACTTTAGTAGCATGCTATGGGCAGAATCTTTGCCTTATGTTTCTCACGTTATGGAAGACCGGAGGGTGAAAGCCTTTGCCAAAGATGGAAGTCTTGGTGCTTCTTCGAAGCTCAGATTCATGTTGCTAGAAGAAGCATGTATATTCTTTGTGCATTCATTCAAACTTTAGTAGCATGCTATGGGCAGAATCTTTGCCTTATGTTTCTCACGTTATGGAAGACTGGAGGGTGAAAGCCTTTGCCAGAGACGGAAGTCTTGGTGTTCTTTGAAGCTTAGATTCATGTTGCTAGAAGAACATGATGACCCTGTTGAAGCGCTCATGGAGGAGATGGGGACATCTACGAGTCAAGAGAATACTATCACCAATATGTCTTTTGAAACACACATTGCCTTGTAGATTTTCAGCCACTAGGATCTCATTGTTTAGGTGAAGGACTTGGTTGCGGATATAACCGAAGTGAAGACAAGTTGAAAAAACCTCAGAATCGTGATGCTTGGCAAGATCCAAGCTGTCCTTAGATTTTGAAGGGGACAGTTGGATGATGTTTGTACCAGGATTGCTCGAACACTGGCGGGTTCATGATTGAGGATGGTTTTGCTAGTGACCTTAGGTACTACCTAGATTGTGCTTGTGTACCACGGTTGTTTGCATGCATGAATCGGACCTGGAGTAGGAGCTGCAGGTAAATATGAACGAGGTCATCTCTGACTCGTTCCAGAATGCTTCTCCATGGGAGCTACTCGAGCATTTGCATTGACATGTGGGTTTGGCCCATGGTGAGGTGGTGAGAGGGGGTGTCGGTTTATTTAGGTTACCTCCCCACTTGTGAGCACCCAAATGAGGAGAGCATGGGGGAGGTGTATAGACAGCACATAGGATATGCCCCGTGGGCAGAGAGTTGGACTGCCACGGGGGCAAAAAAGAAGGCATGCCACATGGGGAACATGCAAGCTGCCATATGAACAGCATGGAACCGCACGAAAGGCTGTCAAAAGCCTACAACTAGGTCAGCGGCAGCTTGGAGCAGAAGGCACTCGACAAAGACAGCCACGTGGAGCTGTCAGGGCCAGGTCAGAGGGCAGCAAGCAAGGCTGCAGACCTGCACAGCAGACTGGATCATCCAGGAGCAGTTTGCAGGTCAGGGCAGGTCTGGAACAGGCATCAGACAAGCGCAGCATAAATGGCTGCCGTGTGGAAGATCGCACCGGTTGTGCTGCAACAGAAAGTTGGGCCAGTCCACAAACTGGGTCGGGTGTTTTCTTAGCCCTGGGCCCATTCTATTCTACAAAGTCTCTATTCTGGGCTGTCTATCAGGGAAGAAGAGAGGCTAAGGGTCATCCACCCAGTAGCTGTGCAGCACAGTTGCAGATCACCTAAAGGGTGAAGAGCAGTACCCTGCACTTAGGGCTTACAGGTTCCCAGGTTGGCTGCAGTTACAAAGCAGCAAACAGAGCTGAGGTACACGTAGCACCCATCTACAGGTTTTCATCAGGAAGAGCAGCAGAGCGAGTGTCAACAAAGCACTACTACACAGCCCACTTTGAAGCTCTAGGAGAGCACACAGGTTGAGAGCGTTTTGAGGTACCACGAGGAGGTAGGAGAACAGAATGGAGTGACAGGGGTCCATACCTAGGCAGCACCCTGCTGCTAGACGGTGGCATGCTGTGCACACATATTGTATATGATTTTGGTCCATCTTTGGGACAATATATATTACTGTTTCTACTCTCTCTCTCTTGAGCATTATACATTTACTCCCTGTACATCTCTCTATATATACACTAGTACACATTAAGGAAAGAAGTTGGATTTGAATTTAGCACTGTGGGGTTCCTGGACTACTCTTTGTTTATCTTCCGCTGCTGCCCGAAGAAGCGTTGGCTGTAGCAAGCAACCTCCACCTTTGTTTTCTAACACTGGAATGGACCTAGCAGGTCAACAGCAGCTTGGAACAAGTCAGCTGCAGGTCAGCAGAGGGCAGAATACGGTGGCAGTGTTGCAGCAGGGTTGGCCAGCAGCAGCAACAGTCAACATACACAGACTGGGTTGGCCCAGTCTATGGCAAAGGCTAGGCTCTTTATCTCCTAACCAAGATCTTATTGGGACATGAAAGGCCGAGCAATTGGTAGGACCTGTATCTGGTCGGCTAGATCATAAGTCTGGTTGGCCAGACTGGAAGGCTACATAGCCTATAAAAGGCCCATTGAGTGGCATTCCTTAGTTCAGTGTTGCAGCAGCCCTCCGCCAGTATTGGGCTCCACTGGTTAGTACGTACATGCTGTAAGAGACTACATGTTTGTGTAGGAGGAAGTAGCATGCAAAGCTCACCCTAGAGCAAGTTACTGAAGCCTACAAGAGGCACATGGTGATCCACAGCAGAGGCTTCAGCAAACAGGGCTTGTATTGGTGCCGTACCTCAGCGGATGTTTGTTGCAGGTGTTTGCACACTTTTGGAGCTCCTTTTAGTACATATTTTTATATCTATAGATGAGATCTATTTGGCTGTACATCTCCACGCGCTCTCACAGATCTGCAAGTGTTCTCCATATCGTCTTGCATATGCACAAGTTTTGAAGCAAGATTACTGGGTGTTCTATGGCATCTCTTCTGCACTAGATGTCTTGCATTCTCAGTTGGTGATTGCAAGGGCATTAATCTATCTACACGTTGTATTAGCTATATTATGCATAGGGTTGGCTGCTGTGGCCCGCCCTTCCTGCACAAAGATAGTTCTTGCAAACACTCCATGGCTATTATGCCAAATTAGCCAAGCTACACAGAGAACATTATGACATAAACCCCATGGTGCTTTTAAACACACTCGAAGCGTTAGTTGAGGCAATGGATGAAGGAACAATTGTTTGCACAATTTTAAAAATTTCCCCTTCCATCCTTTGGATGACATACAAATCTGCAACTTATCCTGCCTACCAATTGAGAAAGAGCATTCAAGAACTTAAAGAAAGGAAGATATCGCCATAATTGGTGACCTTAATGCCTATATGGGATTCCCATGCTACGTAATACTTTTGGAAATTCCTCAATAGTCAAAATAGATTCTCAAGCTAAGTTTGCTGATACGTTTGAGTGTTGTGACACATGGTTTTCTGGATGGAGGTAATAGCGAGGAATCTTCAAATAAGTGACAAGGCTACAATTTTCCAAAAGACAGGCAACAAATTTACACAAATGGGGGGTAGACTATCTTGTTGCTCAGTCCATAAGTAGGAGAGTATGTTGGAATCCCCTCATACGCCCGTCAGTTTCAATCTCAGAGGGGTTACAGAAGAGATTCATAATAATAAAGAAAGTATCAAGATACACTTTTAACTTCAAGAAAGATATGTAGTACAAAGAAGCTGTACAAGCGCTACTGAAGTGAATGAAATGACCTAAAACATTGGAAATATGAATGCAAAGTTGAGCTATGTTTCGTCAAAACAGCACACAAACACTTTTGAAAGGGGAAAGGTAGGTGCAAATGTATGCCTTATAATACATGGTTTAAAGACTCCAAGGCAGTGATTGGCAATCTAATTAAATAATTCTATATATAAGCAACGTAATAGAAAATTTACGAGACGACAGTGGTTAGCAGTTTGATTGGCCAACTTTTTGGGAGTCTCCTGGAGCACCCGATGGGTAGAGAAGTAGAGAATAATGTGAGTGCCACTGAATGCTCCATGACGAGTGGGTTTCAGGCCAAAGCACTTAATGGTATATCACTTCAAGGAAAAGGAAACCCTTCTCTGCTGCTTCAAAGATTTCAAGAACGTGTTCCATAAGGTGCCAAGATAGAGGCTATGGGATAGAAGAAATAGTTCCCAAGGACATAAGAGAAGCAACTTTAAGATTATATGAAAAGATTTTGGCCAAGCTAGCAGGATACATGGTAGATGGCACAGAACGGGAAGAAAAAGAAACACTAGTGATATGGGAGTCAAACAGGCTGCCCATTCTCCCCAACCTTGTTTGGGATATTCATAGATGAGCGCTCACAAGGAGCAGAAGGCATCAAACAGCTAGGTATGTCCTTGTTGTACAACTACGAGCACATGATATGACGTTACTTGGAAGGGGAGTCAAATCGGCGAAGAGACTTGAATGCACTCAATGAATTCTGCAAGTTCTCAAAGATGGAGGAGAACCTACACGAGCAAAGAAATGATCATGCGAATCTGACAAAGGATGGGGATATATTTGTCAAGGGAATGGTGGGTAGACATGATTGCTTCATATAAATATTCGGGTCTAGAAATCACAGACAACTACAAAAGCATTCAGAGATTAAGATGCAAAATAATGCAAAAAGAAGAATTGAAAAATAAGAAAGTTCTTATTAACTACCTTGGAAGTTGGTACAACCAGTTGTTCTACATGGCTGCCAAGCATGGGGACCTGGCCTAGCACTAAAGCACAACCTCCAGACGTAATGCTGCTTGCAAAAGTCGGAATGCTCTCTTTAGAAAAGGAGCACTATACTAATTTATTCATTACATTAACAAATGGACTCAAATAGGCAGCCACGAAAGGCTCTAAAGCCAGGATGGGACAAAGGATAGTACAAAAGGGTGGAGAAATGGGGAATGGATATAGAGGACATACAGAAGAAGCACTAGTAATAAAGGGCCTACTGCGATAGACCGTGCTGGTGGTCCCTGGCTGAACAAAACAAGAAACTGGCCTTCTATAGAAAGGAGTTTTGGTAGTTTATGCAGACCAAAACTACATCGAGATGAAATCTCAGTGCGTAAAAGATAGATAATATGCAGACTAGAGTCACCTCTCATGACGATGGAGGAATACTAGAAAGGATCTGCAAAGTTGTGCACAAGAGCATTGATAGAGGATGAGCGTTCATTCTGGCGAATATCTGATTCCTAATCGAGCCTTGGAGAATATCTGATTACTCAAGGTCCACCTTTCCTCTGCAGAAGCAACTGATTGTCTTGGAAACGGAGTTCCACGTTTCCGGGGAGCGAGAAGTGCAATCCATTCGGACAAGGTGCATCCTTCACTACACAAGTCACTCGCAAGCGCTCTACATGATCAAATCCCAAGCTTCTTTGAGAAAAATTCTCTACAAATTGCTTTATGACCCGGCGCTGGAGAGCCACCGGAAGAGACTGAATGACTCCATTGTCAAGCTTTGTTCCCGTACCCCAGCTATTACTATACGAAGACTCTGATTCTTTTCGGATGCTCTCACAAAGCGACTCCAAGAAAGCATCTTCCCCTGAAAGAATCTCTGCCCATCGAGCCAAAGATTTATCGACACTGGTCTGGAAATTCCTCCTCAAGAAAGGTAGGAGTTGATGTCGTATTCGGTTTCTCCTGATCTCTACGGAGAAATTGCTGGGATCGGGCCACAAAGGCAGTTTTTCGAGCTCACAGAACTGTCTCAATTCCGTCCGGTTTATATCGAGGAGGGGACGAACTAGTGCAATTCTGCAGGACATAGCCGACCTCTGTCCCTGAAAAGGATCCTCCACAAAGTCCAGGATGCCTTCTTCGGCGAAAGCACTGCGGAATGAAAGACTGGGAACTGGAGAAATCCATCTCTTCCAAGAGAGGGACAGAAGACCGTGGAGTCCGGTGCCCCTAAACAGATTGTGCAGCAGTGTTTCCACTCGGTCACTACTCGTATGGGCTGTGACGATGGCGGAGTAGCCATGCGAGCTCGCAATCCTTTGAAGAATGCCATACCTCCAGGAGCGGGCCGAGCTTTCTCCCGTGACATCGCGAGTGGCCACTGCCTGGTAGTAATCTATCCCAAGATGGCAAGCAATCTGTGCAACATGAGAAGCCTGAGAGCGGGAATACGAAGACCACCGATGATCGCAATGGACAATGCCGAGTTCCCATCCCCAAGTCGATCGAAGCTTTGCCAGAAGATAGATGAGGGAGACGGAGTCCTGACCTCCGGAAACAGCTACCAGGATCTTCTGCTGAGGCTGAAGAAGCTTTCTCGTCTGCAAGGAAGCGCTCAATTTTGCAAGAACTCCATCTTGGATTGAATTGCGACTCTGATGGTTGCGCTTCTGCTGGTATGTGGAATTAGCCCTACATTTGAAGCAAAATGTACGGAAAAATGTGGTGTTGCTCTCGCCAAACCATGTCCTCCATACTAAAGCTTGAAGCTCTCCTCTTCTGCAAGAAAAAGGAGTCGAACAGAGAGGTTCGAAAACCGAAGCTAAAACCGAGGATGATGAAGGAGAAGAAGGCGACCTTAAATCTGTCCTCTGGATTTCCCTGCAGGACGAGAGATGAAGGGTCGAGGAGC
Organism: Dipteris shenzhenensis; assembly: GCF_047967505.1. Classification (NCBI taxonomy): domain Eukaryota; kingdom Viridiplantae; phylum Streptophyta; class Polypodiopsida; order Gleicheniales; family Dipteridaceae; genus Dipteris; species Dipteris shenzhenensis. The sequence goes on along the minus strand of NC_141602.1, from coordinate 12,433,466 downwards.
ACATCCCTCCTTCAAACCAGCTTCTTCTTCCCTTATCTGCTTCTTGAATCAGATTTGTTCCAATCTCTTTCCTCCGAAATTCCCTGCAGTACCAAAGATGAGGAATCAAGGAACACATCCCTTCTTCGAACCAGCTTCTTCCCTTATCTTCTTCCTCTCGAAATTCCTCTCGAAATCCTGTTCAACTGCGTGATTCATGTAAAAACCCTACAGCTATGCAGGAAGGAGACGGCTGGATGAGAGTGGCATGTAAACAAAAGGCTCAGCGCATGTTGGCGCCTAAGCAAGTGGAGTACATTTCTGGTAAGAATCCACAGCGTGGGTGCATTCAAATTTAGAAGGATTCAAGGTTGGACCGGCCTGCTAAGCCGAGCGGTGAAGATCACAGTTTGCCGAATAAAGGGGTTGAGGATTCCCCGATTGTGCAGAAGTTGCATGTCGGTGCTTAGTCGAATGACCAGGTGGGACTGTCTATTGGCCAGAATGGTCTTTAGTAATTCTGTACTTCTTAGTAGCCGATGTGTGTCCTTCTTCTACTAGTTGCTTGCCCTCTTCTTCAATGTTGCAAGAACGAGCATGTGCGATCGTAACTAGCAGCTGCTATAGTAAAGGGTATTGGAGAAGAAGTAATTGAGGAGAGCAGTGCGACGGTGGTTGTACAGTTCACGGGGCTTATCTGTAACTTGATTGACGAGACTTCCATCCCCTTTGAGTAAGCTGTTTCAGCATGTTGTTGCTCATTTAACCGTGGATGACGAGCAAGCAAAGGCACAGCTATGGTAGGCAACAAAATTCGCTACTGGGTCGTTGCTGGATGAGGAGAGGAATGCTAAATGTAGTTAGAAGCAGGTCCTGCAACATTAGCTAAAAAAGCTACGCATGATTTCTGTCCAAAATCTGCATGAAAGCAATCTGAGACCATCATTACGCATTGCATTTGTTGTCCTTAAGACTAAAGTCGAGAAGAGCTCCTTTTGCCACTGGTTTGGGAAGCCGACAGTTGCTATTCTTTGTGCTGAGACATTTCATATGCCTACTTATTAGGATCAATGAGACTAACTCAAGGTGCCATGGATTCCATTGTCTTTGGATCATTAAATGCCAATTGATGGACATCATATATCCATAGGCTAGAGAAATAGGTAAAGATTGTCTATTACACTATTACAGTTTGCTTTTCGAGTTGCGTGAACATAATTACATTCTTGGGGATGACTTTAATCCTCCTTCCGTTCCAAATTCATCATCCCTTAAAATAATTATGCAATTGAACATCACTCAATCGCGTAGCACGGCCATTTGGTTGGACATGGCAGATTGGGTGTCACTTTCCTTCATGGCAATACAAGGTCAATAGTCGGAGCGATGTAGCCATGGTGGGGATGCAAGTGAGCGGAGAGGTGTAGGCATTCCACATTGGGGAGGATGGTCAGGGACTTAGGGATAGGTGTGCCATAGAGGGGTTGCCAAAGAGGGCGATGGGGTAATAGCAATGATATTGGCAATTGGAAGGAGAGTATTGTGGCGAGCAAGGTAAAGGTGGGTACGCATTCATAGCTTGCTTCATAGTTTGCCTCTCTCAGTGTGGATAATCCTTGCATACTTGAAGATTGTTTTAGTAGATTCATCATTCATAGTGGAAGATCCGCTTGCCTCAACATAACTCCCCCAAATCTCCCTCTTGCTACTGTTTTCTCTTTGTAGTTATCATTTTGCCTCGAGCTCTTTTCCTCTTTGATTGCAAATGTAATTGTGCCCATAGGCCTCTAACCATTTTTGCCTTGGTCCAAACCTACCTTTGTTGTCAATAGTTGTTTGTACACCTCTAGCTACGTCCAAAACTCCCTTCTCTGCCCATCTACTTATGTCTGTAATTGAGCATCCCTTTACCTTGGAAGAGGTGTCCAAAACGTTCCATTTCTCATGTGCACAAGTTTGGTTGCACTACTACAAAGATTTGGTTACTTAGTCATGAAGCTACTTGGCCCGAGCAACCCACATTTGTTATGCAGATAACTTTTCTCTCTTTTTAAAAGTTTTTGACCATTCCTTGAAGTTTCATTCCAATGGAAACTTTCCTGTGCCAATCCAAGGTGCTTACAAGACTAGATTCTATAGATTTGATTGATGACACCTTTGCCCACAAATCTCAACCTCTTACTTTGTTTTGCTAAGACTACAATTATTAGTATACCTACAAATCTCCAAGCTACAATGTATGCTCCTCCACATTATTCTCACCCCTCTCCTTCTACATATCCTTATTTGTGAGGTGACACATGGTAGTAAGAGGATAGTGCCATGTGGCACCGCCTCCTTGCAATCTCTCCTCGCCTTAGCCAATTGCCCACATCCACCACCGTCAATTGCTAGTACATTTTCTTTTGAATCTCGATAGAGTGACTTGGAAGACTTAGATGTAGAAGACATCGAAGTCTCAAAGTCACATTTAGAGGTGAGTTTCTTTTATTTTAGCCTTTGTTCTATGAATGTATATAGGTCTCCTTTGGACCATCGCTAACCACACTAATTTCAAGAACAAAAAAGGCCAACAACAAGGAGAAAGGAAGGATTGAGGGATCTAACAAATTTGCCAATGATGCCATTGATCATGAAAATGAGGTGTCGGTGGGGAGGGTAAAGAGAGGAATCAAGAGAAGGATCAAGCTCAGGGTTGGAGTCCATGGAGGGCGTGGAGGAAGTATATGAGAATTGAGATTGCCTCAAAGTTGTTACTATCATTTCTCCTCTTACTACTACTACTAGCTCCTTTGTTATACTATTTTGTTGGCACCTCTTCTAGCTATTACTTACGAGAGATGGAGCTACAGTGATGGAGCTGGAGTGATGGAGATTACAATGGGAATTGCAAGCAGAGGGAGGACTTAGGAAGATGCAAATCATAGGGTGTGAGGTGGAATGATAGAAATGGAGATTTACATTCGGAGGTGGAGATGGGAATTGCGAAGATCGAAAGGAAGAAGAAAAAGGGAGCTTTAGCGATGGTAATACACACAAATAGACATACACACATACGTTGACATCACTTACACAAAAAGTACACACATGCTCAAGGTCATGCATACAAATGTATGTGCACACATGTGTGTTTTTGTGTGCATGTGTATGTTTGTTTACTTGGCATGTATGTGCTCACATGTGAGGGTGTGTCTACATAGGTGTATGTCGATTCTCTAGGCATGTGTGAGTGAGTGTGTGTGTCTCTCTATGTGGTGTTTTTGTACATGTCTCTCTATGTTGGATGTTTGTGTTTATGTGGGTGAGCACAAACACAAATCTACTTATACATGCATGCACACACACAAGCAAAGACCACATGCACATGTAGATAGAGGCATATGCACTCAAACATGGCCAAAGAATCAAGGGTACACATGTGCATGTGTATAAACATCCAATGACGTGTGCACACATAGGCACATGCACGCATGCACACACACACACATATATGCATAGACCTATAGGTGTGCAGATGTATACTTGAATGAGCATATGTACACTAACACATGTGTGCACAGGTCATGTGATACCCAAATATACATATGTACACATACACACACACGTGCGCACACACACACACGTATATACATGCAAAATTTATTTCTTGAACTTTAAAGAAGGCACCCTAGGATCCCAACTAGAGACTTGATGAGGTGCGTCCCTAACCGGTTGTAGACAGGTCAGGCCACTTATATCACAAAAAGAGGCTGTTGGAGGAGAAGCAGACTGACAGGTTTGTACTTGGAGCTATTGGCTAGAATGTGACAAGGTACTCCCTAAAGCTATGTCAAAGAGTCTCAAGGAGGTTGCAAGATTTCATTTCCTTCGTGATGCATGTCGAGCGATTGCTAGTTGATCCTCCTCTTTTGAATGGTAGACAAGGCGGTTTAAAGTTAGTCAAGGTGCTCTCTTGGAACATAAGGGACTGTTGCAATTAGGGTAAACAGAGTGGATGCCTAACAGTGATTAGGAAGGTGAACTCGGATATTGTATGCTTGCAATAATTAAAATGTGGGGAGCAGGATCAATTTTGGTTCATGGTGAACTAGCTTGGATGCACGGCCTTTTGCAATTGTCCAACCCATAGTTGGAACCATACGCGTATGGTCGTCCGTACCATATGGATTTCGTACTTCTATTTTGTACGCGTACGGAATACAATTCCGTATGCATTTTTTTTTGGCAAAAAGAGATACTTACCTATCCGCCCATACGACCAATTTGCAGCAGCAGGCGTCATTCTCCACACTCCAACCTCCACCCTTGACCCTTGGCCCTTGAGCCCAGCCATACGGCCCATACCATTTCTGTACAGCCTTGGAGGCTTGGCCCTTGAGCCCAGCCGCACAAGCTACAGCCAAGCTTCCACCCATACAACCAGCATAGTACCTACCAAGTCTTGCAGGCTGTCGTACAGCCAGCCCTCCAATCACCCGTGACCCATGATCCAACGCAAGCTGCAGCCTTCTAGAGTCCATACTCCAGGAGGACCGAGGTGACCACTGACTCCCTCTTATCTCTTCCAAGTTTTATGTTATCTGTTGAATTTTGGGTCTTGAACTTTCTTCTCATTCTGAAATTCAGATTCTCATCTCTCTCTCTCTCTCTCTCTCTCTCTCTCTCTCTCTCAGATGGGAAGAAAGAAAGCAGAAGAATGGGAATTTGTGGAGACATTGAAGCCTTTGGGAAAGGGGCAGTTCACTTGTAAATGCAAGTACTTCCCTCACAAATGGGATGGAGGACCTACCCGCATAAGAGCACACTTTCTGGGGCTGACAGGCCTTGGAGTTGACCCTTGCTCTTCCCCCCCTGAAAACGTGAAAGACACTTGCAGAAGGTTGCAAGCAAAGAATACATTTATAGAAGAGCTTGATACAGATGTGGCTGATTTGGGAGATGCCTAGGAGAGTGGTGTTGCAAGTGCAAGTGCATCTACACATGAACCAAAAAATAAGAAACAAAAAGTGACCCAGGAAGCCTTGGCCAATGCATGGGAGTCCCATGCACGAAAGGATGCCCACATTGCTCTTCGGTGCTTTTTCTTTCCAGAGGACATTCCTCATTGGAAGGTGAGGAGCTTTTTTTTTGGAAATGGTCCGTGCAATTGGCCAAGTTGGGCCTAGCTTTAAGCCTCCATCCTACAAATCCTTGTGCACTTTGGAGCTGAAAAATGAGGTCGTATGCATAGATCAAGTGTTGCTGCAGTTTCGAGAGAAATGGAAAAAGTATGGATGCAGCATAGTGTGTGATGGCTGGTCTGACACTCGGTGTAGGCCTATCATTAATATTATGGTCTCATGCATTTTTGGATCTATCTTCTTGAAGTCTGTGGATACTAGTGGGCAGTATAAATCAAGGGAATACATTTTTGGGATATTAAAGATGCCATTCTTGATGTTGGGCCAGATAATGTGGTGCAGGTGTGCATGGATAATGCATCTAACTGCGTGCGAGCATGAGATTTGGTAGAGGAGGAGTGGCCTCATATTTTCTATACTAGATGCACATGCCATTGTCTTGACCTCTTGTTTGAGGACATTGGGCAGCTTGCTTGGGTGAAGCCAGTGTTAACACATGCCAACATGATTGTCACATTTGTTACTCGGAAGCACACTGTGTTAGCATTATACAGAACTTTCAGTAAGAAGGAATAAGTGAAACCTGCACAGACTCGGTTTGCTTACATGTTTATCATGTTAGCAAACTTGTTGGATGAGAGAGTCCATAATGGATTGCTATGAGTGATGAGTAACTACAGAAAGAAAGCATCACACACTGTGAAAGCACAACAGGTGTCTTCCATTGTATTGGGTGCCTCGTTCTGGTAGGAAGCAAGAGTGAAGATATGTGCACCTACTTTGAAGATCCTCCGTTTGGCTGATAGGGAAGGGGCTACCATGGGACTTGTATATGAGCTCACTGATCAAATGGTGGAGAAGATACAGACTATAGATGGCATAGACTCCTCCAAGTTGGCTGATGTTAAAGCCTTGTGTATTAATAGGTGGGATATGATGCACTCTCCTTTACATGCAGCAGCTTTTGTTCTCCATCCTATTTGGAGAGAGAGAAATCCAGATGGTGATAAGGAGGTGCATGATGGTTGGATAGATGTCATTGAGCAGTACACAAAGTATGATGTTGAGAGGCAGGCGTCTTATTTGATGAGTTTGATGTTTACAGTTCATGTCAGGCACATTTGCTCGGGCAATTGTGAAGGATGATAAGAGGATGCACCAAGGGGTGAAGTGGTGGGAGACATTTGGGGCTCACACTCCAAATTTGCAGCAGTTGGCTATTCGAGTGCTCTCGCAAGGGACATGCTTCTCCTTGTGAGAGGAATTGGAGCACACTTATGTATGATTCAGCCCTGGGGCTGAACCATACTCCAATCATACTTCCATACCCGTATGACATATGCCTATGGTCACATATGGAAAAAACTATGGTCCAGCCCGTGGTAAAGGAGGCTCAGCTGTGTCGATTAAGGATAATTTGGAGGGCAAATAATTGGCCAAAAATAAAGAGGGCTGGTACATACGTGTTAAGGTTGGGATCAATGGCTTCTACTTGAATGTCCTCTGCATCTCGAAGTGTTGGGTAGAGCTGAGTACAGCTATGGTTGATGAGGATTGGCTGATGGTGGGTGATTGCAATTTTACGGAGGGAGACTTAGATAGACCTCAGCCCTCGAGATCTTCCGATAGTGTGGAGAGGGAGTTGTGGGAGGAATTATGCTTGAAGCATGGGTTAATAGATTGTGCAGAGATTTGTCCAGGTGAGTTGGAAGGACACTCTTGGAGCAATAGAAGGAAAGGAGTGGAGTACAGATCGGGAAGGCTTGATAGGGTGTATGCCTCTGGAGAGGGTTGGTGGATGCAAGCCCCTATGACGGGTGGATACATAACTTCCACCTGCTATCAGATCATTTCCCTCTGCTTTGGAGTTTCTGCATCACGTCTAGGGCAGGCAGGTCCTATGACGTGCCCTTCAAATTTAAGAATAAATATCTGGCCTCTTCAGCTTTTTGTAATCATATCAGAACTGTTTGGAAGTCTGCCAGTGCTCAAGTTGAAGAGCCTTGTGCCAGATGGGATTATGCCATTAGATCGGTGGTCAAGGAAGCTATGGCTTGGGAGAAGAGCGACAGATCCAATTGCTGGAAATTCAAAGATCTCATTGGGGTGAGGAACTCTCTGATTGGTGCCATGAGGGAAAATCTAGAAGATCAGTTCTCATCGACCCTACTTGCTGAATTAGAACATGAAATCCACTGCAGGGAATTGGAAGAGGCCTCTAAGGCAAGGACCTGTAGTAGACAGCTATGGTTAAAGCTGTCTACTGTAGACGAAGGCACACCAAGGAGGGGGGGGGATCACTGTGACCTGCCCAAAAAATGCTTCAATGGATGCTTATAGTTGATTATAGACCCATGGAAGACTAGGAATCTAATGAAGAGTGAAGTAACCCACCTGTCCTCCTCCACTAGGTCAACCTCCAAAGTGAATGGAGTAAGAAAGATCCTCCTGGAGCCGAGTGCTAAGGGACTAGCCTTAATCGCAAAACTTGCAGCCTCTGGAGAATCAAAAGTCACCTGGAAAAAACCTCATCCCAAAAGTCGAACATCTGAAAGGAATGGAACAAGATCTAGGTGGAGGGCAGCAAGCATTCAGTTCCGAGCTTGAGATCTGGAAGGGTGGGACTCATGGATGCGCACAAAGAGAGTAGTAGCGCTTTTAAACTCCACATATTTTTTGAGTTGCAATACCACGTCTTTGAAAAAGTAACGGTCCTCGCGGTGGCCGGTGGAAGCGGTTGAAGATCTCCTGAATGGGGTTCCGTTCGACAATCGGTTGTGGAATGCCGACTCAAACACGAAAAATGTTATGTCCGTCGTTTGGAGAAGGAAAAGGGGAAGCAGAATAGAGGAACGAGAGAAACTAAAGGAAGCCGAAAGGAGGAAGGCTAAGGGAGATAGGAAGGTGGAAGGGTCGAGGGAGAGGGAAAGGATGAGAGGGAGAGAGGAGGCTGAGAGAGAGGAGGGGAGACTGAAGAGGCTGAGAGCTAAGGGCCACGATTTTGAGCAGCCAGTCACAAAGAACAGAGGGACTTAGAGCTTGAAGTGCCCACTTTTCCGTGCTAGAAACAGCAGCAACCTTCGTACATTCCAAGTTCTGTAGACAGCAAATGAGAACTCAAAATGGAAGGCACTGCTTGTGGATTTGAATAGCAAAAGGTCTTGAAATGGAGCAAGGTGTGTTGGTAGCTGAGGATGGTTGGGTGCTCACTAAGCTCGATTTCCTTATCATTGGCTCACTCATCTACAAAACAAGGAAAAATACTTCTTGTTGTACAAAGGCAAATAATTTTCTCCATTCTCTTAAGTCTCTCTTGGTTTCCATATCTACACATACACGGAAAAACATGGATGCAATGTTTAGGCAAATTTGAATCAATAATAGAAACATAGCAAAGAAATCAGATTGCTTGTCACTTAATGTTTCAGGCAACTGTTATGGCATGCCTTAATAGCTTAATTGGCCATCCTTAGTGTTACATGTCTATTAAATTCCCATTGAGCCTACAATTTCTAATTGCTCACTTGGCTATGTGAGAGATAGCTACAATGCAAAAAATTTCAAAACCATCTACCACTTTTCCCCCCTCCTTGTTTCTACACCCAAATATAAGCTATAGAACATGTAACAAATATCTAGAAAATAGTAATCAGTAACTAAGAACAAGCAATCCACTTAGGAAAAACAAAATAGCCACGATTGCATATGAATCAAAACAACATTATTATATTGCTAGCCCAGCTGTGGGACATATCTATGCCTATAAAGAAGTCAAAGTTTTTCTTTGAGCATGTATGGCACAAGCTCGTTTTGCGACCTTACATAATTGGGCACTCCCCATCCAGAGTATTGATCGCTAATATCTATTGTCCTAACCACCCCAAGATGACACACAGTAGCCATCACTACTTGCCCTTATATGTATCCCATTCAAATGCGTTGCACTCAAAATATAGAATCTCGCTGGTTCGATCATATGTTAGGCGATAGGACCCCTCAACTAACTTCTCAGTAATACTATGTGTTAGGCAAGGAAAACACCCAATGAGGCCCTTACAAATCCCATCAACCCTAGGCAAGAGCTCGGACAAGTCACAAACACTGCCCTTCAGATTGTCCCAAGTCAATGGCCTGCTGGTAGCAGAATTTGCTTCGCCTTCCTTGGCTACCATGATGCTTGATCTTCTTGATAGAACCTCACGCGACCATCCATCTTTCTGTGCTGGCAACATCTTAAATGCTAATTGGATAGGTCATCCACTAACTACTGGTAATGCAAACATCACAACATACAGAATTAAAATATGATTTACAACATGAATGTTTATTTACATCTAGCTGACATTCTTTGATAGTGTATTTCATGCTTGAATGTAAGGTTAAATGCTAATTGGATAGATCATTGCTGGCTATATCAGTAATGAAAACAACACAACATACAACATTAAAAAATAATTTACAACATGAATGTTTATTTACATCCAACAGACATTCTGTAATAGTGCATTTTATGCTTTCAAAAAGAACACAGCAACAAAAAATTGCTCCTCATCCGACAAGAATAGCAAAAAAGAGATTTTTTTTTAGTATACAAGAACTTCATAAGAGTTGAATTCCCTTGACAACAAGTAGCAATCTCTGATTTGGAAGCCCAAAATTGGCATACACTTTACACCATCATAAAACCCGAGCTTCTCTTTAGGCCCATAGCCAACAAATAAATTCTGGCAATGCACCAAGAAAGGCATATGCTAGCTCATTCACGATTAGTTTGCCAAGGGAACCGATATAAAGAAATAGATAGCCCTTGTAAAGGCCCATATGGTCCTAAATATCACCTCGCAGTAGGGAATAACGTGCTCAACTAATGGAATCTAGGTATTGGAGGGAAAAAGAAAGAGGGAGAAAAGAGAGGGAGAAAGAGAGAGGGAATCAATTAATTAACTAACCAACTAACTAAAAGGACAACTAATTTAATCAATCTAAGTAATCAGTTAGTTGTATCCACTTAAACTAGATCAATTAATCAATTATGGTGGCTTGAACCATGGATGTTTTTATCAAAGCTATACTTATATGTTAATATAAAATCTTGGCGAAAGTTTATGGACTTGGTTTTTTAGTTTCACAATATTTTTAGTTTCATAATATTTCTAGAATACAGTAGGGTTTTATCGATTTTCCTTTGAATTTTGAACTAAAATACGTAAATCTTGGCAAATTTTTATATTTCTTTACATAAAGTTTCAAATATTGGTGAAGGTTTTTAACATTTATTTTATTAGCAAATACAAACTTTGGACACCAATATAAAAGTTTCGCTTCTTAACGAAACTAACATGAAAATATTTTAGTGGAGCAATGCCTCTGCCATTGCACCAACTGAGCTTATTCTAAGGGGTTTGCAAGTCTTTCATAAGCAATTCATTATTGGTAGCCTAGTAGTAGGGTTCATAGTTAAAGAAGTTAAGAGCCTTAAGCAGATATGCCTGATGATAAATAGTTGGCCTAAAAATTTTAACGAACCATGCATACAAATGGTGCTACATCATTTACACAAGGAAGCAGACGGTCCTTGTAAGAGCCTTTATGGATCTAGCCTCCCATGCAGGTACGAGAAAAGTTTATCTTGAGGCAATAAATTGACTAGCCAACCAACCTAATTAATAAGGTTAATTAATTTAATCCGTCGAAGTAATTAGTTATTTATTTAGACTCAATCTAGATAAATTAATCAGCTCTTGTGCCAAATAATTAGCCTAGAAACTTCAACACTAAGTGCATATAAACGGGCATACAAACACATAGCCAACACCATGTCACTTAATAAGCAAACCTGACTTAACCACCTTTCAATCAACCAAATTAATTTAATGAAGGAAAGCACTGAAATTATCAAATCGATCTAATCAAACTAAGAATCCAGTCTAACCAAAAAGATTTGTTAATCCAATGAATCTAAGCTAACCATTAATTATACCCTCTAAAGCTAAACTAATTAATCCCTCACTAGTGACTCCACATAATTTCAAGCTTTTTATTTATATTTCTTGCCTAGAAAAAGCATCCCATGCCATAAAGGGCCCGAGGAAGCTTTTTCCCACACTTATCAAATGGTATAGAAGTGCAGCAAAACTTGGAATCTAAGAACAAGCGCACACACACCATGCAAATCCCATGTGCCATTTAAGAAACCCTTAAAGGAATACTCCAAGACATAGGGAGAGTACACAGTCACGAGAAACCACCCCCAAAAACACACACAAGCACCGTGCAAGTTCCATGTGCCATTTGAGCAAACCTTTCAAGGAATACTCTAAAGCTGTGCATTGCGTGAAACATAAAATAAAAGTATGCATAAGCACCACGTCAATTCCATGTTTCATTTGAGAAATCATTTCAAAGAATAGCCCAAAGCACAAGAAGAGCACACGATGGCATGCAACAAACATAAGATGGTTCAAAATGACATGTTTCGCTAATATCGTCTAAGTATGGGATAGAGAGGGAAAAAGAGAGAGAGGGACAGAGAGAAAAAGATAGAGAAGAAGAAGACCTTGTAGCTTTTTAGAAGAACCTCATAGTTCCATGGCAAAGCAGAATAGCTCCCATGCAAGTATGAGCAAAGTAGAGGAGACCCCTTAAGGGCCATATCGTCAATTGCATTTTCTGAGAGTTTAATCGTGCGTTGCTTCTGCTCTACGTTCAACCGCTAGAGCCATATTGGTCCTTCTGATTGACAACATCTTTGACATTGTGCACCCAAGCCATTTTTTCTTTGTTTCAAGGGACACCAACATAGCTGATGTCACCCTCTTTGCAGCTTGTTGATCTAAGTTATGCATCCCTTTCACTTTTTGTAGGCCATTTCTCAGGTTAGAGAGCATCGACTCTTAGGCGTGCATCTCTCAAGGTGTTGGTAGGGTTGTTACTCTACGAACTTTAGGTTGTAGGCTAAATCTTGTGAAGAATCGAGACTGGTAATCACCTGAATGGCTTGATGTTGCACTCTTGAATGCTCCCACCAATTGTGACACCACAGTTCGTGTTCTTCTCTCCGATGGCAATGATCGAATGCATGCATCTGCCACCGCTTTTTGCTATTGCTCTGCAAGGAGTCTTCTTTCTTCTCGTTGTTTCTCCCTTCACAGATGTTGCAAAAGTGTCTTCCATTGCCAATTCGATACCATGCCAGTGATTTCCTTGGCCCGCACTCTGTTCCTTGTGCCTTGACCTGGCTTTTTGGCTTTCCTGTCTCATAGCCTCTATCTGCTTCTCTTGCAAGCCATGGTGACCTACATGTTGCCATTGATGTCATGGCCATGATCAGTCTAGAATAGACCCAGAGAAGATAGCTGGTGAGGCAAGCAAAGAATAGAAAAGAACTTACCCGAAAGAAGACAATGGCAAATCAAAGTGTGCGCAAGGTCATGTCAAGGTGCATAAGGGTTGCAAGGCATTTGCAGGACAAGAGTAGGTTGCAGGGGTACTTAATCTTCCAAGATTTGATGGGCGGGAGCTATGAAAATTCAAAATTCATGGGAGTAGCAAAATTTCAACCGCTGGTTTTGCCAGTTTTTCCCCCTCCGACGATACACATCAACAAAATTGGATATCCCAAACAAGAGCAATGTAGCCTAAAATGCTTCAAAACACAAATAGGTCAAAGGGCACACTATCAGGTTTGATGTTGTGTATTATTAAATGCAATGAACTTTGGCATGCTTATGAGCCATATAGCAAGCAAGTGCATGGAAAAAGAAACAATTCAAAATTCTAAATAGTGTTGGATTTATTAAAATATCTTTGCACATGCACAAGCTGCACTTTTCCAACTTCCATTTTAGGGTGAATCTAGATACAATACCAACAACTATCAATGTTTTAAGACCACCATGCACTAGTCCCAATAGTTTGAATTCCAAATTTTCAATCTATTTTGTTTTTCAACAAATCAAAAAAAATTATGGAGCGTGCCCTCAAATGGGTATGCATCACTTTAGCACAACATTGGAGGCCCATCAACCCATGCATAATGATCTCATTTACCTATGTCCTTGGGTTGAGGAGAAGCTCACGTAGTGTACTTTTGAATGATTACTTGGTTAAATGTATGTATAGAACAAAATTTTGATGTTTTTGAATAAATTGCTATATCCTATAGTCGACTTTCAGGATGCATGCTTCACATGCAAGATAGCAGTTTTAATGCTTTAATGGTCTCATTCCAAATCCTTATTCCATAATTTTTTGCTCTCATGTTCAAGTTTGGAATGTTTACTATAACTTGAAGACAAAGTTTACTGAATTTTGTTCAGCAATGCATAAGTTATGGGTCATGCAAGATACCTATATACAAAAAATTCCCTAAACCTCACCAAAAATGGCTACACCCAAGCAAAAAATGACCCGACTAAAATCATGGCTACAAAAGAGCCAGTGTACTTCAAAGACGCAATTGACAAGCTAGAATGGCAAACTTCTGTGAATGAAGAAATGGATGCTTTGTACAATAATAATACTTGGGAATTATGCGACCTTCCATTAGGAAAGAAGACCATAGCAAACAAATGGGTATACAAAGTGAAGTACAATTCAGGTGGAAGCATTGAAAGATACAAAGCCAGACTAGTTGCAAAAGGATTTGCATAGCAATATGGTCAGGATTATTATGAGACTCATGCTCCAGTAGCAAACATGGATTCCATACGATTCTTGATATCACTAGCGACACTCAGTAGATGGAATGTGTACCAACTCGATGTCAAGAATGTTTTTCTCAATGGTTACCTGGATGAGGAAGTCTACATGCAACAACCAACAGGTTATGTTGAACCAAGAAAGGAGAATCAGGTTTGCCATCTCAAGAAAAGTCTCTACGGCTTAAAGCAAGCACCCAAAAGTTGGTACAACAGAATCAACACCTTATTTGCATGCGTGTTAGGCCTCGTTCTCACTAGAGCTTGTGTACCTTGGTTACAGAAGGTGGACATTGCTGTCGGAGGAGCCGAGGAAGCTCGTAGGAGTCTTGAAGGGTCACTTGGTCGACCAAGCCTGCAAGGTTGCTACTCCTTAAGTTGCTTTTGAGTCTGTTGTTGTAGACCTTCTTGCTATGTTGAAGATGGCCACAGGTGCTTGTGGAGGGATCGAACGGAGCTTTGTTAAAGACGTCTTTGAATAGGCTCAGAGAGCCTAATCTACTCTACTATACTTTCTTCCTTTGAGGTCTCACAAAGAAAGGTTTGGGAAACTTGTGAACCTTAATACTTACACAACAACACTCAAGACATAGAGAAGATTGAGTCTATGTTTCTCACTGACAAAAATCTTGAAATCTCTTAAGGAAACTCATAGAATTTCAAAACACCATAACTAGAGCTCCATATATTAGATTTGGAAGCTTTATGAAGAAAAATGGATAGCGGAATAAGCTCTACAAGATGAGCTTGAGAGGTCATGAAGGTTCCTCAAAGAGAAGGCTTGTGACTTAACATAAGAAAGGGCTTAGTGCCTTGATGGAACAAGGGCTTGCGCTCTTTCAAATGAAAAAACTCTCTCAATGGAAGATGCCTCACAAAAGGAGGGCTTGACACTCTGAAGGGAGTGGGAGCACCATTGGCTCTGATACCATTATTGTGGAAGAGAGAGAGAGAGAGAGAGAGAGAGAGAGAGAGAGAGAGAGGAGTGCACATGATATAGCTACCTATACACTAAGTTGTATTGAATATGAACATGAACATATACATGTGAATCCCTTAGGGTTAAGGTTAGGGTTTGCCCTATATCCTAGAGGTATGGTACAATTTACACCATCCTCAACAAGTAGGGGTTCAATTCAACTTACTTTTGATGGAAATATGGTTGCCATTGGGACTATATCCCCTTCATCACATGATAACATGTGTCAACGTTCACCTTTGGGTGAAAACAATGTCTTGTTGCTAGCGATAAATGTTTGCATATATAGAATTGCATTTCTTCCATTTCCTACAATGGATGCATTCTTCTTCTATTAGGCTTGGGGTAGTGTTGTTCATTAGAAAGTCAGGTCAATGAGTTGTGTGGAAAATATCGATGTAGCTATAGTACCAGTGCATCGAATACCATTGAGGTCAAACCTTCGAGTAAATACATGAGTTCATTATTCAAGAATCATAGAACGACAAAAAAGTTTTAATGTGGTGGGAAAAATACCACATGCACTATGAAAGCATTGTTTTATATGTGTACCCATATGAACTTATAAATTTTGAGAGGCATTGAAAAGTACCATGGTGACACATCAAACATTGACACCATCAACGCAATAAAATGGCCCATTGCACCAATAGCACTTTCACTAAGAATCGATGAGATCATGACTTTCCCAAATGGATCTAGGCAAAAGCATATAGAAGATGAGGTCCCAACTGATAAATAAACAAAAAATTTGAGGCCCTCAGTATGCGCTGTTGTTAACTTTTATATTTGTATTTGAATGGTTATGGCCACTACTTGTAATCTTTTGTTTAAGAGATGTTATTGCATGGTAATAAAAAAGTCAAGAAACTGGCATGCTGTTAGCATCATTTAGACTTACGAGGGATGCAAACATGAAAGTATCTACCTAGTACACCCATTTCACTAAATTTTAACTTTTTTTTATTTTTAAAAAGAGACGAAAATTCCTTTCCAAATGAAAAGTTAGCTATCTAAAAAATATCCTTTTTAAATAAAAAGTTAGCTTTTTAACACTATTCTTTCCAAATAAAAAGCTTAGTCATGACATTATCATTTTACATTAATAATGCAAAAACTAGGAAAAATAATTTGTACCTTCCTCTATATTTTAAAAATCCTAGTATGTTTTATTTTAAAGAATACTCCTTTTAAAAATAAGTATTTTTTAAATTATTAATAATTTAACTAAAGAAAAAATAGAATCTATGGAAAAACACTCCTTTTTCCTCATGAAAAATCATTTATTTCAAATAAATTCCAAGTATAAAAAAGTAATATCTATTATTTAAAATATTTAAAAAGTTAAAGACTATTTTGTGCATAATCCTTGGTTCCCCCCCCCCCTTTTTGTCTCTTTTCTCCTTTCTTTTTCCCTCTTTCCTCCTCTTTTTCTTTCTTTTTTCCTTCTTTTGTTCTCTCTCCTCCAATAATGGGAAATCATGAGGCTTGTAATAAGCTCTATTATGGAGGGCTATTATTATCCATGAGGACAAGAGTCGCTTAGTATTTAAACTTGAACCCATGGCACTCATAATAAATATATACACATTAACATTTAAATAGAGAAAAAACATGGAAGACTCTTTCTTATTCTAAAGAATAGCAAGACCTATGCTTGTAATTATAAATTAGTTATCGTGTATGTTTTTACAAGAAATACTAAGCTCAATGAGTCTTTTGAAGAGGATTTTAGTGCTTAATGTGAAGGGTATTACCCATGGCCTTTACAATTGTTGAATTCTGCTTTTACAATAAGTGAATTCAAACTAACTCTCGACTTCATAAGTACTACCCATGGCCTGTAAAACAATTGAATTCCACCTTTATAGTGATTGGATTCCAACAATTCAATCTTGAAATTCACTATTTGGTCATCGTTTCTACATTAAATCTCATTTGACTACTATCATCCCTTGTCTTTATTATTGCTTGAATGGTGTTGGTAGACAACATGGATTTTGGGTTCATTGTGCTTTTTTGTAATGCAATCATTTAGCCCCACTGGCTCTACCATGTATTTGGATGGGAGATTTGCATAGCCAATCCTCCCTTACAAAAATTCTTCATCAGCGCTATCTCCTACTACTTCCTCCTTAACTTCCTTTCAAAATCCTGTATACGATGAATACTTGATTCTACTATTCTTATTTTTCCCTACCGCATACTTCTTCATGTGCTTCTTAGCTTTCTTTATCTTTGGTTTTTGAGACACTATGATTGTTTCTATGGGTTTATGGTTTGAGACCCCTCCTTCTATTTTAATCCAATTAGTATACAATGTGGTGTTATCCACATTCTTTATCCTGTCCCTTGGCTCATACCATACCATTGTAAAATTTTGCAGCTCTCCCATTATCATCTCTATTTATGTCCACTACTTTTGCAACCCAGAACTTCACATTCTCATATTCATCATATAATGGCCAAACTACAATAAAATATTTCACTTGTATATCTATTTCTGGCATGGACTCTCTCTTTCTCCACTTGGTGCACAAAATGGATGTGGAAGTAGGAATTCAAATTCATTTCCAAAGTTTGGAGTTGGGAACATGTCACTACTGATATCTTGCCAAAAGAAAGAACATTTTTTATCAACATTCTTTTTCTACATTTTCTTAAGGTATTTTATGAAAATAGAGGCCCATTTTGGATGCAATTCCATGCTCAAAATGGAAGTTAAAAGATTGTAAAGACCTTCATGTTTTATTTTTAATCAAAAGAATAGTATTGCCAATAGAAGCAAAAGTGATGTGGATGGCTATGAAGTTTCATAGAATCATCACCCTTTTGTAGAAAGATCATAGCGAGCTCCTCTAATCATACATTCTTTCAAGCTTAGAGCATATTGTGCTATCCTTATAGCAACCAATTTGCATCTTGCATTTCCTTATCAAGTTAGATATTGTCTTCATCTTTATACGTTTTAGCTCTCTTGAGATTGTGCTAAAAACCTGATTCATATCCTCAGCTGTATTTCCAATCTGTATTTCCAATATACAATAATCCCTTTTTAATCTCATTGAAGATATGATAAGTAACTCAGAATGAGAACATCAATACATTGTCATTTGTACGGACCTCTTCATTAGCAGAGTAGCATATCATACTTGCACCTTCGGCCCCAAATTTTTAGCCCTTGGATCACTCTATCTAGACCGACTATGCAGTCTTCTTTGACCCCACATCATTCGACATAGATTATAGTTCTACGGTAGCATACCTCACACATTGCTGCCAATTCTTTTGGATTGGTGACACCCTCATATGTCACAACCTACCGGATTGTTTCTTCACATCTACATTGACTAGCTTCACATCCCAATGCCTCTTCTACAGAGCAATTGCACCATCCACAACGACTCATGACATGCTCAACTTTGACAGGATCGACACATAGCCATGCACACCGTTCTTCACGCAGTCATCTTTTGATCGACCAGTCTTTGATCCAGGTGGACTTTACTTTTTGCATATTTCCTTCCTCTTCCCTTCGGCCTATCTTTTGGGTTTTCTTCCCAAAGGCGAAGGATGACCACAACTTAAGAGGGGAAAATCCATGCTATGTACATGATCGAAAGCATGTACTCATTGTACATTCTTGTGATCCTATACATAATGTGGATTAATGAGTACACACTCCCGATCTTGTACATAATGTGGATTTCCCCATCTTAAGTTATGGGCCATCGTTTGCCTTTGCGAATAAAACCCAGAAGATAGGTCGAAAGGAAGAGGAAGGAAATATGTAGAAAGTAAAGTCCACCTAGATCAAAGATTAGTCAATCAAAACATGACTACGTGAAGAACGGTGTGTATGGCTGCGTGCCGATCATGTCAAAGCTGAGCATGTCATGAGTCATGGTGGACTATGCAGTTGCTCTATAGAAGAGGTATCTAGATGTGAAGCTAGTCGATGTAGTTGTGAAGATGTGATCTGACTTTAAATGTGCCACCTATACACAAAGCATTTATTATAGTTTAATGTTTACCAACACACTATTCAAAATTTTTAGACTTGTGTAAAGTCCAATTTGAGAAATGGACTAAAAAACAGCCCAAAAATTTTGAATATACTAGTAATGTTGTTTTTTGAACTAGATTTGACAACTCAAAACAAAAGATTTGATGATTAAGTACTAAGAACATCAATGCATAACCAAATCTCTTACAAAGGTGGTCTACATAAACATCTTCATAACTTCACAAAAATCTCTTACAAAGGTGGTCTACATAAACATCTTCATAACTTCTTGTGAATTGAGCTACTATCACCTAAGAACATCAATAGATGACCAATAATAGATGACCAATTCTCTTAGAAAGGTGGTGTAAATAAACACCTTTATGTATAAGTGGTGTGCACACACCTTTATGACCATTTCTTTTAGAAAGGTGGTGTACATAAACCCCTTAGAAAGGTAGTGTAGATAAATCCTTTTATGTGTAAGTGGTGTACGTATACACTTCACTTGGTATTAAAAAACACCCTTAACTATAAAAATACATTTGACATAAAGTTTAAAATACACCATTAAGTATAAAATGGACCTTATAAACAATCTTTATACACAATAATGAGAGTAAAGAAATAAAAAAAGTAGTAAACTTTCTATTAGATATTCGCTTTACATAAAAGTTCAAAACTTGTGATTACAAAGCCATCAGCCATCATGTTACTCAGTACCAATAGGCTGCTCTAAGACTAGAGTCTCAGTAGCAAGGTCCTCAGTAGTTTGCTCTTTAGTTCCAAGCACCTGACTAGTAGGCTACTCTAGAGTCTCATGACCAAGTTCTTGGTGAGTAGGGACCTGGCTACTAGGTTCTTGACTAGTAGGCTGCTCTAGAGTCTATAAGATCATGGTTGAAGAACCATCTATGCCTCCTGGTAACTCCTCTTGGTCATGCTTTGCCTCATCCATACCTTCTTTGAGTAAGGCTTCCTTGCTTGATCCACTTGCATGTCCTTCACCCAAGATCAAGGGTGCCTTCCTCACTTTTAATTTCAAGGGAAGTGCTTCCACCTCTTTAGCCTTACCTTTTCGTGTGATGTGCTATACTACTACTTCTTGCTGCTGCGAGCCTTCCCGTATGATGAGTGGAACCTCCTTGACTCTAGTTGACAATTGATCACCCTTATTCTTTGTGCGGATTTCTTCTTGGTGTAAGTCATCGGATGTAGAGCTTATCCTCATCATCACCTGAGCTAGAATCGTCACTCTCATACTCACTAACCTCGTCTTCGACATTTTTCTCACTACCCTCTTCTTTGACATTTTCCTCTTCAAAGAAGGTAGTGCAACTGTAATATGTGTCAAAGAACTCAATTAGATGGGAGGTATCAATGACATTTACATTTCTACCTTGGCGTAGCAATTTTTCAGAAGCAAAAATCCATTCGATACAATGCTACTTCCCACCCATAATTTAGTAAATTATTTGGCATCTCTAGTATCACATCAAGATCCATCGGCTTTCTGTAATCCACCCTTGCTGCATCAAGCTTAACCTTATTGTCCTCAAAGTAATGAAGCTCGAGAGTCCTTAAAGGAATTTTGATTAGATTGCCACCACCCCTAGATAAGAAGCACATCAAGAAAGGCTGCAAGACTTAAATGGCAGTGCCTTTCAAGATAGTCATATGATTGCATAGGACTATACCATGGTATACTTTTGAAAGTAAATACCCAAATGCAGATGTCAAACTCGCATACAAGGCATCCCTTTGTGATTTTGTCATGAACAGGACCAACGTTGATCTTTTCTTATCTGCCATAGGACCTTCTAAGATAAACCGCACAAGTTCAACTATCTGTGACACTGCAAGGACTTGCAATTCATCTATGAAAAATACGCAGGGCTTCTCCCAAGCATAACCGCTCATTGTTATGAAATGCTCTGTATGAATGCCATTGATGTGTGCAAATTTTGTATCTTCTCTGATAGCAGGATATCATAGGAGAAGCTAAATGGAGAACCATCATCTAAACCACCAATTGCTCTACCTTGGGCAGTGAACTGCAAGGCCTTTTTCTTAATGTCCATATATTCTGTCTCAACAACCTTTGGCATTTTAGCTCTTAGATCCTTTGTTGGTGTGGCATCTGCATCCATTGAATCCAACCACTTTCTAGCCCATGTCTTATCGAGGAATTGACCTAGGCTAAGTGCTTTCTTCTTATCCACATCAATTGACTTGCTAGCTAACTCATCATCAGATTTCAATAAAAATAATAGTGCCGAGAGAGCAATGTCACTTTGAATCATTCGGGTGACCACTTCATCCAAGTTGCTATGCTTGCTCTTCTTTCCAAAGAAGCAGTCACCACTTAGGATCTTCTTGCATACTTCTTCTATTATTGCATCTGGAAAAAACCTTAATGCTCTCCACCAAACAATAGACATCGGTTTATTTATTTCTTTCCTCTGAGTTGCAGTGTGCTCTGGTGCCTCAAAGGATATCTTCCTTGTTTCATATGCTCGGCAAACATCCACCATGCTCTGAAACACTGAGTCCTCACGGAAGACAATGCAAGTAACTTCCCTGTATCTTGCAACGGCGGTGTTCAAATCCTTTGCCTCAACCTTATTACTTGGTATGCCTTGTGTATTGCTTACAACACCTTTCAAGCATCTATATAACCGAGTCCTCTTTGCCATGTACTTAGATGTAGGTCTCTTGCCCTTCACTCTTTGTGGCTTTCCACAGCCGATCCATAACTGCCTTGCCTTTATCAAGATCTCAGAAAGAGAAGAGCATTTTTTCAACCTAAATGGAGTAGAATTCAGTCTTTCTAATTCTAAAATGTACTTCGAGTCATCGTTAAATATGCATATATGACAAATGACCTGTTGAAACTTTTCCATCCACTCAATTTGTGGCAAGTTTCCTTTTCTTCCCTCATCAAGGGCGATCTTGCAAGCTTCACAAAAGTGTTGCCCATCAATGGGCTCAAACCTGCATCTTTCCAAGAATCTATTCTTTGCCAGCATGTATCTCTTCTCAATGTCAGTCCCATATCGGCTTTGGTACAAAGCCTCTCCACGAACAAAGTCACTCCTTCTAAAGTTCTCAAAAGCATCAAGAAAGTCCTCGCGCTTTTGAAATGTGACATTAGGCAATGTAGGATCATCTTCTTGAAGTCTCTTAAATGCCATATGACGAAGAGTGATATTATTGGCAACTGGAGTTCTTGTTTTCCTCGTATCTTCATACAATTTGCGTGCAAATGTCTTATCTAGCTTTCTTTGATTTGTGAACAACGAAGCGCGATCAATAAGCATTGTGGCCATGCTAAATTGTGAAAATCCCGAAATGTACCCCTCATCCTCTGGAGGATGTAAGTCTGCCACATTTATAGAAAAGTCTTCGAGACTTGTATCTTCTTCTTGCGGATCCTCCTACTCATCACTATCCAATTTTTCGCTTGGTTTTAAATAACCTACACTTGAATGATCTGCATGTGGAGTAGGAGTTATTTTTGCTCTCTTTCTAGGAATAGCTGTAGAACTTGAATCTGCTCCATGATCACTCCTTCTTGTTCCTATAGTTACAGCGGTCGATGGTGTAGGTACAGTTGGAGATACTGTAGTTACTGCTGCAGATATTGTAGTTACTCTTGTTGGAGTTACTGTAGTTATCGCCACAGATATTGGCGGTACAACTTGAGGGTTACATGTTATAGATGGCATACTTACTGCTGCACTTACTGCTGCTGAATGTACAACACCACCACTTGGAAATGCATCCCACATTTTCTTCAATGCTTCTAAGGTACTAAGTAATTCTTGGGATCCCTCAATTGAATCTAGTAAGGGCTTCAAGAAGTGCTTATGCGTAACTCGTAACTTGTAAACCACCTCGTCATTCTTTCCTTTGCACACAACTTCTATCAAATTGTTTTCTTTAATGTTGGTGTTTGAGACCATGCCACCATTTCTTACTGCCTCTGGAGAATATTTCACGCTTAACACATTCTCTGTAGTGATCACCAAAAAATACTTTGATTTGCACTCCATAAAATGCCAAGCATGTTCAAGGTATTTGAAAGATACCTTGGAACCAAAACTGGAAGCCATAGTTTTCTAAAAAACAATCAAAAATAAATAATGAGAATTACAATGATTTTCAAACTCAAAATATTAAATAAATTTCTAATTAAATATTATTTTAAGTTGTATTTATTTTTAATTTTTAAAATAAATTAAATTAATCTATTTTTTTATCTTTTTTTAATTATTTTATTTTATTTTAATTAATTTATTTATTTTTATATTTAAAATTTAATTGAATTTTTTTTAAAAAAATTAAGTTTTATTTATTTTAACTTTTTTTATTTTTTTTAAATAAATTAAGTTAATTAATTTTTTTCGCCTTTTTTTTATTCTTTAAATTAAATTAATTTAATTTTTTTGTCTTTAAAAATAAAATAAAAATTTAAAGCCCTTTGGGCGCTTAGGGTAGGGGAGGGATTAACCCCCCACCTGTTGTGTGGGCAATAGGTTCGGGGTTAGCCCCCTCCTCTCCTCCTGCCTCTCCCATCTTGCCTCTTCCTTCCTCTTTCTTTGCCTCCTCCTGTCTGCCTCTTCCTTCCTCTTTCTTTGCCTCCTCCTCCTGTCTGTGCCCTCCCATCGACCCCTCCCCTCCCTCCCGCCTCCCCCTCTCGTCTGTGCCCTTCTCGCCCTCTCGCCTCCTTGCCTGCCTCCTCTCCCTCCTCCCTCCTGCCTCCCTGCCTACCTCCTCTCCTCCTCCCTCTCACCTCCCCGCCTGCCTCCTCCCTCCCAACTGTCCTCTCCTCTCCCTCCTCCCTCCCCTGCCATCCTCCTCACCGCTCTCTACCTTAAAAAAGAGGTAGAAGAGGGGGGGAAGTGGGAGGAGAGGGGAAGGGAGCAGAGGAAGGAAAGGGGCCGATGGGAGGGGAGGCAGGGAAAAGGGAGGCGGCGATGGGAGGGCAGGAGGAGAGGAGGGAGGGGGGGTTTATCCCCACCTATCGCGTGCGCAACAGGTGGAGTGGGAGGTATTATTACCCCACCCCACCTGTTGCAACAGGGGGGTTTAACCCTTTCCCTCCCTCCTCTCGTCCCCCCGCCCTCCCGCCTCCCCTCCCCCTTCCCTGCCTCGCTCCCCCACCCCACCTGTTGTGCACGCAATAGGTGGGTGGGGGGGAAATTTCCCCCCCACCCAACTGTTGCGTGCACAATAGGTTGGGGGGGGTAAACTCCCCTCCCTCCTCTCCTCGTGCCCTCCCGCCTCCCCTCCCCCTTCCCCGCCTCCCCTCCCCCTCCCCCTTTCCCGTGCCTCCCCGCCTCCCCTCCCCCTTCCCTCCCTCCTGTCGGCTCCCCTTCCCCGCCTCCCCCTCGCATCGGCCCCCTCCCCTCCCTCCCTCCCTCCCGCCTACGACGGGGAGGGGAAGGGAGGGACAGTGGGGAGGGAGGGGCTGGCAGGGAGGGACGGCGGGGAAGGGGAGGGATGGGCCGACGGGGAGGGGGGGGATTTCCCCCCCCACCCCACCTGTTGCGTGCATAACAAGTGGGGGGGGTTAACCCCCCTCCCTCCTCTCCTCGTGCCCTCTCGCCTCCCCTTCCCCTTCCTCGCCTCCCCTCCCCCTCCCCCTTCCCTGTGCCCTCCCCTTTCCCCATGCCCTCCCCGCCTCCCCTCCCCCTTCCCTGCCTCCCCTCCCCCTCCCCCTTCCTCGCGCCCTCCCTGTCTCCCCTCCCCCTTCCCCGCCCTCCCGTCGGCCCCCTCCCCTCCCCCTTCCCTGCCTCCCTCTCGCATCGGCCCCCTCCCCTCCCTCCCTCCGTCCCTCTCGCCTGCAACAGGGAGGGGAGGCAGAGAGGGAGGCGGGGAAGGGAGGGGCCGGCGGGGAGGGGGAGGGGAGGCTGGGAAGGGAGGGGTCGGTGGGGAGAGGGAGGGGGAGGGGAAGGGAGGGACGATGGGGAGGGAGGGGCCGACGGGGAAGGGGAGGGAGGGGCCGGCGCGAAGGGGGAGGGAGAGGGAGGGGCTGGCGGGGAGGGGAACGGGGAGGGAGAGGAGGGGAAGGGAGAGGCCGGCAGGGAGGGGGAGGCGAAGGCGGGGAAGGGAAGGGAGAGCAGGGAGGAGAGGGGAAGGGGAAGGGGGAGGAGACAGGAAGGGAGGGGGAGGGGAGGAGAGGAAGCAAGAGGAGGGAGGGGAGAAGCAGGAGGAGAGGGGAAGGGAGGGGGAGAGAGGAAGCAGGAGAAGAAGGGGGAGGAGAGGGGAAGGGAGGGGGAGGGGAGGGCAAGGGACAGGAGGGAGGAGGGGGGAAGGGAGGGAGAGAGAAAGCGGGAGAAGAGGGGATGGGAAGCAAGAGGGGAGGGACAAGAGGGAGGGAGGGAGTACCTAGCTGGAGAGGTGGTGGAGCTCCAAGAAAGTTGTGAGAGAGAATGAGGAGAAGTAGAGTTTTATAGGAAATGGGTAGCTTTTAGGTCAAGTCAGCTTTCTTTAGTTTTTAAAGTTTTTTTAGTTCTTATAGGTTCATTATAAGTAGAACATTCTTCATTCTCTCTTTCATTCAAAGATCACTGCATGCTTCTCTCCTCTCATCAACCTATTGCAGGATTCTTAAAACTTTTCAAAATGTTGTAAGAGGTGAGTTCATTTCTAACCTATGGTGTATGCAAGAACTTCTAAGAATCAAGTTTTTGTAAATTTGAATTTTTTTTCAAATCCGATTCTTTTCTCAAAAACTTGTGTACGCAACAACTCCAAAAACCATTTTTGCATTAAATCTTTTTTCCCACAAATTTTCCTCTGTCTCAAACCCTCACAACCTATTTTCAGAAATTTCTCTCCTAGCCTATTGGACACGCAACAATTTTTTTATTAAAAAAAATCTATTACAAATTTCTCTCTCAATCTCAAAACCACTCAAACCTCCCTACCTATTGCGTACACAATAACTTCAAAACAAAATTTAATCATAAATCTCTCCAAAAAACTCAACAAAAAAAAAACAATCTATTACAAATTTCTCTCTCAACCTCAAAACCACTCAAACCCTACCTATTGCATACACAACAACTTCAAAACAAAATTTAATCATAAATCTCTCCAAAAAACTCCTCAACAAAAAAAAACAATCTATTACAAATTTCTCTCTCAACCTCAAAACCACTCAAACCTCCCTACCTATTGCGTACGCAACAACTTCAAAACAAAATTTAATCATAAATCTCTCCAAAAAACTCCTTTAAAAAAAAGACAATCTATTACAAATTTCTCTCTCAACCTCAAAACCACTTAAACCTCCCGATGTATTGCATACGTGACAACTTCAAAACAAAATTTAGTCATAAATCTCTTCAAAAAACTCTTCTCACGACACTTTATTACAAATTTCTCTCTCAACCACTCAAACCTCCCTACCTATTGCGTATGCAACAACTTCAAAACAAAATTTAATCATAAATCTTTCCAAAAAACTCTTCTCACGGCACTTTATTAATATAAGAAATCCATTTATAATATTTTTACTCCATAATATAATAATTTTTTATTTAACTAATGTTAAAATATGATTTTGCTAAAAATATATATTATTAATCTATAAATTAATATAATTATTATATAAATAAATATATAAATACATTAATTAAAAAAATATAACTTGAAAGGGAAGTCTTCTAGCATATGTCCTTTATATTATACTTATTCTTAAAACAATGAAGAATTAGTGAATATATTGCTATTTTATACATTATTAACTTAAAAGCTAATATAAATATAAATTAATTATTATATAAATTTAAATAAATATATAAATTATTAATATTATACATTAATAACATTTAAAATTATGTAGATTATATACTAATAACCTTTCAATTTTAAAAAGTAGTCAATCAAAGAATTAAATTAATTTAAAAAATAAGAAAATATTAAGTTTTACACACTTACTTTTAGCATGTATGCTTTTCTTCCATGTGTATAGTACTTGTTAGTTAGTTGAAGAATGATTTAAATGTATTTGTAAGGTAGGTATTTAAGACCATAGAATCTAGAAGAGGTTTAGTATACTTACTTATCTTTGTTACTATGTGTAATACTTTGCAAAAGCCTTAAACTTTGTTTAAGGCTTTGCACAAAACTATAGTATCATTGCATCCATATCATTTTTTTACTTTAGCAACCACCAGATATCCATGGTATCCATGATATGGAATACATATTTCTTTTAAATATTTCTTATCACATACTTTTTCATTTCTTCTAATACACCATGCAACATAAATGTAAGAAAATATGAATCGGTGTGCTTTTAGCCTATGTACTTGTCCTTAATCAGTAGGATACTTTGACTAGGTAGACTTATAATTACTTAAAGTAAAGCCTTTGCAAAGGATCATACCTTTTGATACACCATGCAGCATGAATGTAAGAAAATATGAATCGGTGTGCTTTTAACCTATGTACTTGTCCCTAATCAATAGGATACTTTGACTAGGTAGACTTATATTTACTTAAAGTAAAGCCTTTGCAAAGGATCGTACCTATAAATAAAACACTTTGGAAAGCATATAACATATAGTCTATATATATCTAAACTGAATACTTTGGAATGCATATTTTATACAGTTTATATACCTTAAATCTTACACCCTAGATCTTAAATCCTAAAGTTCCATAAATCTTGGGTTATACAATCTAAGCTCTTAAACTTATATAACAGTTATAATCCCTGAACCCTAAACCTTAAACCCTAACCCCTATAACTTAAATTCTAAAACCTAATTTTCAACTCTAAACCCTAGATTCTAGACTCTAACCTCATGATCTTATATACTAAACCCTAAATCCTAAATCCTAAACCCTAAAATAATAATCATAAACCCTAAATGCTAAATCCTAAACCCTAAACCCTAAACCCTCAACCCTCAATCCTAAATCCTAAACCCTAAACCCTAAAAACATTATCATACACTCGAAACCCTAAACACTAAATCTTAAATCCTAAGCCCTAAATCCTTAACCCTAAATACTAAACCCTAAATCCTAACCCTAAAATACAATCAAAATTTAATGATTTTTTTCAATTTGTGCAATAGGTTTGATATATCCCCCTAACTGTTGCAAGTGGAATAGGTTAATGGTGCACTCAACCTATTGCAAAAATCAAGGAATTTTCTTGATTTGTGCAACAAGTTGGATATACCCCCCCAACTTGTTGCTCAAGCAATAGGTTGAGGGGTATATCCAACCTATTGCACAAATCGAGAATTTTCTTGATTTGTGCAACAGATTGGATATATCCCCTAACTTGTTGCTCAATCAACAGGTTGGGGGATATATCCAACAACAAGCCTCAGTTGGGGAGACCCCTGGGGGGTATATCCAATGTGTTGCACAAGTCAAGAATTTTCTTGACTTGTACAATAGGTTGGATATACCCCCCAACCTATTGCTTGAGCAACATATCCAACCTGTTGCACAAATCAAGAAAATTCTTGAGTTGTGCAACAGGTTGGATATATTCCCCAACTGTATATAAAATTATTGCACAAATAAGAAAAATTCTTGATTTGTGCAACAGGTTGGATATATCCCCCAACCTGTTGCTCAAATTTAAAAAATTCATTAAATTTTGGTTATATTTTAGGGTTCGAGTTTAGGGTTTAAGATTTAAGATTTAGGGTTTAGGATTTAGAGTTTAGGGTTTAAGGTTTAGGATTTATTGTTTAGGAGTTTAGGATTTAGGATTTAGGGTTTAGGAATTAAATGTTTAAAGTTTAGGATTTACGGTAGTTAAGATGTTTGGTGATTAATTATTTAAAGTTTAGGATGTAAGGTTTAGGTTTAATGCCTTCTCTGCTAGTTTTGATATAGAAGTTATTAAGTAATAATAAGCTCAATGATTACTATTATGTTCATTTTGAGTTGCTAATCTATTTTTGTACATAAAACAAGTATTCACCCTACCAGAGGATATGGATGTGGTGTTATATAAGAAGAATGAAGTGGTGGCTTTTGGACGAATTCATAGTCTTGATCCTATGAATGTGTGTTATTTCCAATGTTGTGGTGAGAGAAGATGTGTAGTGATAATCAGCAACGTTGTAAATCTTGAAGTACATTTAAAATATCCACATAGAGACTTTGAAACATTGGGAGATATCTTACAATGTGACATATTTGATATGCAAGCACATAGAACACTCTAAGACCAAGATGAAATTGTTCCAAAGACGTACTTTCAAGATATCAAGAAAACTTATTTTGAGGGGGGAAAAGTAGAGATGTTATCTTGCTCCAGAGAAGTTTTAGCAATTGGCAACTTTAAGGGCTATGCTCAGTGTTTTCTCTGTATAGTGGAGATAATTAAGTTGACTAGTGCAGGTGTCATTCAAAATGCAATGGATAGTACGTCACATTTAGACGTCCATAATACTACGTCTCAACTACAAGTTTATAGTACTTGTAAATGGGGGTTAGCTTTCTTGAAATCAAGTTTGCCCAAGACAGTTTCCTTCAATGTCATGGAACACACAACAGAATATTATCAGAAGAAAAAGACTATAACACAAATGGAATCCAAATTGATAAGAAGCTATAGTAGTAATTAAGAGTATCATAGTGGCGTGCTCACACGTATTGAGGACATTATAGTAACAGATGTTGATGTAGAAAAGGTTTCTTGTGTTGCAAGTGACTCAAATATACTCACTGGTATAGAAGACTTGTCTTGTGTTGCAAGTGACTCGAATAGGCTCACTGGTATAGAAGACTTGTCATGTGTTGCAAGTGACTCGAATAGGCTCACTGGTATAGAAGACTTGTCCTGTGTTGCAAGTGACTCAAACATGCTTACTGATATAGAAGACTTATCTTGTGTTGAGAATAATAAGATGGGACCACAAAGAAAAATACACTACAAGGCAAAAGGAGCAGAGAATCTGAAACTTATCATGTTGTTCATAATATTGTTACTAGCATGACAGAGAATATAGATGGGAGAATCTTGAGTTACGAAGGAGAAACAGTTCAACCACAAAATTCAAGAGGCATTGGCAACAAATTGACATCAATGAACATGTCTACTAGATTGCCATTTCCAAGATATTATAAGATATCAAATAATTTTCAAGCCCACACAACATTTGATTATAAAGATGAAGATTCAAGGGAAATGGATTCGAGGTTTGATGGTCTTACAATAGAAAACGCAAGACACTATTTACAACAAGAAAGTATGTGAGTGTGAAGAGGCGAAGAATCATGGCATCAATTCTAGAACCAAAGAGACATGTAATGCTATCCGAGGAGAATATGGAAAGGATGCTTATGCGAGTTTGTTACAAGAGACTTTGTATTAGAAAAGTTGGAAAAGATGATTGTGCAGTCATACGCCTTGGTATTTGGAGTAAGATAGCGCCTAATAGATATAACTATCTTCTTCAAGAGTTTTCATGCTTTCTTCATCAAGGCACGAATCAAGATTTGAGCACAAGACACTATAAATCTAGATTGAAACCCATGGTTAATGGGAGACCCATTTGCAATCGAGGATATCAATGGTTAACTGGACTATCACATGGCACATACTGGACCATTTGGGCAGAGGTGAAAGAAAAAGTGGTTCATACAATTCATGGAAATACCTACAAGCTTAAATGCCATGGAAGCACTATAAATGCAACCGCAACATTAAAGCAAGTTCTCAAAGACCATGCATTACCACAGCCTCATCTTCAACAAACAATGCTAGATGGACGTGTCGAATGCCAACAACACCTTCCTTTGGGAATGACAAAGAAGGTCATCCTAGAAACTATCAATAAAACTTTACAAGACAGAGATGAGAGCATGATTTCACGATCAACCTTGTACAAAATTTGGCGTAGAGATTTTTGCCATGTCAAGACACCATCAAAGCAAAGGATGTCAAAATGTAAGACATGTGATGAATTAAAAAATGCCATTGAACATAGTAAATGTGAGTAGCAGTGAGGAAGATATATTAAATGGCAATCAATCCATTTACGTCATGTGCAGGATGCTCAAAAGTTGTATGCTTCTTGGAGAGAGGAAGCTATTTCACATGTCGATAAGTCCATGTGCATCATTATTGATGGCATGGACCAGAATACAACCACTTTGCCATGATATAGATGTATCCCACCAGCATTGGAGGGCAAACGTGGACTAAAAACACACCTGTCTAGAGTATTAGTACATGGATACCGAATCTTTTGTGATGTATGGATTGATAGTTTGCATGACCATGATAGTAACCAGGTTGTTACATTAATCATGAAAGCAATAAGAAAGGTCAGAGATGCTCACGGATGTTTATCTAGCACATTGCGAATACATGGAGTGAGTCATATGCTTTATTACAACGAATAATTCCATTGGAGGAAACTAGATTTGTTCTTGCAAAAAACAAATCACTTGACATAGATGAAATGAAAGGCTTCAAAGCCTTCATTAAACATCTTCAAAGTATGATGCAAAAATATCATGAGCAATCAACTAAGAATTTGGAGACAATTAAATCAACTGAAGCACTTATAATCCAATCTTTAGAAAGACAAGAAAACTTAATGAGCATTGAATACTGTGAATCCTTTTGGCCGGAACAAGCTAGGTCACCAAGTTTTCCTTTGGATATAAATATGTTAGTAGATATGGAGGAAGCAGAGAAATGCCTTTTACCTCGAAAATATTGTGGTAGGAAGGGAGACAAACATTTACCAGAGTTCATACCATCTAATGAGATTGAAGAGGTCTATTTGTTGCAATTTGGGCATCTGATCCAGGTTTAGAGTTGGATGACCAAGGTAAAGGTTGCTAAGATAGAAAGGGATGACAAGGGAACTCCTATAACATTTATAGCTTTATGGTATGAACCAAAGCCATTGAAAAATCTCCTGAGAAGATATACAATAAATTAACTCTATGAGGGATGCTTGCAAAAGAAACGTGAATGGGTTCCAAATAATGAGGGATTAATAGAGGTGGAAGTCAATAGCATTATTCATTGCTGGAAATTGAGGACACGAAGTTTTAAAAAGAAGAATGGATACAATGTTGAAAAATGTATCACAATCCCTAATCCAAGTTGTGTCCATATTAAACATCATTTGGCAAGACTTGACCCATCAAGCACAAATACATTACATGAATCTGATGACTCTGAACGAGATTCAGATGCATAAGATAATGTTTTGTATGCTTTTTTTCATACAAATGGTCTATCTATACACCACCAATAAGATAATTTATTGTATTGTTTGTTTTTCAAAAAAAGGGTGTATCTATACACCACTTATATATTGAATTCAACAAACTCTTTTTTTTCAAAAAAATGGTGTATCTATACACCACTTATATGTTGAATTCAACAAACTCTTTTCATATGGTGTCATATTTTCACTTTATACTGTTAAAATTGAACTAGAGTTAGGAGACTAGTATTATTATTATTATAGTTATTAGATGGGGGCACCATGCATGAGTTTGGGAATTATGGCTTCACTGAGCCATTTTTTAAAATTAGAGGTCACCACTTGACTTTTTAGCTTAGTAAGGCCATATTTGTATATAAGTGACACATTTAGTGCTCTAAAAAACCCAATTTTTGAGCTCACTAAGTGAAGTTAAGTGGAGAAGATATGCTCCAAAAAAAAGTCCAAACCAGGAGAGAAAGTCCAAAAATTTTGAATAGTGTGTTTACCGTGAGTTAGGATGACAATGCTTTACAAGGTCACCATGAAGCATTGGCCAAGCAGCTAAATCTACAATGTCCCACTAGTGCCATGCTTAGGCACTACAATTCAATGCATTGTATTTGTGTAAGAACCTCATACCAGTCGTGGATAGACCCATGGTTATCCACATGCACAAGACAAGGTTTGGTTAAGAGGGCAAACCATAGCATGAGAGATGGCTCTATTATTCATCCACTCACATCATTGTATTTCTACATCGAAGCACCTCATAATAGACTTAATTAACATAGGTACAAAAAGATTTGGCCAAGTGGCCAAATCTATAGAGTGTTGCATGCATGTAACATGATACAGAAGGCATGGATGCAAAAGAAGAAATGACAAAGGATACCGCCCCTTTGAGAACACACATCCACATCCTAGGAGTAATCTCAGCTAGCCCCATGCTTTGTGAGTGCAAGGACCACGAACCACTCCCTAGGCCAAGGCTTGCACACGGAGCCACTCTAGCGCGGCTAGAGGCGCTTCAACTATGTTCAACCGTTTTAATCAAATGGGAGCAAAAATGCATACTCAGCGATCTCTTTCGCACCTCCAATTCTCAAGTTGCAGATAGGAGCATTGCTGCGCTACCAGTCAGACAAAGGGTGCACAGAGAAGGCAAAGGGAGCACCGGATAGTGTACAACCAGTCAACAATATTTACAGATTTTACTTGCGTGAACAAAACACCCCTTCAGCCTGTGTGTCCACTGGCCCTATTAAATTAGAGAGGAGAATAACCTCTCAAATCCTGGTTTGCAAACCACCGCTCCCCGCTCGCGCGTGAGCATCTATCTATTCTATTAAGGAGGGAGGAAGGAGGGAGGATAGCCACGTGGCAGCGACTTGGGATAGCCATGTGGCGACGAGTTGGGAGTCGAGAGGCGCGCCACGTGGCGACGAGAGGCGCACCACATGGCGGCGAGCTGGGAGGCATCACGCCTTCAATGGAAAGCCGCCTCACGCCTTCAATGGAAATGAAATGGTGCGCCGTCGCCGTTGCTCCATCGCCGCCACCGCTCCATCGTTCCTCAGCTTCGTCTCCTCAGCTTCGTCTCCTGCGGCTCGACCTCCAGCTCCACGTCCTGCGACCTCCAGCTCCACGTCCTACGCCTCCTCCGTCTCCTGCAGCTCCTCCAACCTCCACCATCCTCCATTGCACCGTCTCCTGCGTCTCCTGCGGCTCTTGCGATTGCTTGACGTCCACCTCCAGCTCGAGCGCCACCTCCAGCTCCATCTCCACCTGCGGCTCCTACAACCTCCACCACCAGCTCCATCCAGCGCCCTCCAGCCTCCACCACCAGCTCCATCCAGCGCCCTCCAGCCTCCACCACCAGCCTCCACCACCAGCTCCATCGCCACCTGCAGCTCCTCCAGCCTCCACCACCAACTCCATCCACCTCCAGCTCGCAGCTCCTGTGGCTCCTCCAGCCTCCACCACCCTCCATCGCTCCACCTCATGTGCCACCTCCAGCTCCATCCACCTCCTGCGGTCCACCTCCTGCGGCTGGCTCCATCTCCTGAGGTTCGATCCAGCCTCGATCCTCCTCCTCCTGTTGTTTCATTGACAAAGCAGGCATTGAGGTATGAGACAAGGTCCACAATAGAAGAGACAAGGAAATCTTTGCAAGACAAGAATTACACGAGAACCATACAGGATTTGTGTGGAAGATTATGCCTCATTTTCTTGCTGTCTGGATTTTGGTAGGAAAGAAATGCAATTACAGAAATGCTAGGAACGAAAAATTCTTATAGATAATGCTTTTCACGGAAAAGAGAAGGTCATTATGGAATTTAAGCATTTAGACGTCCATTGCTTCTTCAAACCCAAGTGCAATTGCCCCCCCCTAGAATCTAAATGGTGAGTGGAGTCCAAATCCTTAGAATTTACCTCACTTTTGTGAAATTTGAATGTCACTAGCTGTTTGAGCAGAATCCAACACCTTGACAAGTGCCCATTGATAGTGATGAGAGCACGAATGCTACTAGGAGTAGTTTCTTTGGTGAGATAAGAGTGAGCTTTACAAAAAATAAATAGATAAAAATAAAAATGTCGGATAGGTCCTTTTTGGCAGGGCTGACCACCCCCCTAAGATAAGAGTAAGTTTTTGAAGATACAAGAAGACTTTACCACGCCCTTCTTTGAAAAGACATTCTTTAAATGAAAAGATTCTAATACAATATTTCAAACATTACAAGATAAAGGCGGAATTACACGAGAACCATACAGGATTTGTGTGGAAGATTATGCCTCATTTTCTTGCTGTTTGGATTTTGGTAGGAAAGAAATGCAATTACAGAAATGCTAGGAACGAAAAATTCTTATAGATAATGCTTTTCACGGAAAAGAGAAGGTCATTATGAAATTTAAGCATTTAGACGTCCATTGCTTCTTCAAACCCAAGTGCAATTGCCCCCCCCTAGAATCTAAATGGTGAGTGGAGTCCAAATCCTTAGAATTTACCTCACTTTTGTGAAATTTGAATGTCACTAGCTGTTTGAGCAGAATCCAACACCTTGACAAGTGCCCATTGATAGTGATGAGAGCACGAATGCTACTAGGAGTAGTTTCTTTGGTGAGATAAGAGTGAGCTTTACAAAAAATAAATAGATAAAAATAAAAATGTCGGATAGGTCCTTTTTGGCAGGGCTGACCACCCCCCTAAGATAAGAGTAAGTTTTTGAAGATACAAGAAGACTTTACCACGCCCTTCTTTGAAAAGACATTCTTTAAATGAAAAGATTCTAATACAATATTTCAAACATTACAAGATAAAGGCGGAAAACATAAATCTGAATCTCCATTGAAACATTGTAAACAAGGTGGTGCTAAAAGTAATCTTCTTGAGGAAGCCGCGGCAGCCCAGTGGAAGGGCTGCTAGCCTACCTAGGCGATGGCCCTCATTCGAATTCCTAGGGGAGTAGAGGCAGGGCGGCGTCTCCTCAAAAGCCTCAATCGGGTGGGTGAGTTGGGTGGGTGAGTCAGAAAAGAAAGAAAGTAATATTATTATTTCACAAGCTTACTTCTATAAATGGATATTTTAAAGGATGTAAAGGGCATTAAATTAAAAATGTGCCCTTAAATGCTTCAAATTTAATGCATGCACGTTTCCTTTGGGTGAAAGTGGGAGAGATTATATGTGTGTGAGAGAGAGAGATTATAGTGTGTGAGAGAGAGAGAATATATGTGTGTGAGAGAGAGAGAGTGTGTGTTTGTGTGTGTGTGTGTGTGTGTGCTTTTGTGTTTTTGTGAGAGAGGGAGAGAGAGAGAGAGGGGGGGGGGAGGTTTATAGAATTTTTATATGTGGTTTTGAGAGAGAGAGAGAGAAAGAGAGGTGTAGGGGTTGATTGATGCTAGGGGAAGGTGAAAGGGCATGAATATCTAAGGAAAGGAGATGAAAGAAAATAAAGATAATGGAGGAACGAAAGAAGGTAGATTTGAGCAAGCAAGGAGAGATTTTCCTGAAGGAAAAGAGGTAGTGTGCACCCTACTATAGGTCAATCAATTGCCATCATGCAACCTTGCATGTAGACACATATGCTACACCCTCCTTTCTCTTCAAGTAATTAACTGTATCAGTCTACCTTATATCACATATAGTCATACGATTCACTTCCTCTAGCCATTGCTGTATGTTATTGGAGCACCCAACATTAGTCCATTCGTTCTAACTAGACACATTAAGTACATTAAATTATTTCCCGTATTTCCTTGCTGCCAATACCGGCGAATTTCTTGATTAAAAACCATCTTGAGGGATGCACGTTTCCTTTGGGTGAAAGAGGGACAGATTATATGTGTGTGAGAGAGAGAGATTATAGTGTGTGAGAGAGAGAGATTATATGTGTGTGAGAGAGAGAGAGTGTGTGTTTGTGTGTGTGTGTGTGTGTGTGTGTGTGTGTGTGTGTGTACTTTTGTGTTTTTGTGAGAGAGGGAGAGAGAGAGAGGGGGGGGGAAGGTTTATAGAATTTTTGTATGTGGTTTTGAGAGAGAGAGAGAGAGAAAGAGAGGTGTAGGGGTTGATTGATGCTAGGGGAAGGTGAAACGGCATGAATATCTAAGGAAAGGAGATGAAAGAAAATAAAAACCATCTTGAGGGATGATCCAATGCAAGAGAAAGATAAGTGGAAGAGGGGGGAGAATTGCACATGCTTAAAAACCATCTTGAGGGATGATCCAATGCAAGAGAAAGATAAGTGGAAGAGGGGGGAGAGAGAGAGAGAGAGAGAGAGAGAGAGAGAGAGAGAGATTATATGTGTGTGTGAGAGAGAGTGTGTGTGTTTGTGTGTGGGGGGGGGGTGTATGTCATTACGTATTTCTATGAGAGAGAGAGAGAGAGATTATATGTGTGTGTGAGAGAGAGTGTGTGTGTTTGTGTGTGTGTTTGTGTGTGTGGGGGGGGGGGTGTATGTCATTACGTATTTCTATGAGAGAGAGAGAGAGAGAGAGAGAGAGAGAGAGATGTACAGTTCGCTTAGCTTTACTTTTTTTTTGGGTTATTTTTCTTGCAGGTGCTTCATTTTATTGTTGGACTAGCACTAGCTTCTCTCCACAACTTTTGTTTATCCAGGTAAGTGATCACTTTTTTCCCAATTGACATTGTGTGTGTGTGTGTGTGTGTTTGCATGTTAAACATTTTCAAAATCATTGAAACCATTCTGATCTGATAATTCATGAATTCTCTGTTACATTCATGAAACCATTCTGATTTGATAATTCATGAATTCTTTGTTACATTCATGAAACCATTCTAATCGTAATTCGTGGACGCTTAGATTCTTGGTAGGGGAAAACTGAAGTAAGAACCATCTTTTTTCAAAAAGATAATGGAGGTGAGAGAGAGAGACAGAGACAGAGAGAGAGATTTAGAAGCTACGACGGTTTCTAGATGATTATATTATTGAGACGGAAGAACTAACAGATAATGGAGGTGAGAGAGAGAGAGAGAGAGAGAGGGAGAGAGAGAGAGAGAGGGAAAATATAATGGTGGACAAAAGTGAATTAAGTTAGTGTATTAGTTAGAGACAAGGCGATGATGGGGTTGGAGCAGTAATCATTAAATGTAATTGTATCTTTCATAGGGGCATCTTGATGACCTGGCAATATGTCTACAGATAAGCTTGCACTGTGTACCCTAAGTGATCTAATCTAACCTTCATTTTGAGAAGCTAGCCTTTCTTTTCAATTGACTTTGCTTTCTATTTGGAATTCTTTGCTTCCTTAGGACACGTTGTGTGTGTGTGTGTGAGTTTGCATCGTTTGAGACAAGCTACATTTTCAAAATCATTGAAACCATTCCGATCTGATAATTCATGACTTCTTTGCTTCCTTAGGACACATTGTGTGTGTGTGTGTGAGTTTGCATCGTTTGAGACAAGCTAATGGTGGACAGAAAGGAATTAAGTTTGTAGATGATTATATTATTGAGATGGAAGAACTAAAAGATAATGGAGGCGATGATGTGATTGGACCAGTAATCATTAAATGTAAGCTACATTTTTAAAATCATGCAAACCATTATGATCTTATAGTTTCTAGATGGTTATATTATTGAGACGGAAGAACTAAAAGATAATAGAGGTGAGAGAGAAAGAGAGAGGGAGAGAGAGAGAGAGGGAAAATATATTGATGGACAGAAGTGAATTAAGTTAGTGTATTAGTTAGAGACAAGGCGATGATGTGGTTGGAGCCTAAGTGATCTAATCAACCTCTCAAGGACAGTAAAGGATTATGTATATATGTTTCATGTCATGTGCATTATGGCCATGAGAAGTAACCTCCAGAGGTGAGGCGATTGGATATTAGTAATCATTAAATGTAATTGTATCTTTCCTAGGAGCATCTTGATGACTTGGCAATATGTCTAGAGATAAGCTTGCACCCTCTAGCCTAAGTGATCTAATCTAACCTTTGTTTTGAGAAGCTAGCCTTGCTTCTCAATGAGAGTAAAGTGTCAAATATGTTTCATGTCATGTGGACTATAGGCATGAGAACTAAGCTTGAGACGTGAGGCAATTGGATGATAGGTGGGGCTACACACAGAGAGAGAGAGAGAGAGAGAGAGAGAGAGAGAGAGAGAGAGAGAGAGAGAAAGGGAGAGAGAGAGAGAGGACGAAAGGATATAATGGTAGGGCAGAAATGAAATAAGACAAGGCCATGATGTGGTTGGACCAGTAATCATTAAATGTGATTGTATCTTTCGTAGGAGCATCTTGATGACCTCACAATATGTCTATAGATAAGCTTGCACCCTCTACCCTAAGTGATCTAATCTAACCTTTGTTTTGAGAAGCTAGCCTTGAAACCATTCCGATCTGATAATTCATGACTTCTTTGCTTCCTTAGGACACATTGTATCTTTCCTAGGAGCATCTTGATGACTTGGCAATATGTCTAGAGATAAGCTTGCACCCTCTAGCCTAAGTGATCTAATCTAACCTTTGTTTTGAGAAGCTAGCCTTGAAACCATTCCGATCTGATAATTCATGACTTCTTTGCTTCCTTAGGACACATTGTGTGTGTGTGTGTGAGTTTGCATCGTTTGAGACAAGCTAATGGTGGACAGAAAGGAATTAAGTTTGTAGATGATTATATTATTGAGATGGAAGAACTAAAAGATAATGGAGGCGATGATGTGATTGGACCAGATGATGTGGTTGGAGCCTAAGTGATCTAATCAACCTCTCAAGGAGAGTAAAGGATTATGTATATATGTTTCATGTCATGTGCATTATGGCCATGAGAAGTAACCTCCAGAGGTGAGGCGATTGGATATTAGTAATCATTAAATGTAATTGTATCTTTCCTAGGAGCATCTTGATGACTTGGCAATATGTCTAGAGATAAGCTTGCACCCTCTAGCCTAAGTGATCTAATCTAACCTTTGTTTTGAGAAGCTAGCCTTGCTTCTCAATGAGAGTAAAGTGTCAAATATGTTTCATGTCATGTGGACTATAGGCATGAGAACTAAGCTTGAGACGTGAGGCAATTGGATGATAGGTGGGGCTACACACAGAGAGAGAGAGAGAGAGAGAGAGAGAGAGAGAGAGAGAGAGAGAGAGGGAGAGAGAGAGAGAGGACGAAAGGATATAATGGTAGGGCAGAAATGAAATAAGACAAGGCCATGATGTGGTTGGACCAGTAATCATTAAATGTGATTGTATCTTTCGTAGGAGCATCTTGATGACCTCGCAATATGTCTATAGATAAGCTTGCACCCTCTACCCTAAGTGATCTAATCTAACCTTTGTTTTGAGAAGCTAGCCTTGCTTCTCAATGAGAGTAAAGCATCAAATATGTTTCATGTCATGTGGACTATAGCCATGAGAACTAAGCTTGAGACGTGAGGCGATTGGATGATAGGTGGGGCTACATTGAGAGAGAGAGAGAGAGGGGACGAGAAATATAATGGTAGGCAGAAGTGAAATAAGACAAGGCCATGATGTGTTTGGATCAGTAATCATTAAAGGTATTTGTATTTTCTTAGGAGCATCGAGCTGGCAGGATGTCTAGAGATAAGGCAGCATCCTCTTCCCTAAGTGATCTAATCTAACCTCTTTCAGAAGTTAGCCTTGCTTCTCAAGGAGAGTAAAGGATTAAGTGTGTTTCACGTCATGTGCTTTATAGCCATGAGAACTAAGCTCGAGAGATGAGGCGATTGGATGATAGATGGGGCTACACACACACACACATGGAGCAAAATATAATGGTGGACAGAAGTGAAATAAGTCCATGATGTGGTTGGATATGAAAGGTCCAAAGTTAATTGTATCTTTCCCAGGAGCACCTTCATGAGCAGACAGTAAGATTGTAGTAAGATTGCTTGGTGATGATCATAGGACTAAGGTCTTAGATTTAGGGTTTGGTAGAGGAGGCTAATGCATGGCAAGGGGAGGTTAGGGGGATTTGATTTTTGAAATAGACGCTAGGGCCATGTGCCTTCCATGTCGATTTCTCCTTTTAACATGTCCTATGATTTCTACTTCCTACCACCATATCCTTGGTCACTCTAAGCAACTTACCGCCTTTGAATCGGAAAATATTTGCATGAGTGCTTGGCACGAGCTCATTCACAAATATCTCAATCCATCCAACTTGATTCCAAATTCTTTGCTGAGAGGAGATGGGCTACAATCTTTGGGTATCTACCTCCTATGCCAATTCATTTCTGCTCATGTTTGTTCTATGGAATGTGTGTGATCCAATTATACAATTGAGCCAATACATACCTGAAAAGGTTTTTGTATTTTGTTATGGATGCAGCTCCAGAAATGGCTTCTACCGTTGTTCCAAATCTTGGGGAGTCGGGTTTTCATGGGCGACAAAGCCTTCGGGCAATGAAGCGAGCTGCTAGGTTGGAGGGCTCTGCAATTTCTGACATTGTGTTGTCATCTTTTCCTGAGCCAGATAGCCTTCATGTGATAAATCAAGTTTTAGCAAGGGCCGAGACTTCAACCCATGGAGCAAATCACGGTCCCAAGTTGCCTTCAAAGCGTTTTAAGTCTAGCCGCAAACGTCGCACTGCTAATATAATGAAACGACTTATAAGGGGGAGAGCTTCAACCCATGCAACTGAGCATTCAAGTCATTACAATCTTTTAAAGTCCATTCAAGCCATGTGCGAGAATAATAAGGATGCATGTGCCATGAACACACGATATTTGGGCTCTTTGTGGGGAGAAATCCATTCAGATGGTGCTGCAGTAATAGCGCAGGGCATGGCAGAATTCCCTGGAACTCTCATTGCAAGGATTTCTCAAATTGAGAATAGCGTTAAGGAATCTAATCAATGGATGCAGCAGATTTTGGGGAGAGGTGGAGAAGGGGCAGTTGTATGTGAGAATGGGTGTAGACTACAAGTTGATAAGCTGAAAGAACAAGTTCAGCTACTGTCCACTGAGGTGTCAATGTTCAAAGTTGGTTTAAATAGGCTAACTGCTTTGATGACCAGGATGAGCCGTAAACTAGAGCAGGTTGCAACCCGTGACAATTAAGAGTCTCCTAAGACTTTTATGTCACTTTTTGTACTAGAATCCCAAATGCTTCTATGGGATTCATGTACTTGGGTTGCCCTTATGTTATTTGGCAAGACAAGTTTGACTCCTGAGACTTTTATGTCACTTTTTGTACTGGAATCCCAAATGTTTCTATGGGATTCATGTAGTTGGGTTGCCCTTATATTATTTGGCAAGACAAGTTTTTTGCAAATGATTATATTTACTTTCATTTGACATATATATGGCAATGGAAGCTAATTTAATTCAATATTTGAATTGCCTATTGTTCCTTCCCATTTTCGTTTTATTTAAGATATACTCAAATATTTGTAATTTCTTTGCATCATGTATTCGCATAAATGCTGATGCAATGGTTATACTTTTTTTGAGATGGTCAACTTTGAGTTTTTTTAAAGATATGTTAGCTTTGGTTTTTATATTTCAAATGATGGTTGCACATATGGTATTGTATTTTGCTCACATGTTGAAAAAATATGAGCATTACTCTTACGAAAGATAATGAGTTCAACGCATAGATGGTCCGCTCTCAATTTTAGATAGATGGGAAAGGGATGGCTTTGTCATGGTTAGGGATGATGCATAAGTTATTTGATTAATCTATTTTTCCCTTTGAGGAATAGATATTTATGTAGTTGGTTGAGTGGATACAGAAGATGGCAAGACAAATAGAAGAGAGGCTACATTCAATACGTTCTCATAGGAGAAGATTGTTGGATTCAACGCGGGCAGCCCGTCGTGCTTATGCTATACAAAGAACAAGGTCTAAAACACAAGGTGCTAGAAGCATGAGGGTGGCTGTGGAATCTATGGGTGTAGAAGTAGGAGTTTGCAGTCAACACAATCAGATACATGGATGCAGTAATGTAGCGTGCATTGTGGCTGAAAATACAATGGACCTCAATACTTCAGTAACAGTAGGTAGAGTGCATCAACATGCTTCAGTGATAGGTACACCTACTCAAATGGATTCAACACGGGCGGCCCGTCGTAGTTATGCTATACAAAGAACAAGGTCGAAAACACAAGGAGTTAGAAGCGTGAGGGTGGCTGTGGAATCTATGGATGTAGAAGATGGCCTTCGCAGACAACAGGACCAAATGTATGGGCACAGTAATGTACCGTGCATTGCTGAAAATACAATGGATGTCAATACTTTACCAACTATAGAAAATGAGCATGAACATGCTCCAGTAATAGGTACAAGTACTCAAATGGATTCAACACGGGCGGCCCGTCGCATTTATGCTATACAAAGAACAAGGTCGAGAACACAAGTTGCTAGAAGTGTGAGGGGGGCAATGGAATCTATGGATGTAGAAGTTGGCCTACGCAGAGAACAGAATCAAATGCATGGGCACAGTAATGTAGCATGCACTGCTGAAAATAGAATGGACCTCCATACTGCACCAATAGTACGTAATGAGCATGAACATGCTCCAGTAGTATGTACAACTACTCAAATGGATGCAACCAGGGATGCTACTCATTTAAGAGCCCGAAGGCGTGTTGTTCACAATAGGGCTGTGATTTTGGGTGCAGGGGGGAGCCTCTCTATCTTGCGTACTTTTCCATTAAGGGAAAATGTAGAGCATCCATCTTTGTATCCACTGGTCTTCGATGCTCCTTCTGTTCATGCACTCGGATCCATGGATCATACATGTAGCTTTTGCCAGGCTCAACTGTGGAAACAAGAGACGCGAATGCATATGCATCAAGTTGTGGGCAAGCACTGTTGCAAAGTTGGTCGTGTGTCATTGTTGCAGTTAGAAGAACCACCAGAGATTTTGAGAGTTCTACTACACGGACATGATGCTAGAAGCAGACTATTTAAGAAAAACATTAGGGCTTATAATAGTGCCATGGCATTTGTTTCATTGGGAGCCCATGTTGATCAAATGTTCCGTGGGAATGGGGGTA
Source organism: Dipteris shenzhenensis (assembly GCF_047967505.1). Lineage (NCBI taxonomy): Eukaryota > Viridiplantae > Streptophyta > Polypodiopsida > Gleicheniales > Dipteridaceae > Dipteris > Dipteris shenzhenensis. The sequence goes on along the minus strand of NC_141602.1, from coordinate 12,389,986 downwards.
TACAAAACTTTCGAGTCCATGGTAGTGTGTATCATCAGGTTGGAAATTTGTTGCCGGATGAGGCTAGGCAAGAGATGCCACGTTTTGCACAGTTGTACGTGTATGATACTGATCATGAACTAGAACACCGTTTAGATGGGATGCCTGGTTTGGATCCAGGCATTTTGGAGTTGTTGCAGAGGATGATGCACGAGTGCAATCCATATGCCAGTGCATTGATGGCTATTGGGCAAGTGCTAAGAACAAATCCACATACAAACCTGAGGATGGTTATTTGTGAGAGCCGCTCCACCTCAAGGCAGTACTTGGCTCCTATGGCTAGCGAGGTTGCTGCAATCATGCCAGGACAAGGGGATGACTTTGATATTGGAAATCGGGACATTCAAATTTTTAGCCGCAATGGGTTTGTGCGTAGAATATCTAATTTGCACCGATCATACATGCCTCTCATGTATGTTCTTTTGTTCCCTCGGGGAGAAGATGGTTGGCATCCATATATCCCATATAGTGATGTTCCTAATCACACACCATTGCACGAGATACGTGGACAGAGTTGTGTCACCCAGAGACAATACTACGCATATCTTTTGCAAGTGAGATATGATACAAATGCGTGTCTTTTGCGTGGGGGTAGATTGCTGCAGCAATACATGGTTGATGCCTATAGTAGCATGGAAGAGTCTAGGTTGGTGTGGATACGAAACAACCAAGCTTCCCTACGCGCTGAAGTCTATCAAGGGTTGATGGACATGGTGAATACAGCTGATGGGACACGTACTGTGCTTGGCAATGCTGCAGGGCGTAGGGTGGTGTTGCCTTCTTCTTTTACGGGAGGGCCTCGGTATATGTGCCAGCTATACCAAGATGCTATGGCAATTGTCAGAAAAAGGGGCAAACCGGATTTATTCATAACATTCACCTGTAATCCCAAATGGCCTGAAATATCTATAGCATTGTTGCCAGGGCAAACTGCACAAGACCGTCCAGATTTGACAGCCCGTGTGTTTTTCCAAAAGCATAAGGACATGATGCAGTCAATTACAAAACATAATTTGTTTGGGAAGGTGGTTGGATATGTGAGTGTCATAGAGTTTCAAAAGAGAGGCCTGCCACACTCACACATATTGTTGATATTAGAAAGTGGTTTCAAACCCGTGGAGATCGGTCACTATGACCGATTAGTGTGTGCGGAGTTGCCAGATAAGGCTATGTTCCCAGAGTTGCATGATATTATTGGGCAATGTAGTGTCCATGGTCCGTGTGGTGCACTAAATCCATCTGCAGCTTGCATGGTTGATGGAAAATGCATTCGTCATTATCCACGTGGATTCTCACAGACGACTATTGTTGGTAATGATGGCTATCCAGTTTACATGCGTCGTGATGATGGTAGAAAGGTACAAGTGAAAGGGGGTGTGATTGATAATCGTTGGATTGTGCCATTTAATCCTTTCCTCTCCATGAAGTACAAGGCACACATCAATGTTGAAATATGCTCCACAATCACTGCAGTTAAGTATTTGTATAAATATGTGTACAAAGGTCATGACAGAGCCATTATCAAGATGCAGCTAAATAATGCAGGAGAGCAAGGGCATTTGCACAACAGAGTTGATGGTGCCATTGATGAGATTAGTAGTTACTTAGATGCACGTTACGTGTCAGCATCAGAAGCATGTTGGCGGATTTATGAGTATGCCACACACGATGAAAAACCCGATGTGCAAAGATTGCAAGTTCATCTTCCGATGTGCAATAACGTCATCTTTCGAGATGATGATGATTTGCAAAATGTTGTAGGCAGGGAACAAAATCAAAAGACCACCCTCACAGAATGGTTCACTTATAATCAGTTGCAATCTGACGCAAGCAACTTGCTATATGGTGACTTGCCAGAGAAGTTGGTTTGGAACAAAACCAGTAAGCGGTGGACTAGAAGACAAAAGGGGAATACCATAGGTCGGATGTACAATATTTCCCCCTCAGCTGGTGAGCTCTACTTCATGCGTATGCTTCTTAATGTGTGCACGGGATGCAAGTCCTTTGATGACCTACGTACTTTTGACAGCGAAGTGTACCCTACTTTCAAGGCAGCATGCATAGCACGGGGATTGTTGGAGAGTGATGATGAATGGTTTGTGTGTATGCAAGAGGCTGTGTTTTATCAAAATAGTGCACAATTGAGACACCTATTTGTCACAATATTGGTTTTTTGTGAGCCAACGTCTCCTCAACTTTTGTGGGAAAAATTTTCCCTTGAGCTTTCGGATGATTTTTTTAATATATTGGAATCAAGTAAGGGGAATTTAATTGGTCGTCGTGAACTAGCAATAAAGAAGGCTATATTGCACTTAGAGCACATTCTTCAACAACATGGTCGAAGGTTGGCTGAGTTTGACGGAATGCCTGTTGTAGATAGAACATCTTTGTCAGAAGCTGGAAATGGTTTATTGCAAGAAGAAAGAATGTTTGATTGTGTGAAAGAAGCACAGACTGCCCAGCAAATGGAAATGTCCTTGAATCACTGTCAACGTGCTGCATTCGATCGGATTTTGGCAAGGGTTTATGGAGATGGTGGTGAGGTCTTTTTTCTCGATGGTATAGGAGGGTCTGGAAAGACCTTTCTCTACAATTGCTTGCTCTCTCGATTGCGGGGGGAGGGGCTCATCGCTTTGGCATGTGCATCTTCTGGGATTGCTGCATTGCTACTAGCCAATGGACGCACGGCACACTCACGATTCAAGATACCGCTGGAGCTGGATGGTACTAGCAGTTGCAATATTAAGGTTAATAGTCAACTCGCAGATGTTTTGAAGATGGCTAGGCTGATAATATGGGATGAGGCACCCATGACTCACCGGTTTGCTTTCGAGGCACTAGACAGAACTTTGCGAGATATCATGTCCAATGAGCAACTTTTTGGTGGGAAGGTGGTATTGTTGGGGGGGGATTTTAGGCAAGTCTTGCCAGTTCTTCCAAAGGCAGGACGAGAGGACATTGTCAATGCTACCTTATGCCACTCAAGGATTTGGGGTCGCACTACAGTATTGAAGTTAACGCAGAATATGCGGGTCCTTCGGAATGGTGATAATTGTGCTGAGCAAGAGTTCATGCAATGGGTTTTGGACATTGGCAATGGGATAAATAGATGTACAAAAGAAGATACTGTGGTGATTCCATCGCATATGCTTTTAGAGGCAAAGTCCATGGAAGGCCTCATTAGATGGGTATATCGAGGGCTTGCAACTATTTTGGACTATGCACCATACTTTCGAGAGCGTGCTATTCTTGCACCTCGAAACATCGAGGTTGATGCAATTAATACTACGGCATTGAAGGCAATGCCCGGTGAGGAAAGGGAGTACCTAAGTGCAGACTCAGTGGACAACTTAGGGGGAGATTCCTTTTTGTTTGCAGTCGAGTATTTGAACAGTCTTGATCTTGGTGGTGGATATCCCCCACATCGGTTGGTTTTGAAAAGGAATGCTCCTATAATTTTGTTGCGTAATTTGAATCCTCGCCAGGGTTTGTGCAATGGGACACGGTTGATATGCAAAGAGTTTCACACAAAAGTGTTAGAAGCTGAAATCATTACGGGTAACAATGCTGGTGATAGAACGTTTATTCCAAGGATAACATTCATTCCGACCAACGTTAAACTTCCATTCAACATGAGGAGACGGCAATTTCCTATCCGATTGGCATTTGGCATGACAATCAATAAGTCACAGGGCCAAACATTGTCAGTTTTGGGGCTGTACTTGGCGACACCGGTATTCAGTCATGGCCAATTATATGTGGCATTTTCACGTATCCGATCATCAAATGCTGTTAAGGTTTTTATTTCGCAGAGTGCGTCTGATGCCAAGGGCGAGGAGATGGATAATACTTCTACCACAAATGTTGTGTACAAGGAAGTTTTGCAATTGGCAACAGCAAGAGCCTAGGAGTATGACATTGCTCTTTCAAGCCCTCCTCAGACTTTCTTGGGTGGAAAATCTTCATTTCGGTAATCTTTGTATAGCTTTTTTTTAAGTTCTTTCAGTATTCCAACTATCATAGGTCTTTGGGAATGTTGGCTATTTATACAAAGATGAAGTGAGACGTAATATTTCATGACTTTGTCCTTGATAATGTTTGGATTTCATTTTTAATTTGAGTTATGGGTTTGCAATACACTACAGGCTATTTTCTTTTCAAAGCCTATTGTTTTTTTCCAGTATATGTAGATTGACACGTGCATTCTTTTTTTGCAATGTGATAGGATGTCTAGGCAGTTCACATTTGTCACCGAAACAAGAGCACAGGTGCAAGGTACATAGTTGCTTGACAACCACGTTTTATGTTGACACGTTTAATAGTATAGTCACTCACTTTTAGAAAATTGTAGATCCTGCAGGCTGGGGATCTCTGGAGAGCGCACAACTGTTGTTGGATTTGCTTGAGCTGGAGAGCTACCTTGGGTAAGAACTGTGTGGATTGTTTAATGCTTTATTTTTTGTTAAAACAAAAGTCTTTTTGGATTATATTTGAGTGGGAAAACATGCTATTGTTTGTCTTTTAGGACTGTTCCTGATTCAGGGTTTCTAATGAATCTCCACGTCCACAATCCTTTGGATGGACGAGTCCATTTGGGATATTACGCTGTCCTGGGTTGCCGGCTTCATAGGGATGATGGACCACAAACCATCACTGTTCGTTGGCTGGGATACTATGAATGTGTGTGGACACGAATTTTCTATCGAGGGCAAAATGGGGACTACACGTACACCTTTGCCAGCATTGTTGACAGCCCTTTGCGTCTGAGTAAGTACTCTAAAGAATGAGTTGGGTTTTACCAACATACATGTATAAAAGTTTTATGGCTCAATAATTATAGTTTCTAAATTGTCTTTCTATATGATGCTGGTCCAGATACGATTGTTGGTACTCCATTGTGTGTTTGTAGCCGTGGTGGACGCGGCGGACGTGGTGGACGTAGACTGAATGGCCGTCGCAGGCTTTTCCCTGCAGTACATGGCCGCAGGCTTTTCCCTTAGGGATGTTTGTGTGTGTGTTGTAGATTTTGTATGTTCAGTTATGACTTTATTTTACGACTGTGTATTTGGATATATCAGTCAGTTCTTTGATGTAGCTATTGCATGTTCAGACATGTGACTGCACTTTTGGATGTGATATTTTTTTGAAGTACTCTGTCATAGAGAAATTTTTTTATTGGACATGGTAAATGTGGAGTACATGGCCGGCACAGGCTTTTCCCTATAGTACATGGCCACAGACGTTTCCCTTTAGGGATGTTTGTGTGTCTATTGTACATTTTGTATATTCAGTTATGACTTTGTATGCGGATGTGTATTTGGACATATCAATGAGTTCTCTGGTTTCACTTTCAGATGCAATATTTTGAAGTACTATGTCGTAGACATTTTTTTTTTTGTTAGAATATGTTGCTGGTTTCAGACATTTTAGCATCTTGAGACCCGGCAGAGCGGGTCGCTAGCCCATCGTAGACGGGTCAGGTTACTCGAAAAAGTTTCACACGAAAGTGTTAGAAGCTAAAATCATTATTGGTACCAATGCTGGTGATAGAACGTTTATTCGAAGGATAACATTCATTCCGACCAACCTTAAACTTCCATTCGACATGAGGAGATGACAAGAGCGCAGGTGCAAGGTACATAGTTGCTTGACAACCACGTTTTATGTTGACATGTTTAATAGTATAGTCACTCACTTTTAGAAAATTGCAGATCGTATGGGCTGGGGATCTCTGGAGAGCGCGCAACTGTTGTTGGATTTGCTTGAGCTGGAGAGCTACCTTGGGTAAGAATCGTGTACATTGTTTGTTGCTTTATTTTTTTGTTAAAATAAAAGGTTTTTTTTTTATTATATGTGAGTGGGAAAACATGCTATTGTTTATCTTTTAGGACTGTTCCTGATTTAGGGTTTCTAATGAATCTCCACATCCACAATCCATATGGGATATTACGCTGTCCTAGATTACCAGCTCAATAATTATAGTTCCCAATTTATCTTTCTGTGTGATGCTGGCCCATATACGAATGTTGGTACCCCGTTGTATTTTCATAACTGCGGTGGATGTGGCGAACGTCGCAGGCCTTTCCGTGTAACACATGGTCGTAGACTTTTCCCTTAGGGATGTTTGTGTGTCTGTTGTAGATTTTGTATGTTCAGTTATGACTTTATTTGCGGCTGTGTATTTGGATATATCAATCAGTTGTTTGATGTAGCTATTGCATGTTCATACATGTGATTGCACTTTTGGATGTGATATTTTTGAAGTACTCTGTCATAGATTAATTTTTTTTTGGACATGGCGGATGTGGAGCACATGGTCGGCGCAGGCTTTTTCCCTATAGTACATGGCCGCATACTTTTTTCTTTTTAGGTGTCTATTTTAGATTTTATATGTTCAATTATGACTGTGTTTGCGGATGTGTATTTGGAAAGAGTTTCACAGAAAGTGTTAGAAGCTGAAAAACGGGTGATAGAACGTTTATTGGAAGGATAACATTCATTTCGACCAACCTTAAACTCCCATTCGACATGAGGAGATGGCAATTTCCTATCCGATTTGGCATTTTGCATGACAATCAATAAGCCACAGGGCCAAACATTGTTTGTTTTTGGGGCTGTACTTGGTGACACCGGTATTCAATCATGGCCAACTATACGTGGCATTTTCACATATCCGAGCATCAAACACTGTTACCTAAGGTTTTCATTTTGCAGAGTGCATCTAATGCTAGGGGCGAGGAGATGGATAATACTTCTACCACAAATGTTGTGTACAAGGAAGTTTTGCAATTGGCAACAGCAAGAGCCTAGGAGTATGACATTGCTCTTTCAAACCCTCTTGAGGCTTTCTTGGGTGGGAAATCTTTATTTCAGTAATCTTTGTATAGGTTTTTTTAAATATTTTGAAGTACTATGTCGTAGACTTTTTTTTTGGTTAGAACATGTTGCTGGTTTCAGACATTTTAGCATCTTGAGACCCGGCGGAGCGGGTCGCTAGCCCGTCGTAGACGGGTCAGGTTACTCGTGCTCTAAATGGATATACGACCACAACTTTTGAAACCTTGCAAGTTACCCCTTTCACGACGTGCTTTTTCTTTAGGCGGCACGTGCTCTTTCTACCTCTATTTGCTCTTTCTCTTACTGCCTTATTTCTACCTTTTGCTCTTACTGCCTTATTTGCACGTCATCTGAGAAGAGAAAACTGACATGAGTAAATAAGGTAGAAGCTGTCATAGACAACGCTGTTGTGCATGGGAGGTATCTTTAAAGCCCATTACTGAACGCAAAAAGCATGCATAGTTCCTTGAACCTTCAAACTTGTACTGCCCATTAAGTATTTTCTCTTCTCTCACAGCACTGCAAAAACTATTACATTACATCCTCCTTCTGCCTATTGCGTCTGTTCTGTGTCTGATTGCTCCCTACAGCCATGAGCTTCGCCAGATCTCCATCTCTCCGCTATGCACTGTTTGCTATGCATGCTCCTTTCTTGGCCTCCAACTTCTTTTGATTGAACCAGCTAACCCATCTCGAGCAACCTTGTTAAGCCTCTTGAAAATGTCTCTCACAATCACAGCCCGTTCTATTTTGCAGTTGTCTACTTGGGCTCTAGTTTTCGCATACTTCTGGGAAGATTGCATTGCATCCGGGTATGCTTGGCGGCTTTCCACGAACGAGTCCACGCGCAATTGTCCTACGACACCTTTGTTTGTTTTGGGGGCGTCGATGATGGATGTGGGCGAAAATGCGCAGGCGATGCCTCTTCGTTCACCATCGGAGTTTCCCCCGTATGGGATTGACTATTTTCCGAAGCCTTCTAGGCGATTCAGCAACGGCCGTCTGATTGTTGATTTCATAAGTACGTCAAATACCGCGATGAAATTTTTGTACGACATTTTCAGTTTTCAAAATGTCACACTACTGCACTTTGGATTAACATAAGGTCGCATGACTGATTTGACTCGCCAGCTCAAGGATTAGGAAATGGGTTGGGAGATCCTTTTCTGCTCTCTGTAAGGCCAGATTTTAGATGCGGTGCAAACTTTGCGTCCTCCGGTTCCACGGCTCGCAACACTACGATCACTGGGGATGGGAGTAGCAGCATAGGTTTATTTTCATTTTCTGTGCAAATCGACCAGTTCCGGGAATTCAAGATGGATGTCCTTCGCGGATGGAATGAATCCGATCCACAAGGTATAATCTTAATAAGAGAGCTTTTCCCACTCATTTGCTCAGGTAATTTCCAATGAACGCAGGTTTATGACCGTAGACCTCTTGTCAATAGTCGACAGATTACCTTCGCCACAAGACTTCACGGACGGAGTGTATCTTATCGAGACGGGTAACAATGACTACTACAGCTTCACGTTCAACTATCCGAACTACGATGTGAATGGGAACCTGAATATCACGCTTACTGCAATTGAAACGGGGCTGAAGGTAAATCTCCTCGAGAGGCCGAAGGCAAGATATTATTCCGAGTGTGTCCGAGAGCCTGCACGGTGGGCTTAATATTGATGCAAGTGTTTGTACTCTGTGCGGACTAAGTAATGAAATGGGCTTGAACATTGATACAGAGGCTGCATGCGGAAGGGGCGGTAAACATGGCAGTGATGAATTTGATCCCACTGGGGTGCACGCCGGAGCGACTAGGCACAAGGAATCCACCGGTGGAAGAACTAGACGAGTATGGGTGTTGGGCACCTCTGAATGAATTGGTGGATCGTCACAACGTTCTTCTGGAGGATCTACTGGAAAGGTTAAGCGAGGAGCTGCCATCCGCAGAGTGGACGTTGTTCGATGCAAACGCAGTTTTCATGGGAGCTATACGAAACCCACACAGCTACGGTAACGGCGCTATTAGAACGATAACGCATCTCTCTCTCCCTCTCTTTTTCTTCATCCTCTTCTTCTTAGATATAGTTGTCATGTCCTCCCTTCATAGTTTCTTCTTAGTGGTTAAAACGGTGGTTCTTAGAAATCATTAAGAATATGTTTTTTCTAGAACGGAATGTTTAGAGGTGGTTTAGAGAAAACATTTTTTTCAACAAATCACAAAACTTACTTGGTAGATTTTTTAGCTAAAAAATAACTTTCTAGATTTACAAAATTGAGAAAAGGTCAAAATCAAAATGTTTCAATTCATTGTATATAGTTTAGAGGTTTTCCGTGAACACTATTAGAAAGAGCTTAGGTTACACCTTTAAGTTAAGGGACTAAGATGTAAGAGTTCTCCATACCATGAATATATATTTGTCTTTGTCCTCCATCTAGCTGGTTAGAAAAAGGGTAGCTTACTACTTGAAGTAAGATAAGAATTATGTCCTGCCTCTAGCGGGCTAGAAAGAGGCTAGCTTACTCCTTCAAGTTCATGCACTAAGATACGTGTTATATATTGTTCATGACCTCCCTCCATAAGAATATGCTTGTCATTGTCCTCCCTCTAGGTGGTTAAAAAGAGTCCTCCCTCTAGGTGGTTAAAAAGAGTCCTCCCTCTAGGTGGTTAAAAAGAGTTTGCCTTACTTCTTCAAGTTTAGGGACTAAGAGAGGACTAAGATAAGAGTTACATATTGTTCATGATCTCAGATCTCCCTCCATGAGGATCTATGTTTGTCCTACAAAGTGCACCCCAACATTGAGAACATAAAGATTGGAACATATACGCAAAAAGAGCGATTAAATGAAGGAGACTTGTCATATTTATTAGTGGGTTGTTTAGTATGATGTCTCCTACATAAATCCAAGCTTCACTAGAGTCAAGGATCAATATGTCATAGATGCCTACTTTATTCATTATGAATATCAATCTCTAACAAAGGAGATATAAGTGAACTACGAAAGCTTCGAGTAAATCTAGGAACATAAGCACTCAAAAAAGTAATTATGAAACTTGATGTTGCTATTTAATTGTAAAAACAAAAAATATTTTCCAACCTTATGGAAGCATGTTTAAAATTATCCTCACCTCTACAAAAGCAAGTTCAAGGATGGCACCAAAAGTCTCTTTATGGATACCAAGGTTTTTGAAATTACCACTGTCTAGCTATATAAAGTTGCAATGTCGAGGATATTTATATGGTTTAGCCCTTCAGGAAGGGCATCATTGAGATGAATTGGATGTTCTAGTCTTTTAATCTAGGCTTGCACCTCTTACTTAAGAGCTCCAGAGGTGGATACAACACTTTAGTTTAGAACAGAAAGCCAAGAGTCACATCATCCCTTTTCAATCCACTTCATACATGCATAGATACTTTCTTTTTAGAGGTGCATGAAAAAGCATGTGACCCTAGGACATGGGTTGTAAAAAGGGCTATCAGAATATAGAAAGTTCATAAGAATATACATACATAGGGCTACCTTCTCAGATCACTTATTAAGACAATTCAGCAAGGTAGGGGCCCATATTAATAGTAAATACAAGTAAATTATCCCTTCAACCCCCTCCAATGCCCTCACCCCTTGCCCACCCCCTATCTCTCTCTCTCGTTTTCACAATTTTACATGCATCTAAGGATAAAGTGAAACATTTTAACTATTGTGCCCCTTTAGATGCATACACATATGTAATTGTCTGCATCAACTAGATACACTTCTCTCTCTCTCTCTCTCTCTCTCTCTCTCTCTCTCTCTCACACACACACACACACACACACACACACTCACTCACATGCATGCATGCACACACACACACATCTATGCACACATACGTGCCTACAAACAAAACACATGTGCACATGCATGCACGCAAGCACATATACATGCACACATGCATATGCACATGCACACACACACATACATGCACGCAAGCATACACACATGCATACATGCATGCATGCACACTAGGGTAAAAACACAGACATGCATGGATCTATGGGAATCTATAGATATATCCAAGTCATGTTTTTTGTACTATTTGAATAATTTACTAACTATTAATGTCATATGCAGGTATCAAGTATTATCATAGAGCTTGTTGTGGAGCTGGTGGTGGGGAATACAATTACAATGAAAATGTTCGATGTGGCCAAACTGGTTACATAAATGGAACACTTACAAGAGCATGGAGATGTAATGATCCTTCTATATATATGTTTTGGGACACCATACATCCAGTTGAATCATTTGCTAGATTTGTGGCAAATGGGTTTCTTACAGGAGAGAATTTGAGGAGCTTTACAAGACTTGACATTGAATAGATGCTTTTATGGCCTCAATTTTATTGTAGCTCTCAAGCTCAATATTTTCAATGAGAGTCATTATTGACATCAAATTTGCATTACAAAAGCTAGAGCAACTTTTGTATCTTCATGATGAGAGAAAATACTCATCATTAGCTAGAATTTTTACATGGTCCAACAAAAGTACCCTGAAATCCCACACTTTTCCTTTCTAATGTCCATCAATTTTTTAAATTCATAGATAACAATTCTTATTCGATGGGATACTACAAGGAAGTATATACTAAAAGGAAGGATAGAGGGAGAAACCCTAAATACCAATTATAAGTAAGGTTTGTTTTTCTTGAATAGATGTAAGATTGTAGGTTAATGTGTGTGAAATTGATCTAGTAAGTGCCTAGTCTTGTCCTTTCTACCTCACTACTAGAGCACATATACTAAGTTTGATCTTAACTAAACTTTCCCTTTCACCTTTCCATTTTTCATGAGTAGAGTGAAAACTTAGAGATAGTTCTAAAATCTATGTCTGGCTAGTCATCAAGGCTACAAAAGCCGTGAAAAGGCTTTAAGGAGCTTAGTTTTTTGTGCTTGAGATACGGTCTCAAACATTATAAGAGGATTTGCGATATATCAAGATAATAACAATAATGGATTTCTCTAGATAGTTTTCTAATGTCATTAGAGGTCTCAAATGCTTCCTAATAAGTGGTTTTCCTAAGCATAAACAACCACAAACTATCATAAGCTCTAAGATAGATTTTCATGTCACATAATACTACAAAAGTCATGCCGAGGCTTTAAGGAGCCTAACTTTTAGTACTTGAGATAATTTCTTAAACAAAGATAATTTAACAATAATTGTCTAGATTTTTAATGTTCATTAGAGGGCTCAAAGGCCTCCTAGTATGTTGATTTGCTAAGCATAAGGCAAGCACAAACTATCATAAGCTTTTGTTTCACATAAGGCCTATTTCAAAGGCACATAAATCTTAAAATGTAGTGGGATGTTGTCAAGCCTTAGTATTTGGAAGAATGGGAGCTCGTTTTGGGGATCAGGGCTGAGATTGCACGATTGATATATTGCTTTCATTTTTTAGGTATTTCAAGATAAACTCCTTTAAGTTTTCAATGGCTAGTTATCGAACGTGTAAAAAACATTGTGTTGACCAAAATGGCAAGGATGAGGATATAAATGTGAGCCCTTTGCCTCACCAATCTATTTCTTCTATAGAAATTGCCAACAAAATTGTTGTTGAAGGTAATTGGCAAAATTGAGTATATCAAAAGGAAGGTGGTGCTAATGCAACCCAATAGGAGAAGGAAAAGACATTCTAGCAATAGATTTTTGACATTTTGGAAGGGTAGAGTGACAGATTTTAGAACGATGGATGGGAAAAAATCAAATTTTGAAATCTGATTTAGCATGTGTACATGCGTAAAGAGCTTGGCTTGGTGGATAATCCAAAGTGTCTTCCACAGCATAGACCAAATTGTAAGTGAATTCCTCGTGAATTATTTGAGAGTTTGTATAAAATTACCTAATATTTTTTTCCTTTTATTTGTTTCACTTGTTCCTTCCCTTCATATATATACCCTTCATCTTATGCGCAATGGAAACCGACGGAATGCCTTTTAAGATTTATGGATGTGATTCATGGGTCTATAGGGAAATTGCAATATGCAAGTCGATCTGGAACGCAACTTGCCCAATCAGGTATATTTTTCTCTGATCATTATTACCAATTATTATTGGACAAGGCAATACACATGGTTTGTTGAAAAAATTAGACCTCCCAGCATGGAACACCATTGATTGGCCAATTCCTAACAGTAATGTGACAGAGAGCTGTAGAGCCAAATTGTTAACAGAAATACAACATTCCTTATGGCTAGGAATTGCAACTAGAATATGCAGAATAAATATTTGCATACCAATCATAGTCTTTGTTGAGCTATTCAATCATTTGTCAATAAAAGTTTGTAAAAAGCTCCATTATAAGGCTAATGGCATAGAGGAAAATTTTAACTTCTTGGATGATGGTTGGGATATAATAACATCCAACTAATTATACTACATTAGGGGAGATTTGGGGTCTCAAAAGGGCCTCATAAGGAATGGATTAAGAAATGGATTAATTCTATTAGAAATGAGCCTTTTATGGTAACCCATGTGCTAAGGGACCCGTAGCATTGACTCACTAACATGGGCACCTTTATTTTCAAATTGGTCAACCTTGGCCTTTGGATGGAGATGATGGTGGATAGATCAAAGGTCTAGGATGGTCGATACACTTTGGTGGGCTCCAAAAGGAAAATTTTGACTTTGGGGAGGCCTCATTAAGAGGGGAAAGGTGAGTTTTAATATGGGCCCTTGATTCAAGTCCAAGATCAATGGATGAGATGGAGGTGCCTAATGGAGGGTGGAGATTGAAGCACCTTTTAGAGGGCTAGGATTGAAGCACATTTTGGATGGCTTGGATTGAATCGCCATGCAGCCCACTTGCAAATCAAGGGACTGGATTTAAGTGCCTTTTCCCCTCATATCATCCCTTGATCTACCTCTAAATCTAGGGCCCGGATTGAAGTGCCATTTGCACTCATCTCCTCCCTTGGATCTGCTAGCAAATCTATGGCCCATATTGAAGCGCATTTTCCTCTCATCTTGTCCATTAGATCTTTGTGTTGATCAAGGGTGGAGATTTGATCCTTCTATCCTTTGATGGTATCCCTTAGATCTACCCCTTGATCTAATGGCTAAGAGTGCTTTACCTAGATTTTGAATGTATCCCTTGGATTGAAGATTAGATCAAGAGCAGAGAGTGAAGATCATGGGTCCAAACTCTGGGTTAGAGGTCTCCACACAATCAAATGCTTTTGTCAACTTTAACATGGCATTGCCCCACACCTTAGAGCACTCTCATCGATACACCTCAAATTGCACTCTAATCCCTTGAAATTAGGAAACACTAATTGGAGGCCCTTTTGAGACCCCAAATCTCCCCTAATGTGAGGTTGTTCATTGCTTAGTACAACTCAAATACATGGTTGCAAGCCACAATTCCATATTCTCCTTTTATTATAAATGGAGTAGGTTCATTGGAAATCAACTTATTCCCATAGATTAGGATCCGAACTTATTTTGTATTGACAACGAATCAATCAACATTATGGTTAATGAGAATGGAAACTTAGTGAATGTCATATCGCTTAGAAAAAAATGTACACTTACACAATTATGCCACAACATTCATATGGAGACCGAAGGAAGTGTCTCAACAAAATTTGCATTCGTACTCAACAACAAGAAGGTAATATTTGGTGAATTGGTTTAGTTAAATATATATTTTTATTAATTAACCCCAGTGATTTGTTAATAGGTTCTTCGAAGAAGGGAAAGTAGAACTTAATATGTAGAGAGATCCATCATGGGATTATTGAGATAAATCAAAATTGATAATTACAAGTACTCATAGTTTTTTTTTTAACATTTAAAAATATAGGGAAGTATTGTGCTTATAAACTATTTTGAAAGGTAAATAGGATATTTGTTCTCTGTCCTAATAACCTAGTGCTTTTTAGGCAGCCCTTTTATGTGACAATTGATTCGATGGAGCTATGGGATAGAAGCTATTTTATGATCATATGTCTAAATGATACTACCACCACTTGGAAGCGGGACATAGTTGGCTGGTCATTCTTTATAATTTCTAATGAGGAGTAAGAATAGCAGTGATCCTAGGGGCACATGCACAATGACTTTATTATTATAGAAATTAGTTCTAACTTTAGTACCTTGGTGTAATATAAGCATTGTACATGATTTTGAGATATATACCTATACTCATGAGTCATCTCTCTCTCTCTCTCTCTCTCTCTCTCTCTCTCTCTCTCTCTCTCTCCAAGGAAGGACCATTTCAAATAAATTTGTCATACATATGTGAGTGTCAAAAGAAGTTGATGTATATTAGTGTCTAAAATCATTTGTCAATGGGTGTACAATTTATCAATGGGTATACAATTTAAAATCATATCAACAGTGGAAGCTGATCATCTTCACGTGGACGATCTAGTGTAGGGTCCTTAGGTAGGACATTAGGGTCCTCAGTTTGTGGAGGACCCTTACGCAGGGGATGAGTATCCTCGGTTTGGGGCTGAAGGTCCACCACCTTCTCTGCCATGATGTCTTCCATCATCTTTGAGAGCTTTACTCTTCTACTCTCATTGACCTTTATGCCTTAGCACTTTTCACTTTCAATTCAAAGGATGCATATTGAAGCAGCTCAAAGATCAACCTAGCTCTGATGTTGTATACAAAATGTGTATCATAGCTATCCTCAGTCATCTGTGCAAATAGCAAAAAAAATTTAGTTTTAATTCTAATTTCAAATATATATGGCATTTTAATACCTAAATAGAAATCTCATGGTACTTATAGCTTGTGTATCTTTTGTGAAATAACTATAAAAAATATACTTAGCATTGATGAGAACCCTCCACCTGCAAGAATGTGCATCGTTTTGTTGTGGTGTCTATAAATCATGCAGAAGATCTTTAGCTTAAGCTTTAATATTAATATAAAAAATAGTATTCATAGGACAAAATATTTTTATTCATACTTCCATGTGCATTGGTTCAATAGCATCCAGCTTATTGGTATTTTTTTTATAATGATCCATTGCAATGGCTAACCTCTTTATAGCACTGCAAACCCCATAAATCAATGTTCGCAATGCAATGGCTAGACTTTTTACAAACAAAATCCTTTGTTGTGTATGAAAAATAAGTGACTTCTTCTAGGCAGTATAGAATCACTTACAGGACAAAGCCCTCTATGAGTATGTTTAATAGAGTTGAAATAGAAGCACCCTTTGGTTGATAGATGAAGTGGTACTAGACTCCAATGGTCACTACATTGTCACACCGATTAGCAATTGGAGATTTAGTAGAAATCTTTATCTCTTCATAAAGATGAACTGAATAACCACTTACTTCGAATGGCATGGGATGAGCATAATGCAAACTAATTTGAAATCACAAAAGGTAGGTGAAACATTTGGCAATCTATTGCAGTGTTTCTCTAGATTTCCTTATAAATTATTTGGCTACCCTTAGCAACATTAAAAAATAAGAACTTACCAAAGTCCTGCAAGAATGATCGTATCTGCGACTTCTCCTTCCCCATGCCTTAGTGCCTTTCTACAATTGTATGTAAGGTAAAATTATATAATTGAATCTGAGTCCTTAAAACTCATAAATATATTTGGTCCTAGTGTACTCAGCCTCTGCAAAACTCACATTTCTAAGTTTACAGTTTCTTTAACTAAGGTAGAGGGTTGAAGAGGCATGTGCTACTTTACTTGTACTCTTCTTAGTTCCTCAAAAGTTGTCTTTACTCTTGTTGCTACACTGTGCGTCACTTCCATTATCTTCACCTCATCTTGCCTTGGAGTTCTTGTAGGTGGTATGAGCAGAATGTCACTCATCTTGATATCAGACCATTATGTAGCCTTAATCAACTTGTCATATCTCCACCTCACTAGCTTTAGGGTAGTCACATATTTGTTCAAGATAGTAAACCTATGGCTATGGGCAGCAAGAAGCATTTTATCTTGAAAGAACTCAATTAAAAACTCTTATGCAGCCTCTTGTAGTGCCCATATTGATGTTCTTTGCCACTGATATCTGAGGCTATGGTCATCACAAACTTTGTTCACTAGCCTCTGGAAAGGTGCTTTAGGAACACAGAAACCCATAGCTTTTTGAGCTTTCCTATTCTCTCTTAGTACACTGACCTATTGTGTGAACCTCCTCTTTCTTGCCTATTGTAGAAGGTGCATAGGCTTCCCTTTCCTTGCATGAGCACTCTATGAGTAGCTTGTCCTTTTGTTATAGTCTTTTTTGCTACTGAGGGACAATGATCCTTCCTCCTAGTAGTTTGTTTCATCCTTGCCATGCTTTAACTACTCCTGCACATTGGAAATAATGAAAAAGTATAGCTAAGTACATATGATATTATGAATTGGGGGACTAAAAGATGGCTACCTTATGATGATGAGGAGAAAGACATGGATGACAATGTCTTAAGAAAGAAGTACAACAAGTTTAATGGGGTGAGAATAATATATGCACTATAAGTCAAAATGGCACATAAGCACATGTCTACTTAAGAGGAAGGGTACAAATAGTTAGGATCCTTATACACAAAGATAAGCTTAAGGGTACAAAGATTTAGATATCTAAGAAGCTGAATCCGATCCATCTCAAACAAAGCAATAGTGAACTCCTCAAAGTAAAGGAAGCATGCAAAGCAACCGAGTGGGTAGCTTATCTAGATGGGCAAGCACTGATTTGGGCCTTCAAATCCAAATCCTAAACTTTCAATTTTAAACTGATCTTACAAAGTTCACCTTTTGATATCATTGACATTAAGCTATGCAAACCTCTCTTATGCTTAAGGAGTCACATCTCTCTCTCTCTCTCTCTCTCTCTCTCTCTCTCTCTCTCTCTCTCTCTCTCTCTCTCTCTATGCCTTGCAGGAACAATCAATGAAAATTAGTAGGCATAAATGAAGCACCAATGACAAAAGTACCCCACATAATTTAAATTCTAAAATATATACTTGCATAACTTTGTTTTATCATTGTCTTAAAGAAGAGAAGCAAAAAGCTAAGTCGATGCATATCAAATAAAATCTCATAATGTGTAGTCCCATAAAAATATTTGCATCATTGTTTTTATATGAAGCAAGCTCTATTTTTAATGAAAAGCATAAAGCAAGTATACTAGTTACATGCCTCAAGATGTAAATTACTTATGGTAAACACCAACAAGAAATACATACTCTTTTACAACTCTCAAATACATTTAAATGCTCTACTTTTTGGGCAAGCATTGATGGTCACATCTCTCCCTCATCTCTCTCTCTCTCTCTCTCTCTCTCTCTCTCTCTCTCTCTCTCTCTCTCCATTTTTGCCTTCCATGAACAAGAGGCTTTTGATGAACAATTAATGAAAATCCGTAGGCATAAATGAAGCACCAACAACAAAATTACCCCACACAATCTAAATTCTAACTTTGTATACTTATATAACTTTGTTTTATCATGGTCTTAAAGAAGAGAAGCAAAAAACTAAGTTGATGCATATCAAAGAAATCTCATAACGTGTAATGGGAAGTAGCAAGCTAAGGGTGTCCACTTTTTGTTCACTCCCCAATCCTTAGGAGGTGAAAAAATAAGCATTTTAGCACACAAAAATGCAAATCTCACCTACCTCCCTATGGATCTAGTCTTTGAAGCCTTCAGACACAACATCACACATGCTATTGTGCACACAATCGTATAGTCAGATCGACAATTTGATGCACACACAAAAAATTTCTTTGTGTCACACGGCATGGTTCCAGGGCGGTCACACCTTTGTCATGAACAGAGAGTGTTATATTAAATTCTAAATTTCTCACTCATTTTAGATTAAATGTTATTGAAACTTTGTAGGTGGTCTCTTTACATTATGTAGAGCTTAATTTGATTTATTGGTAATTTTTTGAATGATTTATCTTATTATAAATAATTATGTATAATAAATAAAGTCATAAAATACATGCATTTTAGTAGCACACCACATTTTTTTAGTATTTTGAATAATTAAGCAAATCTGATTCGATGGAAAGTTAGTAGGCACATAAGGGTGTGTGGTTGAAACATCAAATCCCAAATCCAACGGTTAGATTTAGGAAGATTAAAGTTTAATTTTTACTTTTACTCCTTAGAGAATCAACAAAGAATATTAAAAATAAATCTAGTAATGACCAAACATTTCAAAAATGTCAATATTTTTAGTCCTCCGCATGATGAATAAGAGGAAAAAATTTTGGTTAAATTTGAGTAAGGGAAACGTACGATATGGCCTCCAAGATTTAAATCTCCCTTTTGTGGGGGAAAAAGGGCCACCCAAGCCTAATACCAAGACAAGGTAGGCTTGGTATTAGGCTTGGTGAGGTAGGCTAGGAGCATCACTGACCCTAGTGGCAAGCCTTTGGAGTGTGCATGCTGCCCATGCGGAAGGCTACGTCATCTATTTTTGCCTTGCAACCATGCCACGTTGTTAGACCGCATGGTGCCATGTCATCAAGGAGATGTGACATCACTCCTTGCCATGTCACCTTACATTGCCACACGTGCTTCCACATCAGCCACATGTGCCACCTCATCATTCCACATCATAGGAACTCTTGGAGCCATGTCATCACACCTTGCCACCTTGGCATACCTCGTCAACCTTGCCACATCACCAATCCCTCCACCTCAATTTGCCATGTCAATCTACCACCTCATGAATGCCAACTCATCATGCCACATCACATTTCCATGTCATGGAAGAGACTCATATATTCCACACCATATTGCCACATCATGACCATGCATGGTGCCACACCAACCACATGTATACACATCATGATCATGGCGAGCCACATCATCAACATGCATGGTAAGTTATACATGCATGTGATTTGAGCACGATGTGCACGAGGCATAGAATACCTCGATCAAGGTTTATGACCACGATGTGTGAGGCATAGAATACCTCAATCGAGGTTTATGACCTGCGTGAGGCATAGAATACCTCAATCGAGGTATATGACCACGAGGCATAAAATACCTCGATCGAGGTTTATGACTTGCGTGAGGCATTGAATACCTTAATCGAGGTATATGACCTAGGCATAGCATACCTCGATCGAGGTTTATGACCACGATCGAGGTATTTGGAGGTACAAAATTGGAATAAAATCAAACGATGCAAATATTCAAAATTAATATTGGATTCTAGCCAATTAGTTTCAATCTTAGCACCTTCTCCACCAATAATAATCAAGAGCAATCTAGTGGATGAGTTGAGGCTCTCTATAAGATACCATGTTTTGGTTCATTTCACCCATTCTTAGCCATTCTTGCCTCCCCATCACTTTGTCACACCTTCCATCCTATTTTCATTGAGAATGGGTTCTCAAAGCCATAGAGCTAGTAGACGTGAAAGATGTAGGAACCCCCCCCCCCCAAATCTCATTGACGAGGAGTGCAAGCGAAAGGCTCGTGAGTGCAAGAGAGCCTCTAGAGCTAGAGCTCGCGTTGCCACCACCGATCCACCTCCACCTCTACATCCCACCTCCACCTCCACCCCCACCCCCACCCCCACCCCCACCTCCATTGTCCCCCCCTCCACATCCTCATCCGCTCCCCTACCTCTAGCCTCTGCCCTTCCCCTAGCCACCTACATTTTGGCCTTTGCCTCTACCTCTTCCCCCTCCATCCTCCCCCCTCTCCCTCCCCCTCCCCCCCTTCCCCTTGGCACCTCTCTTCCCCCCTCCACCCTACCATCTCCCATTGATCCCCTTGCCCCACCTTGCAGCAGCAGTGTTGCTTCATGACGTGACTTGCCGAAGTCCAATATCTATCGTCGTACTAGCAAGATTGTGCAGTCTTTTTTTAGTGACCTCACACTAGCTTCGTAGTCTGCTCTTTTCATGTCCTTGATTGATCACCCTGACTTGGTAGAGTATAGGAGGCTTGCTAGTCTTGGTGCACGTAGAGATAGGGTTGTATGTAACGAGGTCCTTAGCAGTGTTCGACGTCCCTATGCTTCTATTAAGCATAGGAACTCCAGGGATGCCTTGGCAGCACGTCGTGCTATTGTGGCTGCCATTAGTAGACCTCATATGACAGGCCATGTGCGTACCACTTCACGTCTCCTTCATATTGCACCGCGCACATTGCGAGCAGGCATGATTAGGAGGCAGAGTCTAGAGGACAGTGAGACTGATGCTCTTTGGGCTTCGAGTGGTCGTGCACCTCGCAACGATCGATTGTTGGATGATTCCACTAGGTCCTTCATACAACAGTTTTGGGAGGAGCATTGCAGAGCATCCCCGGTGTTCAAGAAGGCATTGTAGAAGAGGGTGTCACGTGGTGTGTACATTGAGCATGGTGCATGTTTTTTGGAGTGTACCTAGACTGAGTTGTACAGTTTGTAGAGGTGCACCTGGAGTTTAGGATTGGGCAGAGGTCGTTTGAGCGATGCAGGCCATGGTTTGTGCGATGCTCTCAAGAGCGTGACACATGCTGTTGTTGCTACCATGTGGACTTTGGATTGATGTATGACGTATTCCATTCCCTTGATGGTCATAGGGGAGTGGTTCCTACTAGCCCTCGCGACTTCATTCATTTCATATTGTGTACACGAGATGGCGATGCTTTATTCCACTCCCTTGATTGTGTGGAAGGCAGGTGTACTTTGTGTGGTGACTTTGCTAGAGTGCCACGAGTTGCACTAGATACTTGTGATGTGCAGATGGTTCATTGGCAGCAGCATGAGTACAGTACCTTGACATTAGATGGTGGTGCACAGTCGAGGAGGTTGCAGCTTATGGGGAAGGAGACACCACATGTTGTATTCATTGACAGTTTTCGAGGGAAGCTATACTGCTACATACACCACTCGCACACTGTGAAGTGGGAGGATCGTCAATTCTGTGCATGTTTGAGGACATTTCCTATAGGGGTGGTTGTCTCAGTGGTGGACTTTGTGGAGAATTATACCTTTGCACCACAACATGAGATCCAATCGGAGTATTATTTCTCTGAACAGGTGACGTGTGATTGAGTTATTGGTTTTTTTATGGCCTCATTATATTGAATTATTTCAATAGTCATATTTTTTTTCAATGCCATATTGCAGGTTGCTATATTTGTGCACATTAGCTATCGTCATGCACGGGCTCATGTGGATGGCATTGATAGCACCATGGACTCATGCATCATTGTGCGAGAGTATCACTTCTACATTAGTGATGATCAATCGCATGATGCCCATTTTGTGCAGCATTGCTTCACTTTGCATGATAGTTTCTTGAGGGATCATGGTGTCACATGGCAGCAGCACTGGATCTGGTCAGACGGCTGTGGTGGTCAGTTCAAATCTGCTAGACAGTTTTATTGGTTCTGCAGATGGCACTATGAGACAAGCATTCCAATCACATGGAGCTACTTCGAGATAGGGCACGGTAAGGGAGAGCACGATGGTGCAGGTGCTTGTGTGAAGCATGCTTTGCGTCGATACCAGTTGCGTCACAGTGCCGATCGCTTCAAGGATGCACATGATGTGGTGCGGTGGTTCAGCTAGCACTTATTATCCACTAGTGCTATCTCCTCGTTTCAGTCGCGTGACGATAGGGTGGTGAGCCGGTATTTTTGGTGCATGGACATTGGGAGTCTTGATCGGTCTAGGCCTTTTGATTGTCGTTCAGTGTCTGGCACTCTCGATTTCCATTCCATCAAGAGCATAGGTGAGTCTCACCCTGCGATCTTTTCTCGACGGTTTGCATGTTTTTGCTCTGCATGCATTGATGATGATTGGGGAGGGTGCTCCATGATACCATGGGCCGATCCATGGGCACGGCGAGTGCTTTCTCCCTTCCAGCCTTGGGAGGAGGTACATGATGATCAGGATGCGAGATTGAGTTCCTCTAGAGATTATGACGAACTTACAGATATGTTGCGTATTGGTGATATCTTCGCGATTATTGCTTCGGAGGGCAATGAGGAGGGTGTGGATTATTCTTGTTGCGATGCTCTATGGTGAAGAGTGTGCTGAATGAGGATACAGTGGATGGGCATTGGATGCACTTCAATGCTCATAGCATGATCATAGGTGGCCACTATTTTCAGTAGATACAGAGGCGTGGTCACTATATTGAGTTCCAAGAGTACATGGCGGATCAGGAGGCATACATGTATTCTCATCTTGTTGTTGCGATCAAGATTACTTTGAGTCGTGTTCGCACTCGCAAGGCGACGTCCACTCCACGATGGCACCGTGCAATGGCGGATCACAAGAGCATACTTACAACTATTGGCATGAGAGCCGATCCTGAGGAGTAGCACATTACATATCATATTTTTTGGGATCATCAATTGATCAGATTGATTTTTATTGGGTATTACTAGTTGATTACATATTTTTGTATTCGATATGTATAGGCGCACTGTGTGACCGTACCATTGTAATTTTCATGGACTCATATTTTGTAATTCACTATGATGGTTGTATACACATTCATACACATCATTGTATTAGATTCTATTTTATACATGATGTACATTGTCTTCTCAATGGGATTTTTTTTTTTTGTAAAACAAAAAATTGTTTATTAGTAGTAATGTTGTAATTGTGTTTTGTGCTTTAGGAGATTTTAAAAACGTGACTAAGAAAATTTACGCACGTACTAATGAAATACACGTGTGGACTTATCTGTTGGGGATGAAACTTTGCACGGCTCTTCGGCTACCCTAGACATACATCCACGCAAGATTTGGTCTCCAACTAATTTGGTATGTGCCATGTGGAAGGTATAATGTGTACATTTTTACAATCCCTACTAGCACGACTACGTATGAAAAATGGCACACGTACTAACCAAATATGCATGTGGACTTATCTATTGGGGATGAAACTTCGCACGGCTCTTAGGCGACCCTAGACATACAACCACACAAGATTTGGTCTCCAACTGATTTGGTATGCACCACGTGGAAGGTATAATGCGTACATTTTTACAATCCCTACTAGCATGACTATGTATGAAAAATGGTGGATGTACTAACCAAATAGGCATGTGGACTTATCTGTTGGGGATTAAACTTTGCACGGCTCTTAGGCTACCCTAGACGTACATCCACGCAAGATTTGGTCTCTAACTGATTTGGTATGCACCACGTGGAAGGTATAATGCGTACATTTTTACAATCCCTACTAGCATGACTAGGTATGAAAAATAGCATATGTACTAACAAAATACGTGTGTGGACTTATCTATTGGGGATTAAACCTTGCACGGCTGTTAGGCTACCCTAGACGTACATCCACGCAAGATTTAGTCTCCAACTGATTTGGTATGCACCACGTGGAAGGTATAATGTATACATTTTTACAATCCTTACTAGCACGATTAAACCCTAAACCCTAAACCCTAAAAAATCCTAAACCCTAAACCCTAAACCCTGTTGGGGATGAAACTTTGCACAGCTCTTAGGCTCCCTAGACGTACATCCACGCAAGATTTGGTCTCCAACTAATTTGGTATGTGCCACGTGGAAGGTATAATGCGTACATTTTTGCAAGCACTCCCTACTATGACTATGTATGAAAAATGGTGCACGTACTAACCAAATACACATGTGGACTTATCTATTGGGGATTAAACTTTGCACGGCTCTTACGCTACCGTAGATGTATATCCAAGATTTGGTCTCCAACTGATTTGGTATGCACCACGTGGAAGGTATAATGCATACATCCACGTAAGATTTGGTCTCCA
Organism: Dipteris shenzhenensis; assembly: GCF_047967505.1. NCBI lineage: Eukaryota > Viridiplantae > Streptophyta > Polypodiopsida > Gleicheniales > Dipteridaceae > Dipteris > Dipteris shenzhenensis. The sequence goes on along the minus strand of NC_141602.1, from coordinate 12,365,396 downwards.
ACTGATTTCGTATGTGCCATGCGGAAGGTATAATCCCTACTAGTGACTACGTATGAAAAATGGCAAGCATTGATATATACGAAATTCAATATGATATTCAAAATGATAAAGTTCATAGCACGAGAGAGCTCTAGAAAGAGAGAGAGAGAGAGAGAGAGAGAGAGAGACCTTATACTTGAACACCTTTTCAATGCTTAATGTTTACAATTACGACACACGGCATTATTTTTAAAATACCTTATGTATTAGATGTGTGAATTGAGATATCTGAAATTCAAAATCATACTCCTAATTTTAAATACGCATGTGGGGATGAAACTTCGCACGGCTCTTAGGTTTAGTGTAATAATTGCAAGCATTAATATATACAAAATTCAATATGATATTCAAAATGACAAAGTTTATAGCACGAGAGAGAGAGAGAGAGAGAGAGAGAGAGAGAGAGAGAGAGACCTTATACTTGAACACTTTTTCAATGCTTAATGTTTACAATTACTTCACATGGCATTATTTTTAAAATACCTTATGTATTAGATGTGTGAATTGAGATATTTGAAATTCAAAATCATACTCCTAATATTAAATGTTTATGTTAGATTTGAACAAACTATAAATTGAGATAAACAAAGTAAGAAGAACATCATGAAAGTACCAAAATGCTCATACATCATAAAAGTAAGAACAATATCATGAAAGTACCAAAATGAATGTGTACATCATCATCATCATCGTGCAGAAGTGCATCCCTAAACAAGATATGTGTGAAGCCTAAACAATCATCCTGAATCAAACTCTACCACATATGATCCTCTAGTCATCCTCTGACGTGGCTCCTGTATGACCCGCTACCCAACCGTTCGCTATGTGCCCTCAGGCAAAGCCAAATCAGATGGGCCAGCCTCATCTCCTACATGAGATGGGCCAGCCTCATCCTGATGAAGAGGAGGGCATGCTACACAAGCCACCGTTGCCATCTCTGCCTCCCTCACCTCCTCTATGTATGTGCGCCTTAGCTCCCAAAGTCGTGCATCTGCGAATACTCGTGCCTCAAATCCAGTACGAGTAATCATCTCTACATGTAGAAGATGCTGGTCTCGGCCTGCCCAAGCTGCTGCTCCACCCACTGCTGCAATGATATCTGAAGCTCTGCCTCTCGCTCAATACAGCATGCCTCCTCTGCTTGTGCCTCATCACCTGGCATGAAATCACCATATGAGAAGCATCGCGGAACACACGCTGCAACCACTGATGTATTAGTGCCCTCCTGCTAGATCAAAGCTCTCTGTGCCTCCTCCCTGTAGTGCTCTATCAAGACCACGTGGGCAAATGGATCAATGGCCTGATGATGACTAGGATACAGATGATCCATGCTTAGTCCTCTGTATGTGGCCACATCAATGTCAGCAAAGCATACAGGGCACACTGACCGTGCCACCATGTGGCGGGTCATGCAATGGAGATGTGCGATGTGGCCGCACCCTAGTCCAAACCACCCTACGGTGTCAAACTCCTCGTGGCAAAGGACGCAAGTGGCGGTTGGAAGTCTGGCTATGACTGGTGCATCTATGGGTGTCCTAGTCAGCACATCTACAGGAGGAGCAGGGTACAGGGCCATGCTGGGGTCGATCCTATGGCGAGATGGATCACAACTAATATGTCTCAACTGCAAAATATAGTGCTCCGCTCGATGGTACGCTATGCGTGTCTGAATCCTCTGCTCCTCCAAATTTTCCTCCAATAGTCGTACATGACACTCCATATCCTATCGCAATAGATGTGCCTACAATGCAAACATGTCGCCTAAATGGTGAGAATTAACCAAAAAACTTCAATTCAAAACACACAACAAAAAAATAAACTAAAATAATCAGAATAACTAACCTCATCCCTAGACTCGGTCAACAATGCCTCCAACTATGCAATCCTGCATCTCGAGTCTCCAACTCGTGCTGAGGCAGTGTAGATGTGGGAAGTGGTGTAGATGTGGGAGGCTCCATAGATGTGGGAGGTGGGGGAGGTGGAATCGAAAGTGATCCCGATAGGGCAGAGACCATGTCATGCAAGGATGATGCCATTGAATGAACATCCCCCCTAATCCGTTCTCCAACAGCTCGCAATGCTAGTGCAAGGATAGTGTGCAGCTCTAGTGCCTCGCATCAATGCCGAACACCTGCAGTCTGACGCTCCTGACACCCCATCCTACCATGTCCCGCTCCTGATCTTGGATGGGTACTAAGGTAGTCTACCCGATGACCAAGCACAAACTCGGCGTATAGCTGCATGGCAAATGACCTGGCTATCTGACGGTCGTGAAGCAATCAACCACCATTCGCAGCGAGATATCTCGGATAAATGTATGCTGCTATGACGGGGTGCCTACAATGTAAAATATGAAAGGGCAGCCCTGATCGTGGTCGCATCGCCTCAGTGTGACAATCCCAAAACATATCCTCTAAGGCCTGCCTGTGAGGTGACTCACGCTCAAACAACTCTCGAATGGCTCTCCAATCCAAGCCAATGCCAGTGATCTCTGCCTCAGCCTGTGCCTGAAAGGTATCCACAACGTCCTCAACTGTGTCCAATCGACCCAGAGCATTAATGACTGAATCTAGACTCGCAACCAAGTGAGGGGGTGCCCTAGCATCCTACAGTGCCCTCATCTCAGCTCTCAAAATCGCTATCTACATACGAATAGTGGTGCCTAAACCTGTGTGCTGGCTAGCGCATGCACAAAAAAAACACATGGAAATTAATATTCTATTTGGGTAATGAAAATAATATTCTATTCAATATGACTTATAATCTATTTATGTAATGAAAACTATTTATGTACTCCTTGATGAGGTAGGATGTCATTGGGATCATCCTGTGCACCTACCGATAGATGGGCCAAATGTGTAGCTATGCCTACAACAGTGCTATGTTGCAAATTCAATTCGTATTTAAAGTTATTTACAAGTTGTTTACTTTAGAAAGTCGGTTTCTTCAAGCTCATTCTCCTTGTCTATACTACCCACCCTTGTTGTAATTAATAGCAAATAGCGTTTGTTCTAGATACTCCCTCCATTTTTCGAGGCTCTAGACTACCATGGGCTCTACTAGCATGTCAAAGTATGTAGTAGAGGTGTATTTTTGGAAGAGAGATGTAAAGATACTGAGTGATAGAAAGAAAATGTTATGTACAATACACTAAAATGGACTACAAGGAATAGATGCTAACTTAAAAGATATAACCCAAGGCAAGACCTGCATCCTAGAATATTCCACATGAAGGTGGACAAATGCACCTCTCAATAATTGCAAGTGGAAGTCAAATTGCACCTCTAAACATATGCCAAACTAAAGTAGAATAGCATCTTGAAATGTATAGAATATATAGGAAATGACAATATTTATAGGATAGAGATAGGTTATGGTCATTGAGATAACCCTAGTTATACTGCTTGACTTGGAGCATCTGTTGAATGATTGGTTGGCTTGACTTTTTGACTAGGCCTTAACTAGATCATCTTGGTCTAGCTTGTTAACTCAGCCTACTTACTCTACCTAAATTATGAAACAACTCTTAACCAACTATATAATCTATACTATTCCACATAAAGATAGATAAACGCACACCGCAATAATTTCTTTTTTTTAATAGATGATTTCTAAAAACAAAATTTAAACATTATATTTAATTCAAAACTTCACTAATTTAAAAAATAACATGCAAACTACTTTAATCTTTTTTTTTTAAAGATGATTTTAAAAAACAAAATATATACTTTTTGACATTTAAATAAAAACTTCACTAACTTAAATAACATAAAAGCTACCTTAAACTCTTATTTTCTTTTTTTTAAAAGATGATTTTTAAAACTAAAATTTAAACATTTTTTTATTTAAATAAAAATAGCACTAATTTGAAAAATAACATAAAGACTACTTTAATCTCTCTTTTTTTAAATAAATGATTTTAAAAAACAAAATATATACATTTTCACATTTTAAATAAAAAATCACGTAATTAAAAAAATAATTTAAAAAAACTTTAAATGCATTTGAAATTTTGAAATATTTTATAATTAAATTAGATATTCCTATAAACTAAAATAATATAAAAGCTACTTTAAACTCTTATTTTCTTTTTTTTAATAGATGATTTCTAAAAATAAAATTTAAACATTATATTTAATTCAAAACTTCAGTAATTTAAAAATTAACATAAAAACTACTTTAATCTCTTTTTTTTTTAATAGATGATTTTAAAAAACAAAATATATACTTTTTGGCATTTAAATAAAAACTTCACTAACTTAAATAACAAAAAAGCTACCTTAAACTCTTATTTTCTTTTTTTTTAAAAGATGATTTTTAAAACTAAAATTTAAACATTTTTTTATTTAAATAAAAATAGCACTAATTTGAAAAATAACATAAAAACTACTTTAATCTCTCTTTTTTTCAATAGATGATTTTAAAAAACAAAATATATACATTTTCACATTTTAAATAAAAAATTACGTAATTAAAAAAATAATTTAAAAAAACTTTAAAATGCATTTGAAATTTTGAAATATTTTATAATTAAATTAGATATTCCTATAAACTAAAATAATATAAAAGCTACTTTAAACTCTTATTTTCTTTTTTTTAATAGATGATTTTTAAAAACAAAATTTAAACGTTATATTTAATTCAAAACTTCAGTAATTTAAAAATTAACATAAAAACTACTTTAATCTCTCTTTTTTTAATAGATGATTTTAAAAAATAAAATATATACTTTTTGACATTTAAATAAAAACTTCACTAACTTAAATAACATAAAAGCTACCTTAAACTCTTGTTTTCTTTTTTTTTTTTAAGATGATTTTTAAAAATAAAATTTAAACGTTTTTTATTTAAATAAAAATAGCACTAATTTGAAAAATAACTTTAATCTCTTTTTTTTATAATAGATGATTTTAAAAAACAAATATATACATTTTCACATTTTAAATAAAAAATTATATAATTCAAAAAATAATTTAAAAAAACTTTAAAATGCATTTAAAATTTAGAAATATTTTATAATTAAATTAGATATTCCTATAAACTAAATTTTAAATAAATTGTTGCAAAAAAAAAATGCTACATTAAAAAAACCTTACTTGGAATCTCCCACTCCGTCCATCTCCGTCGTTGTCCGTCAGTCATTCTCCGTCGCTACCGCAATTCCGTCGAGCTCCCACAAATCCATCGATTTCGATGAGAAGGAGCTCAATCAAGGTATAAAGAATGAGGGGGTCCCTCTCTTTATATACAAAAATTTAGGGTTTTACTACCTCGATCGAAGTATTTCACATGCCACATACATATCGATCCATCATACCTCGATCGAGGTATAGACATGCCACGATACCTCGATCGAGGTATTTGACATGCCACATACACATCACTCCATCATACCTCAATACCTCGATCGAGGTATTCGACATGCCCCATACACATCGGTCCATCTACCTCGATCGAGGTATGGACCTGCCACAATACCTCGAGCGAGGTATGTCAGCTACTAGCCGGATGCCACATACCTCGATCATGGTATCGGACATGCGGCCAAGTCATCGATCCAGCATACCAGGATCGAGGTTTCTGGACTTGCCACAGTATCTTAATCGAGGTATGTCATCTGCCCTGTCGGATGGCACATACCTCGATCGAGGTATTTGACACGATCAAAGTCATCTATCCACGATACCTCGATCAAGTGTGGACTTGCCACAATACCTCGATCGAGGTATAGCTGGCTTGCCATGATACCTCAATCGAGGTATAGGCGGCATGCCACGAGACCTCGATCGAGGTATAGGCTCGGTTCGGTGAAAGAAAGTCTAGGACCTCGATCGAGGTATTGGCTTGGCCCGGTTGTCCTCGTGTGTGAGTTTCATTGGAGACAATACCTCGATCGAGGTATTGCACACCGAAGCAAAACCTTTGTATTTTCACTCAAGCGGGTGTCACACTCACCCGAAAGTGGTTCGGAAGTGGACACCCTTAGCTTGCTATCTCCCTAATCCATAAAAATATTTACATCATTATTTTTACATGAAGCAACCTCTATTTTTTATGAAAAGCAAAAAGCACGTGTACTAGTTACATGCCTGGAGATGTAAATTACTTATGCCTGGAGAGAGAGGGAGAGAGGGAGATAGAGATAGAGAGAGAGAGAGAGAGAGAGAAAGAGAGAGACAGAGAGAGAGAAGAGAGAGAGAGGAGAGAGAGAAGAGAGAGAGAGAGAGAGAGAGCAAGGTTCTGCAATTTTCGATCATCGGGCATGGCAAAAAAAATCTTGCTCCGTAGATGAAAAGAAGTTGAACATAGACCTCCTCAAAGTCTCTCTCCCTCCATCCCTCTCTCTCTTTTTCTCTCTCCCATATGGATTTCCACCTCCTCTACGGGGCCCTTGACGTAAAATATATTTTGTGCGATAGATTGTGCTATGAGGGGTTGGGCAGCACCCAACCCCTAAAATCGTGTTCTACTGCACATCTTTGATTTTGAAGATTCGAAGTTCGGGGGGGGGGGGAGAGAGAGAGAGAGAGAGAGACAGAGACAGAGACAGAGATGTGCAATAGTATATACTTTTTGACAAGCTATTTTGACCATTAATTTGTAGAAACATGCCCAATAGTCTCTTCCCAAGTGAACAAGTGCACCTTTTTCTCAACAAAGAGAGTTTTGATCTTCTTATCAACATATTTTCTAACCGACAAAACATTCATGGCAAGTCTTGGCACATAAAGAACATCACAATTGAAATTTACCTTTCCATTTGGAAGTTGAACTATTACGTCACCAATTCCTTTGACTGGAATTGGATGATTGTCTCCTTAATGAACATCTGGGGCTCCCTTAATTGAATCCAGTGTCTTGAACCAATCATCTCTATAACACATATGTTGTAATGCACTAGAATTCACTATCCACACCTGATAGTTAGTTTTCTTGGATGCACTCAATGATGTGCATAATTTGATGTCCATGATGAATACATTGCTACATGACCTATCTATGACAATTGGCATTCTTGTCATTGTACAACATATTTTTCCTGAGGTGACAACCCTTTTTGACCCATCAAAATAGTACTCAACTTCTGTTCCATGTGCCTTCCATTATTTCTTGCCATTGGTGCCATGTTTAGCTTTGTACTTACTGTGGCACTCTTTGGCAATATATCCCAACTTGCCACATTCATAGCATTTTGTTTTTCTCTTTACATAATGATTTTGCTTAGCGGAAGACTGCTATCTTTCTTATCTTTGATTATTCCTACTTTATCCAGGCTTGCACTTAGAACTTTCACCATGTTGTGCATTTCTTTGAGGCTTCTTTTCTTTGAAATGCATGTTGCACATCTTGGCCACCACTGCACTGTCAACATGGTCATCCCCGAATCCTTTTCATAGTGGTTGTCCTCTTATATCAATAGTTGTATAAATTCATTAGATTTGATAGCCATGCACCACCACCATGAGGTGCTCATAAGATGGGATATACATTGGATTATCCATTCAAAAAACTTCGGATTATCCATTTCAAAGCCATTCCTAGTCAATCTATCCTTGAAGATCTTCTTCTTGTTTAGATGATTCAACAATTCATCACCTTCTTCCATATGAAGATTTTTCAACCACATCTTCAAATTAAGATATTCTTGCCCTCATAAATGGACTTCAGTGTAGTCCATACCTCAGATGCATCTACTAATTGCATCACTTATGCAAATAGTGTATTCTTTAGGCATGTTGTAAAAACATCCATTGCTTTTAGTAGTCATCTCATCAAAGGCATCCTCCTATTCTTGTGGGGAATTTGGTGCTGGAGCTAGCAACTTTCCATCAGCAGACGCCTACCCATAACCTCTAACTTACAAAGAGGTTCTTTATCTGGCATTTCCAAATACAAAATTATTGCCATCAAACACAAGCATTTCTGCACACAAAACTCTCTAAGTGATGTCATCTTTGTGATGATGCAAGTACTTGTGCCTTGAGGAGGATGAAATTTTTTGAAAAATAACTTGGAGAGGGACTTTGGAGGTTGAGTGCAATAGAAAGAAAGTTGGGATTTTGAAGCACTCCTAAAAGGATAAATTTTTTGCTTTCTAGTAAAGAATGTGCAAAAGATGGGGTGTTGGATCTTGCTTAGAGTACAAAATTGTGTTCTAATGCACTATGGACAATGAAAGAGCAAGTGTAAGAGGGCGAGCTTTGACCAAATACCTTGTGCAATAGAAAGTCATATGGAAATTCGGAGAACTCCCAAGAGGCCGAATCTCATCCTAATGCAAAATGATTTTAAATGGAAGAACCTTAGGAAGAGAGAGGCAGAGGGGAGGGGGGAGGGCACAGGTGGGCAAGGAACTTACGATGCTATAACTTTTGAAACTTAGGGGGAACTTTGTGCAAATGGACCACCATTTGATTTTCTCTCTCTGTTTGTTTGAGCTACCACCACAACTACTCTCTCAAGCCTTATCTTTCATCTCTTCAGCCTCTCCTACTCAATCGATTGAGCTCTTCTCTACTCTACTCCTTCTTTAAGTTTGGCCAACTGATCATACTACCTCTCTAGAATGTTGTAGCTCTCCTTTTTATTTTACCACTCCACTTTATATGTCATCATGGATGTTCAAGAGCAGCTAGTATAGTTTTGTCATGCCTCTGCTTACAACCTTTACATTACTCGCAACTCTCTAGCTCCTTATCTAAGCTACTCTCATCACAAGCTCAAGCTCTAGTTGTAGTTGTTCAGGACTCCTCTATTGGTCTTTATAGCGTATCACAATGCTATTAGCTTCAGTGCCCAAACTCAGCTTAGCTATAGTAGTGAGGCTATATCTATGAGTTTTCAGCTCCTACTACAACTTCTCCTAGCAGTTCGACCACCCAAGCAGTCTCTTGGCAACTTCTCTACATAGCCCATTATCCAAGCTCTCAAGCTCCTCTAGGCTATCCATTGTGGCCACCGCCACCACGGCTGCTTATGCTTATAGCTTGCCTCAGCTGCTAACACCATTCAAACTATTTAGACTTGTTCATGATTTCTCTATACTTGTTCATGACTTCTCTACATAGCTATCTATTTGTTCAATAGCCTTGTGCTTGTGTATCTTTCCTTCTTACTCATGGTGCTTGACTTCCTCTCCTCCTATTGGCTTTGTGCAAAGTTGAATCTTGGAGTCCTTTTCTCATTGATTGTGTGTAGATTGAGCTTGGCCACCCACCTTTATTATAGCTTTTGTTGTTGCATTTCTTCTTTGTTGTTTGCCTGGTCTTTTATCGCTTTCTTAGAGCTTTTGCTTGATCCTTCTTTAGGATCCATGTAGCTCGTTTGTTTTTGTTTTGTTTTTGCAATCTTCCTTTCTCATCAGCCTCCGACGCTTGTATTTTTCACATAGTTCTTTTGAGCTTTTCCAAACTCTACTGCTACTTACAAGATCTTCATGTTTGGCTGCAAGATTCTTCAAGTGTCTCTTGCCTACTCAACCTACAAGCTCATTTCAATTGTTAGTGCAAGCTATAATAATGAGAATATCATGCCATGAAAACCAAAAAAGAATGTAGCCTATGTTTGTGTAACCTTACCTATGCTTGTAAAAATTCAAGGTGTATAAGTTTTATACTCTTGCATATCATTGGAGAAAATCATGTAAATGCAAGGTATACTGTTGAAGTATGGGTTGTTACATATGCTCATGTTCTATATATATGGGTAGGTGGGTAGAAGGATACAGGACTCTAAAAGGGATCATAAGTCTTTGGTGTGAATAGTCCTTATGGACTTAGGGCAATTCACATTAGAGTTGAGTATACATTGTATTATGTTCATCTCTGTGATATTATAGAGAGTGTACATTTCTATAGTCAATTGTGTGTGAACATTCTCTATCATCCTCTTTGCTCAATGTACATTGAGTATTGGACCCTGTGTCATCTTTGACATGGTTTCACTATGTGTTAGTGAATGTAGATTATTTGAATTTAGTGACTATGTGATTTTCAGATTCAATAAAGCCACACTGTTGTGGGAAAGGATTATGTGTCAGGGAATGTGTTCCCCTTCTCCCATTGACATCATTTTCAAAATCTATGAGAAGATTCCATCAAAGTTACCATGCAAGGATTGTTGGGTGTGTTTGCAGAGGTTTGTTGACTAAGGGTGTGTCCTTGGTCTCAAACATTTTGAGGTTTCAAAGGTATGTGTGAAATTTTTTTATTTTTAGTATTATAATTACAGATTCTTATTTCAACTTAGGAGAGTCAGTACTTTGAGTATGGAGAAGGTATAGTGCAAGATCTATGTATTGATTATACTATGGAATCAAAAGACTTACCTCAAGAGGTTTAAATTTTTTTTGTTAACTATACCTTGGCCCATTTATGTTATTTACTTTAATGATATGCAAATCTAGCATAGAATAGAAATCTATGTCATGCATTTCCATTCATAAGAGATTTTCATTTCTGCCCAGTCTTCTTCTTAGAGAGTTTGAGAGTGTGAAAGAGAGAGATTTGTTTCTTCTTTGTAGAGGAGAGAGAGAGAAAGATTCTTTGACTTGTTCATTCAAGTCATTGCTTCATTTTAGAGAGATGGACTTTGGGCTACAACACATTCTACCTCCTTCAAACTCCTTTGATGACCACCTAGTGCTCACCAGTAGTAGCGCTCCAGCCCAACAAAGCAGCAACTCCAAGTAGAAAAACTAAAGCCAGATTTCATGAAGGCAACAGATACGGGATAGGCAAAGTATCAGACACAAAGTGCATAGAGCAACTCAACTAAAGCCTACGTCTATGCAAGCAAAACAAGCTCGATGGCGTAGCAAGTCAGCAAGAAAGAGGCACAACAAGGTTTGACCATAGCAGTGGCTCATCCTCATTGTCGCTTAGCGGCTAATCGACCACGAGCACAAACCTACCAGGCAACATCTCAGTGGCTCCTACAGCTTGACTGCGCCCCTTCAATGATGCCTTTATAGCCCATCTAGCTTCTAGAATGCCAAACAAACATTAACCCACAACTGCAATGGCTACTCCACCTACAACAACCTATAAGGCCTCCATCGCCATGGCTGCCTTCTCCTCGCCATAGCCTCCATCTAACTCCGGCGGCTGTTGAAGGCACACTTGCATCTCCACAATCTCGACTAGCCAAACAACGAGACTCTCTAGCAAGCAACAGTGACGCAACCTCTGACGTGAGCTCCTAGCCTCCGAATGGGCCAACGAGCTGCCTTTATTGGGCAGAGCCATCTCCAAGCCTCCATCCGCATGCAATGAAACGGGCTTTTGGCTCCAGCCTCACATCACGTGGCTCTTCTTCTATAGCACAACAATTAGCTCAACGCAGCTACACTAGCTACGCCACCGACGATGGCTTCCAGTCGAGCAAATTCTCTGCGCCTCTATCGTGGACTCGACTCTGCATCATCTTGCTCTAAGGTCTATAGACCTTAGAAAATGCTACATGGCACATAGACTCCTTTGGTCAGGTCAACCCACTATGCCAGAGTTAAGTTTATGGGTAGGTTCAGTTGCATAGTTTAGTGGGAACATGGTTAAGTTAATCTAACTTTGGGTAAACTCATTTGGTTAAAAGTATGCCACATGGCAGATAAGTTGATCAAACTAATTGTGGTTAAGTTAAACCATAGTTAAGGCTTAAGGTTAAGTTAATGCCACATCACCTACAGTGCCACCTAAGTGCATAGCCCCTACCAAGCACACTTTGTAAGTAGCATATGAATCCCTATGCCACATCATCAAGGCCCCCTCTTCTTCATATAGAATTTGACAAGGCGTAACTTGTAATCCAGGAGGAATTTGCACACACTCCAAAAAGGAAAAGTCATCGTCTTTTCGAGCTCTATGCACCTATAAGATCAAATTCATTGTTAGCAATTAGACACCTCCAATATTTAAAGAAATCAATTGGTAAGACCTTTGCAACAAATGAAAAAGTGACTCATGAATGCAAAACGCATGCGAGAAGCACATGTGCATGAGATGATCATAGCCCAAAACATGGTATCCACACATAAAGTGTGAAGGCACATGGAAGAACAAAGCATCACACATCAAGCCACATCAAGCGAAGAAGACGACGACATCGACATCAAGCATTGAGAAGCAAAAACCTTGCCACCTTCAGCCCATATGTTTTATAAATCAAACCTGACCACTTGAGAGTAGCCATGTAAGCACCTAGGGGAGGTATTGACATGTAAACCACACTTGACCACCTTAAGTAGCAATGTATGCACTAAGGGGAGGTGATGGATTTGAAACTCACATCTGATCACCTTGCAGTAGCCAATGGATCATGACACGAAGGGGAGGTGTTGAGATATGGTGCCATGAGCACATAGATTAAAGGCTAAGGTATGGTATAGGAAAGAATTAAAGTAGCCACCCTAAGATGTGGACTACATGGTGTGAAGATGTGGATTAAGGATATCCATAAGGAGAGATGTGGATCAGAGGATCCCACAGATGTTGACTATTCAAAGGGCACTCTCTATATAAGAGAGCTATCAAGTATTGTTGAGTACACACACACATTGCAAGAGATATAGATTTGCTATCTCCCTCTTATGTCTTATTTAGTGTGCTTTGAGCCTCCTTAGTTCTTATGATCATCGAGTTGCACTAGGTTTAGCACGATCTTACATTCTTTGATATCCATCACAACAAATCTTGTACATCTTTAAGACATGTGATGTTAACAAACCCCTTTTTTTTAGTTGCTTCTCATGAGAGCTTTCTGTGTGCCAAATATAAGCATCATTGACACATAACCAATTATTTGACACATAGCCAATTTTGCAACTGCATTTTGCACACCACTTCTATATCATTAATTAACAATATTCAACACAATTGTCAATCATCAACAATTTCATATTAGAATTCATACTCTCAAAGTGGCTCATCTCTAGAGGAGATTTTTTTTATTGCTTGTACAAGAACATAGCCATGAGCGATTTGCAACCTTTAAGCATAAGATGGTAACTTAGGGACATATATATTGATCTATTTAAATACCTAGCCACATTACCACACAATGCATCTCAGACAATATATTTCACATCTATCAAAGGCTCAATCTTCAAGCAAGTCTTCATCCTTGGAAAAAACCTAATGAGATCTCTCCAAGTATCATAATCGTACTTTAGATCATTCTATACCATCAAGTTTATTTGCTCTTGATGGTTACATGTAGAAAAAGACCATAGCCAACCCCAAATTTTGTTGATTTCTTTACTTCTTACTGAATATCATTCATTTCAAACACATGACCAATGGGTATGGGCAATTCATGTATCCACAAATCATTGGACGTAGAATCAAATTTCCTAACAAGGAATTCCTTCAACTTTTTAGGGCAATTTGCAACATGAATCATGTGTAGAATCAAATATTCCTTTAGAAGAGCAATAGAAACTCAAAACACAAAGCACAAAGCACATACCATTTTTTGCACGAAAAAGCTCACTCAAAGTATAATAATTATTTGACAAAGCAAATTAAATCATATTATTGTCATTAATCCATTTTGTATCAAAAAATAATCCTCAGATAGCAATGGTAATACAAATTACTTTTACATGCTCCTATTGTTTCATCACTCAAATCTTACCGAACAGTTAGTTAATTAGTACCCAAATTTAAATCAAAATATGGGTACAAATGTGCTAGCTAAGCATTTGTGTATGTAGGTCTAATGACATGTTTACATAGATTCACTACATGCTTTCTAATGTGGTCATCACAATCAGGGGGGTTGACTACACTGTCAACCTCATCGTCATCACCATGGATTGTGTACATAATTAAATTGAATCAAGTTGGCTAACAGTTTCCTTGAAGCATCGGCAATGATGCCCCTTTCCTTGCACCTAAGAACTAAAGTGAAGTTTTTTGCATCACAATCTTACAATGGCCCTAGGTTGGAGACTCTCCACTGCATATTTTCTTCCTCTTCATCCAATGTAATCTATTGAGTATGCACCAAATACTTCTTGTAGCAGGGCAAGTCTCACTCACTCTAGTTTTGGTTGTATGGGAAACACTACCTTTCTTTGTGTCATTTTTTGAACGACAATTAGACATCTAAGATTCCATATGAATCTTTACAACTGCATCTTTGTTTTTGGCTTCAAACTCAAGTAGCAATGCCTGATAATAATTGAACATCTCATGCCCTTGGACAACCAAATCTTAACCACATCTACTAGAAGAGATGGCATTGCCCACATCTAGTACATTATCTAGCATCTATAGGTATAGCAATAGCTCATCAAACAAAGCAAAATCACTACAATTTATATTTAATTTTTAAAGAAAAGTGAAATTTTCTATGGGACTAACACAATCCTTGTAAGGTGGGACATCAATGAATATTGTTCTTGCTAGTTTGCATTCCTCTCTCAAACAACACCTCACTCTCACTAGTAGTTTAACTTTTCTTCCACATTTACCCTACCTGGTTAGATGATTCTACTCTTTGTGCATGACACCCCAAACCATGAAGAATTGTCTATTCTTTTAACTTGATGCTCTAGAGTGTCCAGCATGTGTTTCACCATGCCCTTTTCTCCTATAGTTGAAAATGCCAACATGACATTTATCTAGCCACCATTGTAGAAACTCTAAACACCTGAGATGGAGAGAAAGCTTCATGTTATGTAAGCTTATATGTTTTTTTGACTTGATAAAACAACACTTTAGCAACAACCCATTCAAATCAATTATCACTACTAACCTTGTTTTTGTTATCACCTTTTTTGACATTATTGTTGAAGGTGACATAACATTTTTTCCTTTATCTTTTGAGCTTTCTTCCATGGTTGTGATTGGGATATTAACTCCATACATGGCCACCATTGTTTGCAGTGGAACCTTAACTTCATGCATTGATGTTACATCCTTTACTTTATGAGCTTGCAGCCACATTTGTCAATGCCATATGGAACATTAACTCCAAACATTCGCATGCTCTACATTCTGAACCAACCATGTGCATGCTAATGTTCAACTTAAGCATAGAACAAATCATTGAAATAGGTGTCACATGTATGGGCAACGCTACTTGCAACGTGACAGTGAGGCCAAGATCTGTTGATGAGGAAGGAAATGTACATCATGAGCAAAAACAAATTCACAAGAGATTGAGAGGGAGAAACAACTTATGCATAGATTTCCATTGTCAATTCTTAGTGCAATTTGGTCGTGTCTAAAAACATTCATGATCATTCGAGAAAAACATCCTCTAACATTGCAGAGGGATTTCCAAACATCATGCCCAAAGAAAAATTTCACCATGTGGCCAAAACATTATTTAGAATTACCCGTGTGTTTCCACCAATGAAAGATTTGGCCAAGACTTCAAAACATATTTGAGCATTGGCATGGAGTGAACATGGATACAAAGTCCAATGAACACTAATTCATTGATCATGGTCCATACCCAACACACTAATGCCTTAATCATGTCGATTAGTAGTGCAAAACTAGGTCAACACAGCCTAGGAGAACTTTTGCAAACGTGACATGACCGTTTCCATCAACCAACTTCTGGAATTCACTCCCCAATAGCAAAAATATTTCAATATTCGATAATTTACTAGTGAGCTTTCACCGCACCCTTAATCACAAGAGTGGGGGTGACCAAAATGGCGATCTAAGTGAGAATTGCCCATGATGGACATCAAAATTTAAAATTACATGGTGAAGGGAGTGCTTGTTGGTGAAGGCTCATGAGTCAATTTTGTCTTTGAAGAAGTCAAGAAGAGCCTTGTTGAAAAACTTGAGCCTTCACCATTTAAAATTCATATGGTGGATGGGGAGGCAGAGCCTCTCCATTGCACAAGATGCAAATATTGATGGGTAAAAGCATGATCCGGCACCCTTAATCACAAGAGTGGGGTTGACCAAAATGGCGATCTAAGTGAGAATTGCCCATGATGGATATCAAAATTCAAAATTACATGGTGAAGGGAGTGCTTGTTGGTGAAGGCTCATGAGTCAATTTTGTCTTTGAAGAAGTCAAGAAGAGCCTTCTTGAAAAACTTGCACCTTCACCATTTAAAATTCATATGGTGGATGGGGAGGCAAAACCTCACCATTACACAAGCATGCAAATATTGATGGGTAAAAGCATGATTCGAACAAGCGATGCTAGACCGAATGCCTAAAGGTGGAAGAGGCATACACATCAAACATTGAGGAAAAGCTACTCACCGTCAAACACTATGTCCATCACAAAATGATGTACGCAATGCAAATTGAAAGATGAAGAACTCCACATGGCCTTCCCAAAAGGCTACATAATAGACAAATAGAAGTCTAAGAAGAGATAAAAGACCAAAGCCATCAAATTAATACTAGTGAGCAAAAGCATTGAAGGCCATGCGATCAAGGAAATCAATGTGGGTTCACAAGAAGTTGATACAAATTAATGAAGAACTCCCCAACAAAGTCCTCAAGAGTGTATTTGCTTGAAAATACATGGATTTTAAGGGGGTACCACAAAACTTAGTTCAATAGCAAATCTCCCTCAATCCAAATGCTTTTATGACTTGCTCTTTGACTCTCTCTCTCTCTCTCTCTCTCTCTCTCTCTCTCTCTCTCTCTCTCTCTCTCACACACACACACACACACATCTTTTGGCCTGCCGTGAGGTAGGTCTTAGTGAAGACGATTCTCTAGAATCGAATTTTTTGATTTTATGATCCACTTACTATTTTCTTTTCTACAAGTCCTCCATATTTTCTATCTCCCTCCCTCCCCCCCCCCCCCCCCCCCCTCTCTCTCTCTCTCTCTCTCTCTCTCTCTCTCTCTCGCTCTATCAGATCATAGGGGATATATCAGATGCAACCATGCTTAATTATGTTACCAAGTTGTACAATCATGCACTTGCTACTGAAATGGGGAAGGAGGATCTATCGGTCACATGCACTAGTCCTTTCACTTTCGAAGACATTGAAGTTGGACTAAAGAAGATGGCTAATGGCAAAGCATCAGATCACATGAAGATACAGGCGGAATTTGTGAAATGGATAGGAGACCGAGCAAGAACATGGCTCTCACACATCCTAACACATGCTCTACACCATGGTTTCCCTCAAGAATGGCAAGAAAATTGGGTCCAGCCTTTACACAAAGGTGGAGACAAAAATTCAATCACAAATTACAGAACTATAATGGTCATCTCTACATTGGCCAAGCTCTTCAATACAGTGTTTGAAATGAAAATCAGCTCATGGGCAGAAGAGGCACAGAAAAGAGCCATCTGACAGGCAAGCTTTCGCAAGGAGCACAAGACAGCCAACCACCTTATTACCTTAAGGGTCCTCATGGATGAATGCAGACTGAGAGGACGCAGTCTATTTTGTTGTTTTGTGGATTTCAAGAAAGCATTTGACACAATTCCAAGAGGAGGATTATGGAAGAGAATGCAAGAAATAGGAGTCCCTTTGGCCTTAAGGGTAGGCATCTCTCGCATCTATGAAAAGGTATTATGCCGACTGAAACAAACACAAGGTATGTCTGATGTATTTGAGAGCAATATGGGAGTGAAGCAAGGGTGCCCTCTATCGCCTACCTTGTTCGGAATATGCATTGACCAATTGGAGGAACTCATCAATGAATTTGCAGTAGAGAAAGGGATGCAAGGACAGCAATTGGGGCTTTGGACAGTGCTATTGTTGTTATACGCAGATGATGTCATTCTTTTTGCATACGATCCGGAATCTATGCACAAACTTTTACAAAGGGTGCCCTCTATCGCCTACCTTATTCGGAATATGCATTGACCAACTGGAGGAACTCATCAATGAATTTACAGTAGAGAAAGGGTTGCAAGGACGGCAATTGGGGCTTTGGACAGTGCTATTGTTGTTATACGCAGATGATGTCATTCTTTTTGCATACGATCCGGAATCTATGCACAAACTTTTACAAGTGCTTAAGACTTTTTGTAGGGAAAGTAGGCTACAAGTAATTGTCGAAAAAACAAAGATGATGGCAGTCTGTACCAATAAGCCAGAACATCCCCCTGAGATCACCTTTGATGGACAAATCATTGAGTATGTCAACACCTTCAAATACTTAGGGGTTGATATCCCGACAGATCACAAATGGTGGCAATGTATACATAGAAGGATGGACACTGGTTGGGGGAAGTACTACCAGCTTGAGAATGATTGCAGGCACACCAACACTAGGAACTGGAAAATTCGAAATATATTGTTTGATGCATATGTAGTGCAGACAGTATTATATGGAGTGGAAGTATGGGGAAGGCAGCATTTCAGCCTCTACATGGAATGATATTGAGAAAATGCAAAAAGCTTTCCTAAGGAGACACCTTGGTGTCAAACCCACTACTCCATACTCAATACTTCTGTTGGAAACGGGAAGGAGACCGATTGAATTTCATGCATTGATCAGAGTTATGCAATACCTAATAGAGGTGCAGCAAATGCAACCTGATAGGCTGCCTCATAAAGCATGGAATGCTAGCACAAAGCTTCAAAAGAACTACAAAAGTAAGGTCATCTGCACAGGATGGGCAACCGACATAAGAAAATGGTTCAGCAGATGGAAAGTGGAAGCATATTTGATCATGCCGCCTGAAAAGGTCAACATGCAAGAGTTTCAACTATCTTTACTAAGCACTTTGCGGAATCACTGGTTGACAAGTGAAAAGAGGGTAAAGCTGGAATATTACCAAGACAACGTAAATCCCACACATTGGTCTACATACATGTCCATAGAGACTCATGCTCAGTCTTATATTAGCACACCTATCCCCCTTCTATATCGCAGAAACATCGCCAGGTTCCATACCAGATCTCATACATTTGCCATCGAGCAGGGAGCTCGGATACACTAGCCTAGACATGCTAGAGTCTATACCCTTTGTGACATGCAGACAGTTGAGACGGAGGCACATGTAGCTCTACAGTGCCCCCGATATGCACATATCAAGGAGGACTACCAGCAAATACTACGGGACTCCGCTCAATTGACATAAGTTCTCTCCACTACCTCTCCGGCAGCATTGGGATCTTTTGTCACTCGTCTTTTTACCTGTCGTCAGGAACTCATAGACTCCTGACCCCTCTCCTTGAGGAGACTCTTTTTACATTGTATCGAGACGGGTCCCATGGGTCATTTTTGGCCCCCCGAGGATGCTAATAAATTCTACTTCTACTTCTCTCTCTCGCTTTCAATTCATCATCTCTCCACCCTCTTTTCCAAGCTACAAATGTAATTCGGCTTCTGTTTTGGTATTTTAGATTTTATTATCATTCACCTTGTTTGTAATACTTTGTGGGAAACATCAAGAAGAAGAAGAAGTGACAAATAAGTCAAGAGGACGTGTTTACTTGCATCTGTATTCATCGTAAACTGAAATTACAACCAACCACATTCATCACCAACTAAAATCACAGCACATGACAATCTTTTTTGTAAAATAACTTGCCGTATGCAAGGGGTGGCCAAAAAGGGCGGGCAGTAAGAACCCAAAAAATTTTTGAGCATTTTCTGAACTGGGGTTTAGATAAACCAGGAATTTACCGAAGCCATATTTCAAAGATTGTTTCAAAGCAGCCCCCTAGTCCTCATATCTTCTCTGAGCAGGAGCTCGGCAAGCTGGGCCTGTGAGGGTGTGCCTCTGATTTCCACCACCCTCAGAGCAGGTTTTTCTTTGTCTTCCCTTACGAACAATTTGGCTCCTGTTGCCTCAGTAATCTTTTTCAAATGGGTTCCTTGTTTCCCTATCACAAGCCCTGCTTTAGATGCCTTAATCCACACTTTCATCAAGGATAAACATCCTTGATTGTTCTGAAGAGGTGCCAGAACAGGGCGCTTGGAAAATGATGGAGAAGAAGGACGACCCAGGACAGAAACACTCGAATGGCCTTCCTGAGCCAGAAGGCCAGGAGCTCCTTTTTGGCTTTGGTTAGGGACAGATGCAGATCCTCCTGTTTGCATTTTATTCGGTGGATATTTGAGTGGGAGATGATCAGGCAGGCTAAGAACTCCTCGGTGGCTCGGATTATCAGCTACAGGTGCAATGGGTGGGCAATGAACGAGGGCAACCTTGGCATCAGCTGCCTGAGATTGCACATTTGATCTGCACAACCCATTCATCTGTAAATTGCTGTCCATTACTTCTCCCGTTGAATTTTGCACCCTGAAAAGGCCACGTTTGGTTACGTTTTGTCCATGGAAATATTCAAGTCTCCCATAATGTTTAAGGATCTCACGATATTACACGCAATAGCTGCAGCTAAGCATGTTTAGATTTACTTAATTTGACATGTTTACTGACCTCTTATGACTTCTGGCCTCAACTCTATCACGTCTTTTGTGCCGAGCTGCTGATCCTCTGTCATGTTTCTCCTGTAACACTTTCCTTCTATCTTCTTCCTTAAGCCAGGGCTACAAACACATCAAATATCACATGGCTTCCAGATTATTGAAACGGAACATCAACCTTAGTATCATTTGAACCTTACTTAGCGAGAGTATCATTGAGCCTTACTTGGCGAGTAGTTTTGAATCGGTATAGATTCCTTCCCTTGATAATTAAAGGGTGCAGTGGTGGCAAAGCTTTTACACCAGTGCTCCATAGAACCTCTACCTTCATTCATAAACCAAATGAGTAGTTTTGATTTCTAATCTATCCACCCACTCATCTCTCTTTCCTCATCGTTGCAATTCCATGTCACGGTCCTTATTTCCATCAGCTTTTTGGTTCCTCATTCTTATGCATGACGAAATAATAAAAGTCCCCATTCTGAGTCTATTGTTCCTTTCTTGTTAATTTAGTTTTACTTTTAAGCTCTCATAAAAGCAAGCTAATGTTACGAAGAATCCAAGAGATGAATAAGAAACGGTCTAAACATTCTTTGGAGGGGGAAAACATCTTTGCCCTATTTCGAAGAAGTGAAAATTTGTGTCTTCGTATATTTGAGGATGGTATCGTTGAGACCTAACTTCAAAGATAAACAAACCTCTAAAACATGGGATAGTTGTAGGTTAGGAGAAGGCATTGTGAAAACCTCAAGACGCAAGCTGTTAATTTCATGAGCTTTAAAACTTAGAGAGTGACTTGATCGTAGTGAGCAACCTCTGACAAATTACTGTGAAGGATGCCAAGTAGGGCCCTTTTGGGCAAGCTCATTATTTGTGAATTTATGCCAACCATGGAACCTTGGAAGCAGGTCTCCTTGTCCATCCAGTTTTTGTTCGTATTCGTGTAAATCATATATATAGCTTGTTCTTCTCCAGGTTTAACACGGGATACCAAGGCTGGGCTGGCATGGCAGACGGTGATCCTCCCTAGGAGAACGGAGACAAGGCTCCCCTCTAATTACAGCTTGCCCTCTGGTTTGCTGGAGATTAAAACAGCAAGTACACATCAGAAAGCTGGAATAAAACACAGCAAGCTGGATCAGAAACAAACTGTGGTGACTGCTGGAGATAACATCCTACCCACGCAGCAAACCAACAAGATAGTGCAGCTGTAATAGAGCTAAATTTGACAATGCAAACTGAAACCAATGCTGGAAAAGAATTACCGACCGCAATGGAAGGAGGGTACAGTAAAAAGTACAGCAACGAACTGAAGCAGAAGACCATCAAAGCAACACTGGCTGGGTCCTTAAGGTGTAGACAACTTAAACCTTTTGACTCCCCATCAAATGACTCACTTGGATGAAAAGGTTGAGGAGAACTGATCCCTAGCACTCCCTAAGCAGGCCTTCAAATAGATCTGATGGGAAGGACCACCTCGAGGACTGGTTCTAAATCATACACCCCTCTTACCTCCCCTGATCAAGGGTTGACATTGGGACTGCCACAAGGGCCAGCCCTAGAAATCCTCCCCTATGCTGACTATGTTTAGGTGTAACAATACTAGAAATACTCACTTACCCTGATTGAGGGTAGCTACCAAGGCTGGCAAGCCCAAAAGCTCTCCGTGAAAACCCCACCTCCCTTCTCTACATGCATATCAGTCTGGAGTGAAGAGAGGACCCCAAAACTAGAGGAGAGAAACCAAATGGAGGAGCTGTTGTTGCTGCAAGATTTTGAGGCACATGACACAGTCAAAGTTTGCATGTGAAGGTCTCATGTGCAACAATCAAAGTCAATTTTCTTGCTGAATCAGGCAGAAATGTAGGACACATCATCAGACAGATTTGTAATTTTTTTCTTTTAGGTTTTTTCTAGAGCTTGTGATGTCCCTGAAAATGTCAATTCCCCTAGACTTCACCGATCTTACCCTTAATTGAAGAGCAAACAATAGGAGGAGCTGATAAGATGAGTCACATGACACAGACCTGTGAAGCTGTCATGTGCAACAATCAAACTTGGTAAAATTAAGAGGCTGTGTGATGGTCAATCCTTTGGCCAAGTTGATTGAAGGAATGAACCGCATTATTAGACTTAACTGTAACAGTGATCTTTTTTTCTTCTTATCTAGAGCTTGTGCTGTCCCATTAAATCACTAAACTTGACCAATTTTATCCTTCATTGAATAGACATTTGTCCATATGTGAAGGACAATTCTGTTATGGATAATATATCTTCATAAATATGTCACAATCAATCTATGTCTTGCAAACATGATGGCGCACAATGTGTAACAACATGATTACAGAAAATATCTCATACTTACTGTGAAAGTATGTTGCTGTTTTGCAGCACCATAGCTCTCCTTTATTATTTTTCCTGCTACTGCTCGTTCACCTAATGAGGGTCCAGCAGATCTCCGTGATGCCAAATCAAAACTTTCATTCAAAGAAAGAACATTCAGCATTCCAAGAAGTTCCTTGGCAGAGAGGTTGCAAGCTGCCTAAAATCTAAATGTAGTTCTCGCACTGAACTCTCTCCCTAGCACTAATGCAGGTATTCATGATAAGTATATGTGCTACAGAAATCAACAACTTACTTGTCATAAACCTTTTGTTGGAATAACACAATGTCACCTACACAACCATCACCTGCAAAACTCAAAATACCATGTAGTATCCTCAATATACTCACAAACCATGATTTGCAACCAAACCAACCAAATATCCCTACGATAAATGGCCGACACTTAGGATACCTGTACAATTTATCGTGAAAGATGAAATCGGATATTTTGCCATTCCATCACCATCTTTGATCCTATTCCAATGCAATGACAGTGGTGGTCATGGAATATAACCAATTTTAGAGTGTTGTCTTGAAAATCCATGTGCCAATCAAGAAGCACTATTTCGAAATTATCACAAAATGTTGACTATTCTCATTTTTTGTTAACTCTAAAACTCACTCAATATGTTCCTTTATCCGTTGCAGCAGAACTTCCTTGCAGCCCGTCAATCTCAATCCATGTTTGCGAAGGTACATTTTGCACTCATCAACTTTCAGTTTTTTCAAATCTCCTCCTCCTTAAGCAAAAGGAGTTATCAAGAATGCATTAAACATAGGGCAAAAGAGCACAAGACACAATTATATGGACAAATTAATTGTACAAATTTTCGCTGTGCACTATTCTTATCACATATTCAATATGGTAAATGTATTAAAATCCCTAGTTCTACGGCAGTTTAAATTTCTACAGTGAGTGAATATGCGACAGAACCTTTCTAGCAAACACGTTTCTACGACCTCACATGGCACGTTCAAAAGAAACATACTTTTTTTAAGAATATTTATTTTTAAAACAAATCAAACTTTTATTTTACTTTTTTAAAAGTTTGCGGGTTTTTTTTGGGGGGGCGGGGGTGGGGGGTATGTGTATGTGTATGTGCATGTGCATATGTATGTGTGTGCAAGTGTGTACATTAGTCTGGTTTTTTTATCATGCATACGTGCATGCACTATGCACTATAGTCTATGTGTATGTGCATGTTTGTACACTGTGTAGTATAGTCTGTATTTTACAATTTTTTGTATGTGTGTATTTTTTGTTTTTCTATCATGTGTATGTAAGTGTGCTGTGCACTATGGTCTAATGTGTACATGCATATGACTGTGTGCGCCCCGCATGTGTGTGTGTGTGGGTGTGGGGGGGGGGGGGGAGGAGGGAGAGGGAGAGAGAGAGAGGGAGAGAGAGAGAGAGATGCCACACATGATACACTTTATCTAAATTATGTATACAATATTTAATATATTTTATATATTATGTATGTGTATTTTTACTAATTTTTGTATGTGTGTATTTTTTGTTTTTCTATCATGTGTATGTAAGTGTACTGTGCACTATGGTCTAATGTGCACATGCATGTGACTAATGTGCGCCCAGCATGTGTGTGTGGAGAGCGAGAGCGAGAGAGAGAGAGAGATTCCACGCATGATATACTTTAGCTTCTAGGGAAACTTTCTAAACGAAACCTGCGAAATGCATTATGTTTCTAGTAACACTAGATGAGGTCCACACTTTACTATAGTCATCAAATTTGAAGGTCAATATGATGATTGGATTGAAGAAACCCGTATTAATTGTCACAAGAATGGATACAAGCTAATAGATTTGAATCTGTAGGGTCACCCTATGCGCAAGCAAATGTGTGCAAACAGAAAAACTTAGAAAACAATTATAAATGCTTTTGGGTTCAAAGTCTATGAGCATATATTCCCGAGTGTTTAGTGGTTGTGGATGAGTATGTTCTACGTTGGGATTAAGAAAGTCAACACTAGCCTAAGGTGCAACGATGAGTTAACATGAAAGATGCCGTTTAAAAGATGCATGTACACCCACAGACATGACACTAACGGTGTTGAACTCAGTGGCTACCAATGAATCTTTCAAAGGGATGCTCCATCCAGCAAATCACCAATGCGCAACCAAATGTGTGCAAACAGAAAAACTTAGAAAACAATTATAAATGCTTTTGGGTTCAAAGTCTATGAGCATATATTCCCGAGTGTTTAGTGGTTGTGGATGAGTATGTTCTACGTTGGGATTAAGAAAGTCAACACTAGCCTAAGGTGCAACGATGAGTTAACATGAAAGATGCCGTTTGAAAGATGCATGTACACCCACAGACATGACACTAACGGAGTTGAACTCAGTGGCTACCAATGAATCTTTCAAAGGGATGCTCCATCCAGCAAATCACCAATGGATAGATGCAAGAATCGTATATGAGGCTATCAAGTGATTCGCTTACCTCACCAATAGCTAAATGAAGGCTTTGGAGAGCTTAAGGAGATTGATTATGCTGCAAACTTGGCAAGGCGCATCAAAATAATAAAGCAGGAACTGGTCAAATTAATAATTTCCACAAGCAAGTACACAAGCAGCCAAAAAAGTAAGGCACCCTTCTTGCCTTCAGCTTATCAAGAGAGAAAAATTATTGGCGGTTCACAAAGAAAGAAGGAAAAGAAGAAATCGGCTATTAGAGGACCATTGAAGGGTGCGATGATGCAACTACCAGCATGTAAATATCATTGTTTGAATTTTTCCTTATAGTCATTACTAGAGATTGAGGTACAGAAAATACACAGATATATAATGTTTGAATTGTGCAGTTTGTAAAGAAACTAGGAGAGTGGCCTGCAGAGTCATTACTAGAGATTTAGAGGTACAGAAAACACACAGATATATAATGTTTGAATTGTGCAGTTTGTAAAGAAACTAGAAGAGTGGCCTGCAGACATGACGGTGATTGTGTTTCAGCTTGTTATTTAGCTGAGTTTTGTTCCATCTTAGAACTTCTACACAGAATTTTGGATCTACTCGTAGCAACTAAGATGAAATTTAGTTGCTGTCCCAAGCCCTTTTTAACAAGATTTCATTTTTTAAGTATCTTCTTCATTCTTGATCTGTCTGAAACAGTCTGACTTCTCCAGCAGTGCTCTATCCTTCTAAATCAGAATCCACGGAGAGTCTCACCTTCCTCCTGGAAATTGCTGCACAAATAATCTTTTGAGATTTCTAGAGTAGCACTAGGTTTCAAGAGTGAATTTCAGTTTGGTTCATGCTTCTACATCAATCCCTTCAACTTTGGAGGAAGGAGATTATGATTTTTCACCAGGTATCTTTGTTTTGAGACTGGACTGATTCTAATTTAGGATTCTGCAATGTGTAGAGACCTGTAGAAGATTGGCATTAAGACGCCTTGGTAGTCGTTCGAATTGTTACTTGGCTCCGATTTGTTCCATCATGGAGGTTCTACAGACTAAACAAAAAAAAGGAAGAAAATCTCAGTGAAAATTGAAGATGGAAGCACAAAGAATGCCACAAAAAGGCTAACAGATCATCAGTGTCAAGCTTGCCAATGTTATACCGTCTCTTATGTTCCATATTTCTCTTTTTCATAGGAAATGCTACAGCGACCACATTGTGATTTCTATATCTACTTGCCTTTTAGGGTGTCTTATGTATAGTTTGATTAGGCGTTTGTATTGAAGTTCGCATTTTCTTTTCAGTGTACACACGATAACGTGCAAGGTGATTTTAACATGCGAAATGATAACATAGAAGTAAACATACCATGTCATGAGTGATATGTCTTGTCTTGAAGTTTTTTCCTTTTCAGAACTCTTCAGAGCAAAAGAGGAATTGCGTGAACAATGCTTAACTATTGCAACCCTTGTTTTTGTTTTTAGCAGAGAAAGCAGGGCAGAGGGCAGACAGATTGTACCATTAATGAGTTTGCTTACGCAATCTTCTCTACTGAGAGATGCGGCCTCTGACGTGTAAGCCTCATCTGCATTGTCGTTGCTGGAGCCGGATGAAGCTTTCCTAAAACCATCAAAATTAACACGAGGAAACTGCAAGTGAGAGACATTGTGACTATCGGCGAAAGGTTTGGAATAAGTTAGGTTGGAGCAGAAATGAAGATATCGCATTGCCTAAAAAATGGAGACGGAAAGAAAAAAATGAATGTATTATGTCCAATACTATCTGAAAATCATTGAAACATGGACAACGATGTAGAAACCTATGCAAAATGATTTGAACAACCATATTGTTCAAAAGTCTTGGAAGCAAACTATAGGACATCTCTCCAACATGGATATAAAACGGGGCGAGCACATAAATGTGAGTGACGATTTTCTTGTGACATGAGGGGATCGTTTGTCAAGAGACAATAATGAGAAACTTGGGAAGGGAGTATTTCAGCAACAAAAAAGCAGCACAGAAAGCAGAAGCCATTTTTCCGACCTGGGGGAAGAAACCTCCGTTCGAAGACTTTCGCCCGTAAAGTCTGAGTCCTGATCAACACGGCTTGAGTCGGACTCGTCTGCTTGAGGGTCGGCCTCGTTCGAAAGGAAAGCTGGGGGCATTTTCTCTCGATTCTGAAGCTTGCTTCGCGAGACAAGGCGCAGCAATGAAGAGTTTTCGATGATGATGATGATGACGAAGAAGCAAAGAAAGAATGTAATAGAGAAGGGTGCTTTTTTTTTGTAGTTTGAGCGTCTAGTGACCGTTACCCGCTAACTTGGTATTTGAATATTTGAATCTTTCAAAAACATCCTCCATTCACGACTGCTTATTACGCATTTTAACGGTTTTCGCGTTCTTAGGGCCCATTCCCTCCGAGTTTGCCATGATTACCTGCTCATTTTCATGGTCGTCTCCTCTCCATTTAGGATTTAGGGGCACACATTTGAGAACTAGATTTGCGGTAAGAAGTCTTTCCATCGTGGAGCACGTAACTATTAACTCAGAATTGAAGCTCAATCTTACTATTTTGTCGACTCCTTAAGGAAAAAAAGGGAATGAGTACAATCGTGGACATGAGATACGACACACAGGTTCGTTCGGACCCGCGATCCTCCGTGCAAATGTCACGGGTGGTGATTTATTATTGATTTTGTGATGTCCATATTTTGAAAGCTGAAGTCCAACAAATACAGGAATAAGGCGATACAATAACTGATCCTCATTGTAGTTTTTACAATTTGTCACATGGACTACAAGCATATGAATAAAGGTCATCCTTCAATCTTGCATCCATTTTGGATTTCCTTGCTCCCTCGCATCAATAACATGCATTAAACGAGAGGAATGTTGTAAGAATTTAGATTGAAAACAAGAAATTTTGAATGGAGAGCGCCAAGGATAAGTCTCGCAAATGGATAAGAAAGTGGCAAATGTCAATAGTCATAATCGTAGTCAAACGTTGAGAGACAATATCCGAAAAAGTTGTCAATGTGACCTTGAGAGGATTTGTGTGTGTCCTTGAGCGAGATGATTCTAACATTCTCATATCGTTCAGTAGACTCTAGACAGCACAAAAACACAACTATCATTAGAGGAATTACGAAGTAGAGCACGTAACATTCTCACTCTCCACTTACGTGCCTCTCCAACTTCGGGAAAATGGGAGTTTGATCACTATAGTAAGTCGAGCTTTTAGGCTTGTGAGAGTAGCGCATAAGGTCATCGCAAGGCTCTGTAAAGCTTCACATGCCAATGAGCCCAAACTTGCAAATCAAGTAGGCTATCTCTTTAAATCGAATAGGTTTGAAACGTTTATATAGTCTTTTTATTTTAAAAAGCCTTGTATGCTTCTAGTACTTTAGTCAAAAGCTTAGCTATGAAATTAAGGGCATAAGACGAAGGGCCTAGATTCATGACACTTGGCTCAAGGGAGTGTGAGAAAACTCAAACATCTCCCTAGTCTGTCTACCGTAAAAATCAGGTAAGATTTTCCCCCGTCTTTAGAATACCAATTAAGATTTTTGAGTCGTTTACTGCACCTAGATTTGCACGGCAGGTATTCTTTCTGGAGCACGTAACTGCTAACTTGAAATTAAACCTCAATCCTAGTATTTTATCAATTTTTTAAGGAAAAAGACGAATGAGTAAAATGGTGGACTTGAGACGCAACACGGGGTCCGTTAGGACCCAATCCTCCCTACAAAAGTGAAGGGTGGTGATTTATTACTGATTTCGTGCTGTCCATATTTTGAAAGCTAAAGTCCAACAAATACATTATTCATAAGGCGATACAATAACAGATCCTCATTGTAGTCTATACAATATACATTGTCACATTGACTACCACCATATGAATAAACTTGATCTTGCATCCATCTTGGATTTCCTTGCTCGCTCGCATCGATAACATGCATTGAAAGAGAGGAATGTTGTAAGAATTCGGATTGAAAACAAGAAATTTTGAATGGACGAGCAATTGAAAATATTTATATGATAATATATCATATATAATTATTATAACCACACAATGTGTGGACGGGGAGGCGGTGCGCTTCCTTTATATGCATACTTCGATGACTATGAAAAACCTAAAAGAAGAAATGCTATATCTAAGAAAATGGGACACACTAAGCACGCAGTCATCAATTACAAACATTCCTCAACAAGAAAACTATACCCATCCCAGTCACAAAATGGAATACTTTCAACGCACGACAATAATTAAGTCCTAGAGATTCAAAGTACAAAAGATATAGAGACACATGCATCAGTAGTAGCAGAGACACATACACATTCAAAGTCATTAACATTGTCAATATCATAAATTCACATATGGGTTCCAAAGCTACACAAGCAAGTTCTTAGCCTTCACCAATTAAAACCTCATCTTTATCTCTCATAAATACATTCACATTCTTCTCAAGAAACAAAGGATAGAAGAAGCCATATGCTCTATAAGAATGAAGTACATCAAATAATAGAGGATGTTTTTGTGAGTCAATATTGATGCCACAAATAGAAAATCAAACACAAGGCCTATAACCATAAGATCTACATGATAGATAAAAGACAAAGAAGAGACCATGCCAATCACTATCAACATGCGAAATTTGGTACACACAGTCTTCAACACTCTCAACATCAAGTATGCAACATAGTGCCAAATTACTGACCTACAACTCATTTTGTGCAACAAACTAGAAACTTTGGAGGAACTCGACAACAAGGCAAGGACTACTTAGATAGAAATATATCATCAACAAGAAGGACTATCAACTGTGGAAAAATCTAACCTTACAACCATAAAACTCCATGGAAGTTACAAAGTTCAAGCACATCCCACTCAAAGCATTGGATACTCGAGGAGGGGTAATCAAGTCAATCTAGGGGAGTTATTAACCTTGTGGAAAAAAGGACCAAAGGCACAATCAAGAGCATTCAATATGAGATTATTATGCATGTGGAGAAATGGCAAAGCTCCACTTTGTAATAAATTGTGCTTGAAAGTAGATTTGATGGATCCAGTAGGCTAGGTATAGGAACTTACTCTCTAGAAAAGATCCAAACATACTATATCATGATCTAGAGAGAAAAAGGCTAAAAGTAGAGAGGGAAAGTCTAAAATCCTACACTTTGTGAGGTCTCCTATAGAAAGTATAGAGAGCCTTGAAGGTCCCCTACAAAAAGTGTAGGGATCCCCCTACAAAAATTGTAGAGACCCTTGAGATTCCGTAGAAAAAGTATAAAGACTATTGAGGTCCTATCTTGAGGATCCCTATAAAAACTATGGAGACCATCCCATACACATCGTGTAGAGACCAACATGTATAAATATCTCTCAATGCAAAGATTATGAAGCTCCCACTCTTTGGGTCTCATTGTTCAGTTCACTCTAGTTGTGTGTGCTTGATCTCCTGGTGTCCATGCTCCCTTATGCTATCAACGTGTTTTGGCATGCTCTCACCCTTGTAACCCATACTCTGACACCCCCTTCTCCTCCCTTCTCCTCTTCCTTATTCAGTTCACTCTAGTATGCATGTGCTTGATCTACTAGTGTCCATGCTCCCTTACACTATCAATGTGTTCTAGCATGCTCTCACCCTTGCAATCCATACTCCTACACTCCCTAATCCCTTCTCCTCCTCTTCCTCATTCTCTACCTCCTTCTCCTCCTCCTCCTCCAACTTCTCTATTCTTCCTCCCTATTGAACCTTGAAATATGATTTAACTTCATCCAATTGAGAGCTCATAGGCCAAATGACAAAGTGAGTGGATGGAGTTCCCAAGCAAAGAATGAGGGAAGATGGCCGAAGGAATGGACAAACCCGGGAGTAGCTTGAATCCACTAGTCCACATCATGGCCTTTTTGGAGGTTGCAAGGATAGACTACGCACTAGGGTCACCAAGTCCATGTGTATTAGGTCACAACTGATGCAATCAAGGATCAAGGTTCTAGATGACTAAGAAAGTGACACTACTTGATGAAGGAAGTTAGAGGCACACTGCCAAAACACCTACTGACGACTAGTCAACCCATTGGAGGAAGGATGCCACCACAAACCTTACACAAACAATCATATAGGAAAAGTTTGTCAATTTAGACTGATATGCAGTAAAGGCATCTACACTTCTACCAAGAAGAGTACAAACCTTTGTAAATGTAGTGAATAGTACCCCTTGCGAATGTTAGGACAGAGTCTTGTATATAAGATGTATTTAAGGATCTAGAGTCCTAGTTTGAGGGTCATTCCTAAAACATAGGTATATCTTGGTCTATAGAGTATAGTACAAATCTATTCCATGCTATGTGGCTAAGTACTAGAAGGTCTTCTTGAAGTACAATGATTGCACACTTTTCTCCCATCTCTCTTTAAGCATTCTCTTTGCTATCGACTTGCATTCACTCAATTCTTTGCTACGTATTTGAAAAAGCCAATCGCCCCACAAACTCAGACGAATGAAAGGCCACAAGACAAATAGCCAAACTAGTAGTTAAAATATGCATGTGCGTATTAATGTTTGGTAATCTTGTTGGTGAGTATGCAAGTTTAGGCGCATTAGAGAAGCTATTGGAGTGTAAATTAGTTGACTTTTGTGAATGACATGGATGACAAATGCAAGAACAAGATGTCATAGAGAAGAGAGGAGTGGCTTAAGGGAATTGAAGAAGGCTCAAAATGATCAAAGAAGGTGAATCCTTGGTTGAGGGTAGTGAGTAGGCTGACACATTGCTAGCATAAACATCAAATGAATAGAGGCAGAAGGGAGTGACAGAGGGAGTTAACAAACCCCACCTTGCGATTTGGGTAGGGAATCCCCATCACAAGTAAGAAGACTGAATCTAGAAGAGCAATTCAAAAATGAACCAAGCTAACCAACTTGATAGGGTACCAAGATAAAGCCAACCGATGAGGCTGAACAAGATTGGCTAACAAAGTCATCAAAGGGACTGCAAACACAAAATTGATTGAAGGAGACACCATGGATCCCCCAATGCCACCATCACCACATCAAACCTAATAGCAAACATAATAGGAAGCAGAGCAAGAAGGAACATGTAGAGAGGAATGCATCATCCTCTCCCCCCAACTCATTGCCAATCCCCCTTAACACTAAGCAAGCATGAAATTTGGTCATTATGCTTAGACTTGACCACGTGACCAAGGCACAAATTCTTGTTGGTTGACAACATGA
Source organism: Dipteris shenzhenensis (assembly GCF_047967505.1). Lineage (NCBI taxonomy): Eukaryota > Viridiplantae > Streptophyta > Polypodiopsida > Gleicheniales > Dipteridaceae > Dipteris > Dipteris shenzhenensis. Next base: position 12,332,987 of record NC_141602.1, on the reverse strand, counting down.
AGTTCTTTTAGATGTTTCTAGATATTGACAACCAACAAGATCAATTAAGGGGTTACTAATATTTAACACTCTCTATTGGTGCATGAGCTAAATCTCTATCACAAAAGCCAATAAAATCTATGATTTATTTCATAAGTCCAGTGAGCCTCTAACCCTACCATGCCAAGGCATCATAAGGCAACATCTCCATGAATAGACCTGATAGATTGGAGCCATCAGGAGCAACTCAAAATTCTATTAGGGAGGATATTAAATTTCAAAAAGATGTTTTAGGGATTCTAGCCAAGAAGGAGCTTACAGGCCAAAGGAAAAAGTTAATAGACAGAGTTCCCAAGAAAAAAATGAGGAGAGGAGCTAGCCAAAGGAATGGACAAACCTAAAAGAAGCTTGATGCACCAATCCACATCATGCCTAGTTTGGAGGCAACAAGGCTAGACAACATGCTAACATCATCAAGGCCATGCACATCAAGCAACAAGTGGTGCAACCGAGCACCATGGTGCAAGATGACAAAGGAATTGGCACTACACAATGAAAGAAGTTAGAGGCTCATTGTCGATGTAGTCATTGAGGCTTGTGCCATGACACTAGCTAACCACAAGTCAGCCCATTAGATGAAGGAAACCATCATAGGCCTTGCATGAAGGATATGTTCAGGAAAATTTTGTCATTTCATACTGATATGAAGTTTAACACCTCAAATCGATACGTTTCTACTCTTTGACAATAGCAAGATCAACCATTCTAAATGTGGTGGGTAGTACACACCACGAATGTTAGACTAGATTCATTTATATAAGGTTCTAAAGTCCTACCTTTTAGGTTTACTTTCATAACTTACGTATACTCCCCCTACCCCCCTCCTCCTCCTTCTTCCTCCTCCCTCCTCTTCCTCCTCCCTCTTCCTCCCTCATCCCTCCACCCTACTATCTCTTCCTCCCTCCTGCCTCTTACTCCTCCTTCATCCTCCTCATCCTTGTTCACTCCTTCTTAACCCAAACACCACGAATCTATGAAAGAGGCTAACTCTGTGGGGATTAAAGGCCACTGTACCTTAACCCCGCTTATGTACAATACTCAAACACATATATATATGGATGAAATAGAAGATTAGGGTGTTTTACACCCACCAAAACTTTTGTCTCTCAAGCTCCCTCTCAGCTTCCGTTGTGTCCTCACAACTGGTATCAGAGCTTGGCGGTAGCGTGAGCAGCCCAGTGCAGCCTCTAGCCCAGAGAGAGAGTGGTGCATCCCAAAGATCCTTGTTCAGCAAGAGGAGCTGCATATTTTGGAGCTGCTATAGCAGTTGGAGAGAAAGCAGCAAAATCCTCTTGGCATTTATTTTGCTAGGTTACAAAGTTGAAGGCGTAGGATATAAGCAAATCTTCTCAAACACACATATGTAGTGGTGCAAATATCTAGAGTTAGAGATAGAATTTTGACTTGAAGTCTTCAAGGAAGTTGTAGATTAGATTGAGAGCTACATTTTCAATTCCAACATCTCTATCATCCGAGTTTTTAGTGAAAAGTTATAGCTCCTGCAAAAAGTGACAAAATTCATTTCCTGCGAGGATTTCGTGTGTTGGATCTCCATATCTAGGCCACCATTTGTAGTTCTGACATCTTAGTGGATCTAGAGTGGGATCTAGAGTGGTCCAAAACTTCTACTTGAGAAGCTACTTCCGGTTCTGTGAACTTTTGAAGTTGTGGTCAATCTCTATCTACTCTGACGTCTTCATTTCGCCATTTCTTATGTGAGTGGGATCTCAACATCCGGGCCTGTATTTGCAGAGCTGTCTATTCCGTTGGATCCGGGATTACCTAAAACATATGTCTACAAAGCTGCTTGCCATTCCGTGAAGAATCAAGGGAGTTGTGATTTTCTGTGTTTTTCTGTCGTCTCTTTGAAGGAAATTTCTCAAAGTTTCCAAGACGACCTCATTGATTGCCATGTGGCATTTTGGCTAAGGTTAAGTTTCCTAAGGTTCATTTTTGCAAGTAAATGCAAGGGTTGATTGGCTCTTACTCCATCATTGGATGAGATTTTGGAGTTGTGGCAGAAGACATATTTGCATATTGTCTTGCTAAATTCGATATTGCAATGATGCCCATGTTTTGAGACATCCCAGGTTCTACTTTCACTAGCGGTCATTGTCGTAGGGCCGTGATTTCTTGAATATACCTTATGCAGATCTCTCTGGTTGCAATCTAAGCCATGTGCGCTCATTTGTGGTTTGCATTGGGTTGTAGTGGATGCTTTACAGGCCATTTGGATGCATTCTAATCCTTGTTGGATGCACTGATAGGCCTAGATTGCCTTGTGGGATGCTTTACTGATGGACATTTAGCACATAGATGCTATTTTATGCTAAGGGATAGCTTTGACATATTGCAATTGAGGCACAAGTTGTGCTATGATCTTTTGTATGAGACATTATTGATGCTTATGCCCATGGACAGTGTTTATGCTTGAGGCATTTGGGCTCTTATTGGCATTATATTTGCCATTGTTTTGTCATTGTGGGTTGACATTTCTCTTTTGGGCTAGATTTGCTCATATGGATGCATAGTATATGCACATGAGTCAGATGCATTTTGATGCTTTGAGCCTTGAGTTTTGGTGACACTATCCTTCATTAAAGTAGACATATTAGGTGCACCTGGTATTTGGTGTGATTTCTCTTTTGCAGGTACTAGCATTTGGGATTTTGTTTCATTTGCATCATGGCATCCTCTTCCATGTCTGAAAAGGAGTTTTTCAGCATTAAAAAGTTTGATGGGACAAACTTTTCTTTGTGGAAAGAACAGATAAGGGATGTGCTTATTCAAAAGAAGCAAATTAAACCCTTGGCAGGGATTAAAGCTAAGCCTGCAGATATGTCTGAGGATGATTGGAATGAGTTGGATGCATTAGCAAAGTCTACTATTAGACTTCATCTTGCAGAGTCAATTTATTTCACAATAGTAAATAAGCAAACTACGAAAGATTTGTGGAAGAAATGTGCAAATAAGAAGGAAGAGAGTCCAAGGGAGGACAAAGGAAAAATGAAGATCGAGGAGATTAATGCGATCACAGATGATAGTGACAATGGCATTCTCTTCATGTCGTCTACCTGCAGACTTGCTCACCACTTCAAATGATGCATATTCCCAGGAATTTTGGTGCTTCATTCCATGTTACTCCCCATAGGGAATGGTTCTCCACTTATGACAATGAAAAGATAGGTTGTGTGCATCTTGGAAATAACTATGCATGTGACATAGTGGGAACAAGTGACATAAAGTTTTCTTTTGCAAATGGGTCTGCATTTGTTGTGAAAAATGTGAGACATGTGCCTAAGTTGACCAAGAGTCTTATTTCAGCGGGTCGGCTAGATGATGCTGGTTTTCAGACCACTTTTGGCTTTCAGAGTTGGAAAATTTAGAAGGGCTCTATGGTTTTGGCAAGGGGTGCCAAGTGTGGGACTTTGTATCCCTTACATGTATTAGGGGTGTCTGATCATGTTGTTACAATAACCGAGCAACCAAGTACTTCTTTGTGGCATTGCAAGTTGGGGCACATGAGCCAGAATGGAATGAAACTCTTATGCCGTTTGGGTTATGTACCGCATTTAAGTTTTTCTGATTTTGAATTTTGTGAGCACTGTCTCTATGGGAAGCAGACTAAATCAGCCCATAAAAGAAGGGGAAAGAAAGAGCTTAAAAGACATGATTTGGTGCATTTAGGCGTATGTAGTCCCATGCCTACACGGCCATTAGGCGGGGCTAAATACTATGTGACATTCATTGATGATGCAAATAGGAAAGTGTGGGCTTATGCTATAGCTCAGAAGAGTGATGTGTTCCAAGTATTTCAAAAAAGGGTGGCTTCGGCTAAAAATCAGTAAGGTAGAACGCTCAAATGCCTACGGACTGATAATGGTGGAGAGTATATCTCTCATGACTTTCAGCATTTCTGTGATACATGTGGGATTAAGAGGGAGCTCACATCCCCTCGTACTCCACCATTCTTGAAAGGTTGCAATGTATGCTTTCCAATGCAAGTCTTTCTAGTGGTTTTTGGGCTGAGGCAATGAAGACTGCAGTGCATGTGATCAATAGATCACCTAGCAGGAGTTTGGATGGTGGTATTCTTGAAGAGGCATGGAGTGGCAAGAAGCCCTCTTACTCTCATTTGCATATATTTGGGTGTGAGGCATATGCACATGTGCTAAAAGAGCTTTGGAAGAAGCTAGATCCTAAGTCTAGGAAATGCATCTTTCTAGGTTATGGTGAAAGTGGAGAGATGGGCTATCATCTCTGGGATCCAGAAGCAAAGAAAATCATATGAAGCCATGATGTGGTCTTCAATGAGAAGAAGATGCATAGACTGCCTGAGAGATTTGTTCCAGGGGTAGACTATGTGATGCTTACTGATTGCGGGGAGCCTTCTTGCTACAGAGAGGCTATGATGCACGAGGATCAGCGCAAGTGGGAGTACGCTATGCAATCAGAGATGAGTTCACTCATAAGGAATAAGACTTGGGACTTAGTTTCTTTGCCACATGGAATGAAAGCATTGCCATATAAATGGGTCTACAAGATGGTCATAGGTGATGATGTGCCTAAGTACAAGGCCCGTTTGGTTGCTAAAGGGTTCAAGCAAGATAAGTGTGGACTTTGATGAGATCTTCTCTCCGGTTGTGAAGATGACCACACTCATATGTGTACTTGGACTTGTGGCAATAGAGGATATGGAGCTTATGCAGATGGATGTCAAGATAGCTTTCTTGCATATGGGGATTTGCATGAGGAAATTTACATGATACAGCCGGAAGGCTTTGAAGAAAAGGGCAAAGAGCATTTGGTTTGCAAGCTGAAAAAGAGTCTCTATGGCCTTAAGCAAGTGCCTAGATAATGGTATCACAAGTTTGATGCTTTCATTCGGTCCCAAGGTTTCAGAAGAAGTGAGATTGATCACTGCCTCTACACTAAAAGGGCTAAGGATAATAGCCTAATACTCCTAGCACTTTATGTGGATGATATGCTATTGGCTAGCAAGAACACTTATGAGCTTGATGCATTGAAGGCCAAGTTGTATGAGGCCTTTGACATGAAGGATTTGGGACCTACAGGTCATATTCTTGGTGTGCACATCATGCGTGACTGAAGTAGGAAACTCCTTTGGTTTTCACAGAAGGAGTATGTTACAAAAGTTTTGCAGCATTTCAATATGGAGGGGGGGAAGGCAATAAGTACTCCATTGCCTCCATATGTGAAACTGAGTCAGGCAGATAGTCCCAAATCAAATTAGGAGAGGGCCATGCTGGCCAAGGTTCCTTATGCGTCAGTGGTTGGGAGTCTTATGTATGCTATGATAGCTACTAGACCGAACATTGCATTTGCAGTGGGAGTTGTTAGCCGTTATATGGCTAATCTAGGAAAGAGGCATTGGGAGGCAGTTAAGTGCATCATGAGGTACATGAAGGGTACCAAGGAGGTGTGTATTTGCTTTGGCAAAGGAGAGATGTGTGTATTTGGGTACACAAATTCCGACTATAAGGGCATGTGGATAGTAGGAGATCCATTTCTGGTTATGTGTTCACCTTTGCAGGTGGTGCAGTGTCGTGGATGTCTCGCGCATAGAAGTGCATTGCTTTGTCTACCACAAAGGTCGAGTATGTTGCAGCCACAGAGGGTTGCAAGGAGGCTATATGGCTTGATCGGCTAGTGAGAGATTTGGAGATTCATACAGGTGTACCAACATTGCATAGTGATTCCATGAGTGCTATTCAGCTAGCACGGAATCCGGTCTTTCATGCAAAGACCAAACAAATTGAGGTCAGGTACCATTTTATCAGGGAGGTACTTGAGGACAAGTGCATAGAGCTTGTCAAGGTTCATACAGATGATAACCCTACAGATATGCTGACAAAGAGTCTACCTAGTCAGTGGTTTGAGTATTGTCATGTGTTGATGGGCATTGGATAGTATGCTCATTGGTTGTTCTCCCTTAAAGGAACATTGGCCTTTAAGTGGGAGGTTGTGGGGGTTAAAAGCCATTGTACCTTAACCTCGATTATGTACAACAATCAAACACATATATATATGGATGAAATAGAAGATTATGGTGTTATGCACCCACCAAAACTTGTGTCTCTCAAGCTCCCTCTCTCCCTCTTAGCTTCCGTTGTGTCCTCACAAACTCTCCACTCCTCTCAACCATGAAACCCTTAACCCCATGAATCTATGAACAAGACTCAATCTCCATTTCCTTATTCAATCCTTCTTAACCCTTAACCCTTGACCCCATGAATCCATGAAAGAGACTAACTCTCCACTTCTCAACCATATAGCCCTCTCTCAACCCTTAACCCCATGAATCTATGAAAGAGACTAACTCTCCACTCCTCAATCATGCAACCATCTCTCGACCCTTAACCCCATGAAGATTAACTGTCCGCATGTGTGTTCACTCCTTAACCCTTAACCACATGAATCCTTGAAAGATACTTACTCTCCACTCCTTAATAATGCAACCATCTCTCGACCCTTAACCCCATGAAGATTAACTATCCGCATGTGTGTTCACTCCTTAACCCTTAACCACATGAATCCTTGAAAGATACTTACTCTCCACTCCTTAACCATGCAAGCCTCTCTCAACCTTAAACCTCTAATTAGATTTCTCAACCATATCCTCCTTCTAAAAACTACAACACTTTCATAGAGAAAGTCATAACAACAAGCTGTCAAAGTGCAGCTCCGACTATGATAGTAGTAGAGGCATAAGCTGAAAACATCCTCAGCAATATTATAATCAAGGATAGGAAGAATGAAGGGTTAAGGAGAGGCCAACACTTCTGCTAGATGTTTATCCCACACAACAATGTAATATTTGACCTTCCTATCAAAAGTAATGATTACACTTAATTATTGATGGGTTGGAAAGGTTGATTAGGAGGAAAAGGGAGATGACGGAAGAACCTAACTTCATGCATAGGGAACTCAATGAATCATGGCTCACTAATTTTCTTACATAGAAAACATAACATCCATTACAGTGGGCAAGTTTCTTGATTAGTCTATGAGACCATTGTAGTCTTGGTAAACCATGGGATCAAGCTTCTTTTAGCTTCTATGAATAGGTTGTACATGAACAATGATTGATTAATATGGTGGGCCAAGTGATATGACATGACAAGGAAAAGAGGAATTCATATAATTTTGACTATCAACAAACAAAATGCACTCATCCCAACAGAGGAAGGGTGAATCGTTTTCAAAAAATGGTAGAATGATCTATGTGGAATCAATTGGAACAACTATCTACTCAATGAAATAATCCTTAATAGAGGTCTTTGTATGGGCCATCATGTGATGGGACAATTGTGTACATGGGAACATGCCTCAATTTGATCTACCATGCAGTGATCAATGAGAAATGAAAGGTACTACCTCTCAATATGTAGTTAACAATACCCAATTGTTGCGGCCTAGACAATTAGCCCAAATTCTCCTTAAATATAGTAGGATTGATAAGCAACAAGACTTTAGAATTGTTCTTATGAGTTCCCATTAACCATTAAACTTCATAGCCAAAAAAATATTTCTAGAGATCAATACTTTTTCTTTTAATAGTCCTCCCAAATTCCTTATGGGCGAAAAGCTATGGGCCTTTGACATTCCCTTACATCAATATGATATCACCTAGTCATCCATTTCAAAATACAAATAAAGTCACATAGCCAAAATCTTACCTTTATGGATTGAGAATTGAGAGATTGTGGGCTCAAATCCCACTATCGCTTGCAAGATGGCCCTCCACATGGATTTTTGTTTCACGATCTATCTCCTTTTTTGAAAATATTATGCGGTTGCCAAGTGTTATTTTAATTTCACCTTGCAAAGGAAAATATTTTCCTTTTGTTCTTTCAACTCCCTCACAATAATGGCAAACCCATATCGCATGCTATATACGATCACACACGATGGGTGGTGAGAGCCGAGGAGGTAGGGTAGAGGGAATGGAAAGGTGAGAGGGTTCATGGAGGAGTTCAGTGAGGGGGTTCAAAGAAGATTCAAGTGAGGGAGAGCAAGGATGGGTGGGGTCATAAGCAGTTGGCATGTGGAGAGGATAAGGGCATAACTATGAGGGGAGTTGTCATAGGGGGGAGGGATTGAGTGCATAGGGGACCAATGGTCGATGAGAGGGAATGCATGTGGAGAGTTGCCTAATGAGGGGGATTTGGGGGGATTATTGTGCGGTTGAGATGGCCATGAGGAGTTATGGGGAGGTCACAAGGTCTAGTGAGGGAGAGGTTGGTGAAGAGGGTATGTGGGGAGTGTTGCAAGGGGGTGGACGAATAGTAGTGAGTTTTGCACTATCGAGCGGCACTGACAATGTGAGGAGATTGAGTGAGGGGAGTTGGGGGTTTGACATACTAAGTGAGGGGATGAGAGGGGTTGATGGGGTAGGATTGAGAGAGCATCTTGAAGTGGGTCATAGGGATGAGCGGCTAGTGAGGGGGCATGGTGAGTAAAGAAAGAGTAAGGGGGTTTGAATAGCTATGGGTGACCAAGTGGAGGAGGTTGAAGGGGGTATGCTAGGAGAGAGAGAATGAGGGTGTGTTGAGAGGGCAACCAAGTGAATCCCATGAGGTAAGGGGGGGGGGGGTGCATGAGAGTGCACTTGTGAGGGGGGGCAAGGGGCTGGCTGACAAAAAGTAGTTGGAGGGAGGGGGTGAAGAGAGAGAGATAGAGAAAGAGGAGTGATTGTGGACCTATGAATCGCCAGGAAAAAAGATGGAGAGAGTGGAGAGTATGGAAGGTTGTGACATGGAGAAGAGTCACATGAGAGGTGGAGTAGTGGATAAAAATTCATCATAAAAATTCATCAAAGGGGTATCATGATAGTGCCATGAGGAGAGGGGTGGAGCAAATGGCGAGGTGAGAGAAGGGCGTATTGCAAGAGAGGAAGTGGCCATAATGAAAAGAAAAAGACAGAGAAATCTGAAGGATTAACAAAAAGCTCCATGCTCAACATCCCAAAATTGTAAGAGCATGAAACCCCCACTCTCACAATTCATAAAATCTGCAACATGAACCATACACATAATATGGCGATCTCGTCCCTGGTCCTTAACCCAAAAGTGGATGTACATAAAAACATGGCATAGGGGGGAAGCTGAATGAAATTAATGTCACAAGTTCATGGAACAATCAACCGGCATGGAGGAAATTGACATGAATACTTTCGTTACCCTTGCAATAAAAAAATCTAATGAGACATTTGTCTCTTCTATCTTAGGGCACATCCCAATACATTATAGATAAAATACCACAAAACACTATGCATAAGGAGATTTTATTCTTATGACAATGGTAATATAGATTGCAATGCTTGTGAGCAGACAACACTAGTGCATATGAGTAAAAAAACATGCTTTGGGCTCATCTGTAGGGAGAGGATATCACTATCAAATAGTTGTGATTGTAACTCTGATAATTCTACCACCCTATTTTCTAGATAAGTGTCATTCTCACTTTAGGGATGAGTTCATTGCTCTTATTTTCCTCTTGCTTAACATTCATAAATACAGAAATCTCTAGTTGTGTACAAAAGTTTAGGTGATAAGTACACAATTTCCCCATCTATGATAATGGGAGACTAGATTTATCAACACTTAATTGAATTGAGGGTGATTGGATAAAAAAATATGACAATACAGCAATTGTATTGTACTAATGCATTCAAGATGACAATAGGTAAATCAATGTGCTAATTGTGTTCCAAGTAGTGTGTATTGATAACTTAAATACTCTATAGCCCATAGTAGTTTCCCATACATTATCTCTCGATCTGCTCTTTTGATCCTAAACCTCAAATGTTGGGGCCATAATATATTGCTCCTTAAAGATTTATGTAGGGTAGAGGGGCCAATACTAACATTTTTCAACATAGAGTAGAATAATGACATGCATGCAGCACATATTAGTAGTTTCTTAAAAACTAGAGCATGCCTACAATTTAGAGCACATGAGAGATCCATCAAGCATGTGTAGCATAGAAATCCACTTGTAAATTTTATTTGTTATATGTGGCAAGTTGTGTGTATGTATGTGTGTAAGATTTTACAACACACCTTTGCATAGTGGAAAAACAAAAGAGCGAAGCTAGACAATGAAATAGGACTAATTGCATTAACGGAAAAGTTTGTACAAGTTGGTAAATCCCTGTTTTTAAAGAAAACTAGCAGTGGGCCCTTTTGTAGAATTGATTTTGCAAAAACAATATAAAAGTTGAGCTTGGATAAGTCCTAGAAAGCATCACTTTTATTGAAGAGGGGAGTCTACCTACCTGCCACCATCCAACAAGCAAAATAGTGAGAACCAGTTTTAACTTTAGTTGGGAAGACAAGTGTCATAAACACCCCTCCCTTGTTATCGGAGTCATAATAAAAATCAATGCTTGGCCATACACTTATCAAGCTTAATGTACATGTAAGATTGTTCGGGTAGCACGATCAGTCTAGAGGTTAGAGAGAGAAAATAATGAACCTTTGTGGAGAAAAAAAGGGGGGGATTTTAATACAAATTAATAGAAATAATGGGGGGGGAAAGGGGGTTTAAAAGAAAGGAATGGATTAGAAGAGGTTTTTAAAAATTAATCTAAATAAAGGTAAGCTAAGAAGAAGAAGAAATTAAAGATGATTAAATGGGTTAAGGATGCAAAGAATAAAATTAAGGTAAGGGGAATTTGATAGAGAGCAAGAAGAGTATTTAGTAGAGGAATAAAAGTATATAATTAGGAAAAAAGGACCGGAGACTAAATGGAGGGAGAAAAAAGCAAAAGAATAATTAATTACCTTTAAAAAGGAAAGCAAGAGGAATTAAGGAGAGTTAAGTTAAGAAAGTAAAAAAATGGTAAATGGAAAGAGAAATTTAAGAGAAGAAAGCAAGATATGACTAAGAGTAAAAAGGAAGAGAAATAAGTAGTAGTGCTCTTAAAAAGAATGAATTTAAAGAAAAATTTGAGAGGGAATTTTGAAAATTGAAGAAATGAAAATTTTCCTTTAAAAGAAAGCAGCTTAAAGGGTAAGGAGAAAAAGAAGGGGGGGTTTAAAGAATTAAGGGGGGGGGGGGGGGAGAAGGGTTAAAGAACTAAGGGGGGAAGAGAAGGGGAGGGAATAGGGTTTGGGAGGTATATAAACATTGGAGATAAAAAGATGGTTATAAAGAGCTAAAAAAGGTGGGGGAATTGAGAAAGTCAGGGGGGGTGTGCATGTGAAAATACAGGGGCGAAAAGTCCTAAATGAAAAAAAGAGGTGGCATATTGCAACCTGTGGGTTGAAGATGAGTGTCTAAGGTGGTGATGTAGGAATAGCCCAAGGGTGGTGCAACAAAGCTTTAGGGCAACAAGGATAGTAGCAGAGCTCGGTGACAATAAGGACATCAGCGTGAATCAAGGACAACGAGGGTAGTAGTACGAGCATCATGAAGCGAGGGGGTGCATGTACAATGCAATTAGAGGGAGATCTACTCAGTTTAGGCAGCACGAGCATAAATGCGATCATAGTTGGAGATAAGAGGAGGGTAATCATGCAGTAGGTAGCAAGACGGCGGTCAGGTGTGGTGAAACTATGCTGAGCAAGCTGGGTGCGCCAGCATAGGACAAGTAGATTGTGAAGCGGGAGAGGCTTGGAGAAAGTGAGAGGGGTACTTGGTAGAGGGATTTTTAATAGGGAAAGGTGAGGGAAGTTAGGAGAGTCGGGTATGAAGTTAGGAAAGGATTGAGAAAATAGTTGGGTGGAAGATAGTTGGGGGAGGGGGAAAGGGCGGGTGAGTGTGCGGGGAGATAGCTAATCGGGTTAGAGGTAAGAGTAGGTTAGGGTTAAGAACGAGTTAAGGTATATAGTAGTTAGGGAAATTATTAGGGAAAGAGGTAGCTAGAGGAGGGAGAGAGTAAGTAGTTTTTAGAAGTAGTTAGGGGGGCGAGGGAGTGAATGATTAGGCATAAGGTTAGGTTAGGGAGTGTAGTTAGGTAAGGGAGTTGTTCAATTGAGGGAGAGAGGGGTTCAAGGAGAATAGAAAATAGGGGAAAGAAAATTAGAAATTAAGAAAGAAGGAAAGAATATATAAGGAAATAATTAAGGGAAGATGGGGGAAAGAAAATAGGAAAAAATAAGAAGGCTTTTAAGGAAAATAAAAAGAAATAAGAATAAATAAAGAAGAAAATGAGGGAACATTTAAAAATGGAAATTCGAGGGAAATGAATGGAGAGTGGGTGACAAGGGGAAATACCAGGGAGAGAAATTGAAAGAGGGGTTTGGGTGGGGGGGTGTTTGTCGGGGGGAGATCTAATGAGCAAGTGACCAAACCAATGGAGGAAGGGATAGTAAGTGTGTGCGTGTGTGTGTGCTATCAAGATCCTATCCTAACTACTTCATCTATTCTATTCTATAGCAGTCCATGCAGAATCACACATGCAATCATAACTGCAACCATATTTCTAAGCTCACCATAATTGTAACGATGTTTCTTATCCAACCTAAAAGCATATAAAACAAGACCCATCATTTCTTGATCAGGTTAAATATAAGGCCTAGTAAGTAGCAGAATCCTCTCTATTCCCTCTTCCAAATTTACAATCTTTCAAAACCCTATCAACATGATACTCCAATCTTCTTCAACCATCCAAATGGTATATTCATGCCATTGTCAATACATCCATCATGTGTATGACTACAAACCATAATGGTTCAATTATAAAGCGTATTCTTACTCAAACAAACTTGAGGGTATGCATGGAAATAACACGAGTAAACATTAACTCCATCTGCAAACCCATATTAATACAAAAGTTATCCATTTCCTTCAATATGTTTTAACAATGGAATACCCCATGCTATTCTAATAAAGTTTTAACTACCATGTACAATAAATTTACAGAGTATTAGATTTCTCATCACAAGTGGTGTCCAAATTTTCTCCTGGCACAACAACCCAATTGTTAAAAGAGCTGTTCAAAACTGGACCTAATTCTGCAATAGCTTACTGCTCTTTCCACTCTCACCAATAAAGTAAATTAGCATTGCTCAATTTCTAGGAGCTGTCAACCGAGTCTTTATTATGTTAAGGGAAAGTAATTGCAAGTAAAGCCCCGGCTTGGGAGCTAAAGTAAAAGGGGGCAACTCAAGTATAATTCATGGGCCGATTAAAAAGAAGGGTGGTTTTGTAAGACAACAATAACAACCATAAGCACCCCATTATGACAAAAAAAAGAGGCAGACAAACCATAGATACTCCAAAACAAGAAAAGTTAGCACACCTCACGCAAACAGCATCACCCACTGCAAACCAAAACCATAAAGCTATGGGCAAAGCTATCACATAAGGACAAACAACCACATACATTCAACAATAGTCACAACTCCAAAAGCACTGCATACCAAAGATAAATTGAAGGTTTGAGGCCACCACTTTCAGGTTCCATGTAGATGTCACTTGCAAAATCTAGAATCCAAGATAAAATGAATTCCATGTGGTCCAAGTAGGCACTGTGGATCCTTTAGCTTCTACACAAGCGGCTTTAGTTGAACAATTCTGCAAAGAGACGTGTACTAAGAAGTACGATCGAGCCAAACGTGAAAGCACGAAAGCAATTATATTTGACCCCTACGTTGGCGAGGACTACTAAAAATACATGAGAAAACCTTGCAACAAAAGAGACCAGACTATTGCACCAGTTTTCGAACAAAGAAACTACCTTGTGATCAATACACAAAGCTATGGGATGGGCACCGGAACTCTAGCATCTCGTAAACTTTTTGTGTGGAAAACATGCAGGGAGGGCAGGAGCATGTTTGTTGCTTTTGCTTGTGGAAAGAACGTCAAGGTAGACACAAGAAGGGATGGGAATGTGCACGAGACAAAAGGGAGAAACCAAAGGAGGATTTGTGAAGCTTTAATGGTGTTCATTAGGCCTCCCCTATAAATGTCAAACATATTTAGGGGCTTCGAAGAGAAAGCCCCTACTTTACACTGTGGATGGGCCAAATAAAATCACACAAAATAATTTTAGCTTTCAAAATGAACCATCACTAAAACCTTCCCCCTAGCAGGCCAAAAAGTTCGGCAAGTTGGGACAACTTGGAGCCTGTTTCCACGTAGGGTTGGGTGGTAGTGTGGATATGTAGGGCCGGGTGGCAATGTGGACACTCAAGTGCCCTAGTATGGCACCGGGAGGAATGGGCCATCCAAGCTACAAGCTCCAGCACTAACATGGGTGGAACTCTTGCCTTGCTTGGAGAAAGCATGAGTGATTGTAATAGGGATGACAGGATAGCTAAAGTGGAGGAAGATGGCTGGAAGTGCAACATTAAGCACATGTGAAAATGAGTGGCACACCGGCAATGGATCAACTCAAATGCCAGAAAGCATAGTGCCCCTCTTGTCATGGAAACGGAATCGGTGTTAGCATGCATTTGGGCTACATAAGAGCACATTCCCACCCAAGCGAAACAATCATTGCTAAATTTTTGATTGCCTCAAATTGGAATTTCCCCTCTTTGCATCATGGTTCTAGGAGGTGTTGTTCATCGAAAATTTTGATGAAAATAAGCATACAATTCGTAGTTCCTACTTTCTCACTATACTGGAGGCAATCGATCAATCGCCTTTCACCCAAAATGTTGTTGCTTCTATCGTGAAGTTTGTTGAATGTACAAGTTGCTACTATTCTCACCTTACATCCGATCTTTGAGGCTGAAATGTCTCATACTATGGGCTAGGCATCGCGGGAATGCCCGCTAAAGCTGAAAGAAATGAGAGCCACGAAAGTGGTCCAAGTGGATCACAGAGCATCGAGGGGGGGTGGTAGTAGGCATGCTGAAGATGAGTGGGTGAGCAGTAGATGAGTAAGGGAGCAAATGAGTGACGAGAATTGGAGGAGGGAGTACAAAGCAAAGTAGAGCAGGGGCAGAAAAGAGCTAGAGAAGGGGTGTGGAGCAAAGCAACAGAGCATGTGGAAAAAAGTAGTAGAGCATGGGCGGATCAGAGCAACGTAGTAAAATGCCAAATGCCACAGATCTTATATATATTAAAAAGTTCGGGCCACCATAGTGACTGGAGCTCGGGGTTCCATCCATATTAATTGTAGGCCACCGCAGTGGAAGCCACCCTAGACGGGCTGGTAATCATAAAGAAGATGCCATGTGGTGCCACACCGGTGGCTGGTAATTAACTGCCAACTCAGTGGAATCTTAGCCACGATAGATGTGGCTGATGAGAGCCACTACCACCAAGCAGTAATTCCCACAAAGATAAATCATGAAGCTCTAATCACTCATTACCATGCATTGTAGTTCTCTACTGAGCATGCGAGCCCGGTGATTGATAATTTTTACTGCACTCGTAGTGATCCTGCATGCTAAAGCACGGCAGTGGTGTAGTGGAATCATAGCCACGACCAGACGTGGCTGATGATAGCCACCACCATTGGGCAATAATTTCCACAAAACTAAATCATGAAGCCTAATCACCTCTAATCCCTCATTACCATGCACTCTAGTACTCTCTTGAGCATGCAAGCGAGATTAATGGTAATTTACTGCACTCATAGTAATCATGCATGCAAACCTGGTGGTGGTAACTGGAAGTTGAGTAATTGCGGGTCACTGCGGTGGCTAGTAATTAACTACCAGCCCGATGGGTCTTAGCCGCCACCACATACGTGGTTGGGAATCTTAGATGCCACCACCTCTAATCATTCATTACCATGCAAGTCAGTACTGCCGCCTTGAATTATTCAAAATTCAAGCCAACCACCACGGCGGCTCTCACCTTGATAGTAGTTGGGCTATAACCACCGTAGTGGCTCTCACCTTGACAATGTAATCGGGCTACAAACTACTATTCCATTCCCTTAACCGTTTCTTCTTCTATCACTCTCGAACATTTTGTTCTCCCTTGTAATCTCGAGCCTCCACTATTCCATTTCCTTCACTGCTTCATCTTCTATTCCTCTTGACCATTTCTTTCTCCCTTGCAATCGGACTATAAACTCAAGCCTCCACTATTCCATTTCCTTCAATGTTTCATCTTCTATCCCTCTCGACCATTTCTATCTCCCTTGCACTCTTCCTGCAACTTCTATCCCCTCTCGTAATGGACCCTGCATAGTCTGGGAGCTCCTCACACAATCTTTCCTCCCCCTCTACAGCACAATATGAGAGCCCCTCCTCCCCTGATATTGAAATCATGACATATGGGAGCTCCTCTCTCGCTATTCAAAAGCCCAATTTGGATGCTCTCCAAAACTTCACCAGGTTGGTACAGGAGGTGAACGTGAAGGAGGGGCAACCAGTCTATCAAGGTAAGAAGATTACCATCAATGAAAGCGTGATTGAAAATGCTCTAGGAATTTTTGGAGGTAGTTTGCAAGCACACTTTTTTGAGAAGTAGTGGAAGAGATAGGATATTCTAGACGTATACCCCAATGCTCAGATTAGTAAAGATGGTGGAGTCAAGATTTCAAGCTTGCCAACAGACTTGCAAGATGTGCTAAAGAAGATCATTCACTTCTTTCCTGATATGAGAGGAACCTACAAGTTCTTGCAGGTTCAAGCAACAATAGAGCAACTGAAAGGATGTGATGTATCTCTCTCTAGGGTGATCTCTAAGAGTGTGTTAACCAACCTGAAGAATTGCGTCGATGACAAATCTCAATTGTCATCTTAGTCCACTAGAGTTGCAATGCATCTGATGGCATCTACCCTCAAAGTTTTGAGCAATGCAATAAGAAGATGTCTCAGAAGGTGACTTTTCTACACGAGAAAGCCACCGGTGCAGCAAAGGCAACACAACTTGAGAAAAGTCTCAGCAAAGGTGCAGAAGCCAAGGTAGAGGAGGCACAAGCAAGGGCCTTGCAGCAAGCACAAGAGCAAGCTGAGGCCACTACAAAATTGGTCGACATGGAAAGGCATAGAAGAGAAGAAGCAGAGAAGTGCACATTCAAGGAGCTCTGATAGGCTTGAACAAGTGAGAAATGATGGGGACATGGCGGACAAGGAGCTAGAAAAGATGCAAAAGGATCTTGAAGATTAGAGAGCTGAAAAAGGAGGGACTTTATAAATGGCTCTACAACATGCAGAACACATTGAACATTAAAAAAGACCAGATGATAGAGGAGCTAAAAAGGGAGAATGCAAAAACCAGAAAGGTGATGCAAGAACTGCGAGAGACTTCAAGACCAGGAGGGATGAGGTAGAGAGAGCAGTCAGGGTGAAGAAGACAATGAGGCAGCTCCCCAGGCCAGGAAGGATGCAGAGAGTAGCCACGATGGAGCAAACCCCAGTGGAGCAATTTGCAGCAGCCACGGTGAGGGTTGTTTTTTCAAAACACTATTGGAAGTTCAAAGAGCAAGCTACAAGACCCTGCAAGAAGATCAGGATAGATATTTGCACGAGCTTGCCGCGGCTTTCGACAGTTATGAAAAGCAATCCGTCGTCCTGAGAGATTTCCAAACTAGAGTAAAAGTCTTAAAAATAGCCCATGAAGATGTTTTTCAGCAATTTACGTAGCTTCAACAGATGCTGAGGGATTTGATGCTTGGCAATAAATCTGCATGATTGACATGATTCCTTGCAAAATGTCATTAAATTATCAACAAACATTTGGGAACTAATCTGATGCCCTTAATGCACCTTGAAGTGCAATAAAGGCACAGAACTGATGGCAAACCATAGATCTAAACACCTCACTATTGCCCCTTCGAGGCATAAGGCAGATGAGGCATTTTCAAATAATGTTGAGACCATCCTGATTGCTCTATGAAGCCCAGCCTCTCCATGACCACTAAGTTGAAATCCCATCAGAGACGTAGTAGGTGGATTGGTGTGCAGAGTTTGGATCGGTGTACAAAGTTTTGGGGCTAGATTTCGTAATGGGCTCTTAGTTGTGTCTGCACTACACTTAAATAGGGTGAGATTTCATTGAGCCCCCAACCTTCTCATTTTTCAATCTCATGTTAGTTGTCTAATCGGAATCTTTTCTCTCACATTAGTTGTCTAATCAAAATCTTTCATCTCACATTAGTTCACTAATCGAAATATTCCAATCTCACATTAGTGATCTATTCGAAATCTTTCATCTCACTTTACTTGTCAAATCGAAATCTTTCGTCTCATTATTATCACCACGCTGGCGTGGATCAAAGGACACTATCTAGTCACATAGCTGAGAAAACATTGCCTAAGTAAACTCTGGAGAAGATTACCAATTTAATAGATTACACACAGATTACATAGATTACAATCTCAAAGACTCCTTTACTTCAGATTACATCTCAAGGACTCCTTGTTGAGCTCCCTGATTGCAGGCTCGGCCCTCCTTGCTCCTTTCAAGAATGGGTCTGGTTCCTTCCTGCAGGGGCCCAGCCCCTCCCTTCATGCCACTTTCTCTATCCTTGATTTGAGCTTTCTAGTTGCAGGCTCGGGGCCCTTCTTACTCCTTTCCTGAAGGGGGTTGGTTCCTCCCCTCAGGCTCCTTTTCCTCGCAGTCAAGCTCGGTCTTGGCCTTCTTCAATTTGAGCTCCTTGTCTGTAAGATCTTTTGCCCAAATGGCAAATTGAGCTGCAGCAACATCTACTTTCTCATCGTATAGATAGCTGTAGCAGGTAGGCACAGTTGATCTGTCCATGACCTGGGCAATGGCAAATGGCATTCTCTACATAGCAATTTTGTATGCACAAACACTCCAAAGCAAAAAACATGCATAGGGTGGTAGCACGCAGGCCATCGGATATAGTAGTCATCTATGATAAGGATATGGCATACCATGCATTTCGGACCCTATTGCATAGTAGGGTAGGCATTCGATTTAACTATTGCAGCCATCAATACCACGTCTTGCTTTATACATGATGAAGTTGCTTCTTGATTTCTTCCTCCCTCATCCTAAGGCTGCGGATGTCCTGTGTATAGCTGGCATTTGCATTGAAGTACTCATTGCCTTAGTAGTTGAATATATGCCATTGCATTGGATATGTAGAGGGGAGATGGTAAGATACTTGGATGCCCTTGTAGTAGTAGTGAAGTACGTTTTGGTAGCCACCACAATATACATTGCTACAATTGGAATTTTTGACATTCTCATTGGTAGGAAATTGAGAAATGTTTCAGGTCATTTGTTTGGGCTAAGGGGGTAGATGTCAAATGCATTATATTCTCTAAAGGCCTTCAAGAAGCTGGAGGGAGGAATTGGGATGCCATATATTGACATGAGGAATATCATTTGGTAGCTCTATGCATTGGGTAGGTGGGATCCTGACTCAGGTGGTATGAGAATTTCCTAGTGAGAATTAAGGGGTCTGACTTGTTAGTAGGGATGGTCTTGAAAAGGGATAGGCAGTCTAAGGGATGATGCAAGCCTGTGCGAGTGCCTCTAGTGGAGTAAGGTCTCTTGCCCATTTGTAAAAAGGGTACGAGAAACAACGTTTGTGCACCAGATCCTGTGTTGAGGCGAGCCATGCTAGCCTATTATAGACATGGGCATTGAGAAGAACACCAACATTCAAGAATATGGCAACATTGTCACACATAGAAGCTTAGTTTTTTTTTGGAAGTTAACCCACCAATGATTGCCAATGAATCATGCGTGCTTTGTGGCAGGGCGATTTGATGTGTATGGATTAGAGTGGAAGATAATGTGAGGTCAAAGTTCTACATAGGTTCGAATTGGAAATGAGTTCTCTTAGGAGACATGGTAGGGATCCCATCTACTCTCTTATAGTGGAGGAGCTGTCTGCAATTCAATCGGGTTGCTAAGTAACCAGGCGGGTCCTCCCTTTGGGATCTTACTCAACTGATAGGACAAATTATAGATCAATGTATGCAATAAAAGGAATAAGGAAGTTTTTCCACCTACCATTATGTTATGTCGGTAAACTTAACATGACTGCTTCAATTATATTAAAATTAATCTTAACAACATAATTTCATTTGCATTGGTACACATTATATTATGCATAAAGGTTCTAACAATAAAATCTGGATCTTTTTTCACACAAAATGGTATATCTTCATCCTATGATGTCCATCCTCTTAGCTTACAACACAACCCTTATGTTTGTTAAGACTTTCAAACAAGTATCTAGCTTGTATGGTTTCGATTTAGTCTTGACTCTAAAAAATAATTAACAAAAATCTTAAGTAAAGTAGCATTCTCTCTATCCATCATTAAGTTAAACCCTTATTCTTTTTTTTGCTACTTGTATCCCTCTATAGAACGTACTTGAAGTACGTATTTCCTAGGGGTTAAATTTTCAAGCATTCTTAACGCCGCAGTGAACAGATACAACATTATTGGACCAGTGCTACCAAAAAACTTTATTTTCAACCAATTAAGATAATGGCACTCTCCCAGTTAGCCGGTTTTGGCATCTCAAAGCACACACATTTTCCATGTTTTATGGTAGGTAGCCTAAAGGGATGTTTTGGTTTTCTCACACCTCCTTTAGTCACGTGTCACAATCTTAGGCCTTGATGTTAAAGAGATGTAATGGTCTCAATGGTGCTTTCTTTTTGGGTGTGTTTTGATTTTTGGGTACAGAGTCTTTTTGTTCATCACTAGGAGAGGAAGCAAGCAAGCAATATCCCTCCATTGGAGTCGAACCATACACTCTGTAGCTCTCCAACCTCAGGGTAGATAAATCCTCTATGTTTTTTTCGGAGGGCAAATCATTCCAAAGGACTTGAAGGATTCTTTTGAGAGCAACAAGAACTCTTCAGAGGCTCCCCAATCTCTTCGAAGGGCAAATCATTCCATCCTTTGATCATGCTATTTCGGAGGATGGATCATTCCAAAGGACTTGACGGATTCTTTCGAGAGCGACAAGAATTCTTTGGAGGTGCCCCAATCTCTTTGACACTTGGATTCTCTGGCATCGAGTTCATTGTTGCATTTGGCTAGCTTGCTTATCAAAGTGCAAAGCTTGACCAACTCATGTGATTCACATCATATCTACTTGTATCCATGTTGGTGACAACATTTACACTGCAAAATTTTATTGCCACAATGTCATCAGCCTTGTCCTCTTCCTCCTGAGCACCTAGTGATTTTGTAATAAAGGAAACTGTAGAAGGAAACATGCCAAGCAATGGCGTAACAACCCAAAGACAAAGCCTTGTCAAATGTATGGAAAGAATTTTGAATGCTACACAACTTGGTGATAGAGGCATGGGGTAATAAGAAGGCCTCCCCGTGTCATGATTGAGGTTGGGGAGGCCGCTATCATAGTAAGCGAGGCATCAGCTTGAATCTCGTCCCCCCATGTGGGCTACAAGACTTTGCTACACGAATTCGCCATGCTGCACCACTTTGAATTCCTCCAATGAAGGCACATTCAGTCTCATCGTCGACAGTTTTAGCAATCAATGCTCATTTCTACCAGTTTAACCAATCCACCAATGAAATGCTGGGCTAGAATTGGAGAAATCCAAGTAGCCAGGCTAGCATTCAACTGCCAGAAAAAGTCCATCCTTCAACGTTTGGCAACCATGGGGCTACAAAAACATGCTGCTACTGAGGCTCCCCTAGCACCACTGGCTGGCATGGGGAGCTGCTCTTAGCAAGTGGGAAAGGCCAGTCTTTGAGGGATTTCTCTACCAATAACAAGTATGCACTAGGGAACGTATTGAAGAATGATGGGAATGCAGACAATGAAGGCAAGCAATGGGAAGCCAAAAAGATGATGGCAAAGCAATATATTCTTTCCAATTCCCCTTATGTGGCTTCTCTTTACATGTTTGATAGTTGTCCATAGCTATGAAAGGATCAACAATTGTTATAAGCAAAGACTCTAGAGCCCTTGGATCATAGGAAATCCAAGGGCTCCAAAATGTTGTCTAAGTGGCGAGTGAGATGGATTCTATCCTTAGTTATTTGGATTGTATCCAATTGTATGGAGTGGAACACTCATTGTGCTGCTAGTCCATTGCCTTTCTAGTGATAGATCCATGTTAACATTTTTTAGGGTTGCAGTTTAAATAAGGAATTTTCTTTCGAGTCCTCGTTGACCTTTATTGTTGAGAGATCTTGGCTTGAAAGTCTTTTTATCATCTTGATATTGTCCGCTTCATTTTGGATTTTGACACATGAGGTATATCTTTGATAGGTCTTATGCCAATTGCTAGCATCTATTTGAGGTTAATGAGCTCTTCTTTAAGCCTTGTATCTCACTATTTTGTTCTACACAACATGAATTAAGTTTGTTCAATGCTCCTATTGTAGTTGTTGTCTACAGTGTGGCAGCTTTTGTTGCCAAGCATCTTCGAATTCATTCATTGAGTGTACTTGCTCTTGGAAAACATTCATTAATTGTTCAAAGGCCTATGCCTTTTTGTTCTCTTTCTTGAATGTGTCAAGAATCGGCCTTTAAGGATTTTAATAAGTGAGTGCTTTTGGTTGTTCTTTCTTTGTATTTAAATCCCTGGTGTATGGACAAGATGTAATTCCTCTTCTATAGCTAGAATGAATGAAACTTATCAAAGAGAATACTTTCTACATTAATTTTATCCAAAAGTTTCGTACCCAAAGAGCCTGGGTGGTGAAAGAGATGTTCTTGAATGCCATACCTTGGTTTGGCATCATTGGATAGATGTGTGTTATAACCTTCTAGTGTATTCTTTAGATTGCATCCCCCTTTTATAGAATCTTCAGGGTTGTCAATTGACTATGTACCTTTTTTAGCTCCTTTCTTCTTTTCTTTCTTTTTTCTTGTTGGTCGACCTTCCATTGAGCACATGTTAGTGATAGGTGATGCTTTTGAACACATTGGTAGATTATTTGCATTACTATCTCGTGCATCTGATGATTCCGAATAAAAATGGATGAAAAGGGGGGAGACAAAAATAATATCGTTGAGGGGGGGGAATCCTAGAGTCAGAGGAAATGGGTAGGGGGGAAAGTAGAAGGGGAGGAAACAAAAGGAAGGGAGGAAGAGAGAAATGAACTAGGGGGAAGAGAACAGAAAGGGAGGGAAAAAGAATGAAAAAAGGGAGGCTAATAAAGGAGCAAGGGGGAAGGGCGATGGAATGAGGAGAGGCGATGGAATAGGGTTGAGTGAGAGAGGGGGAGGGGTGACATAATGAGGGGGGGTAATCGAATTGGGGGGGGGCAACAAAATGAGGGAGAAAGATAATGGAAATCAAAGAAGTGGAAAAGGGAGGCCACAAAAAGTGGGGGGAAGATAGGAAATGGGAGGAGGAGATGGAAAATGAGGTAAAGGAAAGGGGAAAGGAGGAGAATTGATTAGTGTAGGTGGAGCTAGAGGATGAGGTGGAAGAAGTGGTGGAGAGATGATGGAAGAGAGGTGGTGTATGTAAAAGTGGTGGTGGAGGTGGAGATGGAATAAGTTGTTGAAGTGGTGGATAGAAAGTTGTGGTGGACAGAAAAGTATTAATGGTGGACAAAAAAGAGGGGGAGATGAAGAAGTTGGAGAAGAGGTGGTGGATGAAAATTGGCATAGGTCCTCGAGTTGTAATCCAATGAGTAGGCTAAAGCGTGGAAAGCGATTCTAGTATGAGCTTAGGTAGATCACAAGGTTTAATGGAGGTTCTCACCTCCATAGAGATTCAAGGGTTTAGGAAAGGATTGAGGGGCTCAGAAGGAGGGTAGGGTTGAGAAACCTAACTAGGGTTTAAGACTAAGAGAGGGTTATAACATTGTCAAATGGAGAGCTAGTCTCCTTCGTGGATTCATGGGATTCAAGGTTGAGAAGAGAGAACAAGGATGAGGAGGAGGAATGAGGAGGACAAGGGAGGAGGGATGAGAAAGGAGGAGGAGGGAGAAGGAGGAGAAAGGGAGGACAAGGAAGCGGGGAGGAGGAAGGAGGGATAAGGAGGAGAAGGGAGAAGTAAAAGAGGATGGAGAAGAAAGAAAGAGGAAGAAACAGGAGGAGAGTATGCAAGAGTATGCATTGCAAAGATGAGACCATGCTAGAACACGATGGTAGTGTAAGGAAGCATGGGCGCCAAGAGATTAAGCACATGAACACCAGAGTGAACTGGACACTGAGCCCCAAAGATTGGGACTTCTTTCCATTGAGGGATATTTATACATGTCAGCCTCTACACAAAGTGTATTTTTCTCTTTTCCTTTCATTGATGTGGTCCTCATGCTTTTGCAAGGCATGAGATGTATTCCTTCTTAAACCACCTGAGTGGCTAAATTAAGCTCCTATTTCTCCAAAGGATAAGGAAAGTGGCATTTGTGATAGAATGGGGAACTTATGCATCCAATGTGATGTTTTTTTGTCTTACAAGCTAGTAGCGAAAGACTATGCACAAGAATATGGTATTGCTTATAATGATGCATTTTCTCCAATAGCAATTTACAATTTGACAATGCTACAATTTGTCAATTCATCCCATGCATGTATGGTTACATTGAATAAACCAAAAGGCTACATAGTCTCTAGAAAGGAGAATGTGAGATGCAAACTTTTGTCAAGTCTTTATGCTTGAAAGCATGCCCCAAGATAGTGGAATGTCACAATAATGCATTTCTATGCCATCTAGAACTTTTTAGCACATTCAACATATACCACACTCCTCCAACTTCTTAGCCAACAATTTAGCCAAGGAAGCTTGCAATGCTTTAGGCTCTTTTAAGAATGACGAAATGAATGGCCCTCAAGGAGATTTCTTGGATTTTGCAAGAACTTGAAGAAGTTAAAGGGGAGGCCCACGTTTTACATATGGTGGTACTGATCATAGATCTCATGTTCTCTCTCCTCTATATTTTTAATATAAAAGAAGTTTTGATTTTCCTTCTCACTTCCACCCTATTCTGCATCTCATCATAGAATCCCATGACGAGGGTTTATTATATGTGTCCTTTAGATATGGCAATTGATTATCCATTGTGCCTTTTAGGTGCTTGAATATCTTCTTCTCTAGTTTCCAATGATGCTATGACATTAAGTTGGCACTAATAAAACTTCACACACTTCTTAGCTTTCTGCTTCTTTTCAATCATCCATGAGGTCCCCTCCCACCTATAAATGACACAACTCTCCTCTCAATTTGACACACATGGTAAAAGATTGCTATGATTCACGTTGTCCATCCACACACAAACATCCTCACACCTCTCATGTATGCACTAACGTCCACACACCTCTCATGTACAAATCCATCCTTAGATTATTGATTAAATTGTAGAAAATGTTTTAATCAAGCTAACAATACCAACTATGGTGTAAATGGAGAAAGTAATGGAAGGAGATCTACAAAGAAAGATATTGTTGCTATGGACCCATACCTGCAACAAGAGGGAAAGAGAAAACAAAGGAGAAACACAAAATGAAAATTGATGCAATACAAAATTCAAGGCCCCCAACAACTCCTATATCTCTAGAAGCAATCACTACTTCAATCTTACCCTCATAGTAGTAGACAGAGTAGGTAACTGTGTTAGTACCATGGACCCTTGGAACTCAACTCTATTAACATTATTGATAGACATACCCATCCTTTCAAATATTCAACATTATGCTTCGCAAATGAAATCAATGGCAAAATTCTTCAATAGTGTAAGTCTAGAGGAACCATGGAGGAAAATGTAGAGATGAAAGTTACCATTAAAAGAAAATCTTTAAAAAGCCAAGGCAAACATTCAAAACTTGAAATACAAAGATAGCAAAACAAGAAATGGAAAGAATCCACATGCATCAAATAATAGAACAAACCCAACCAAGGGCAAACGTAACCACAACAACCTACTAAAAGCACAAGGTGAATTGCAATTTTTAACAATAGCTAAGGACGTGGAAAAGACATTCCTACAAGGGCTTCAAAGCCTGTATGATATTCAAGAAGGAACTTACCAAAGTGAAGGAAATAATAGCCAACATGAAGGAAATTAGGCAAGAGAAAATATAGGAACTCAAAGGAATAAAAAATAGTTCAAAGGCCAAAGACAATCAGACAGCACAAATGCAACTCGAGCTACATTGATGATCATAAATTGAGACACATTAATGGCATAAAAGAGTCTCAAATGCATGTGCCAAGACCTATCCAAAGATGATAAAAAATTTTTGTGCCTTGTAGTGAGCATAGGATTGGTAAAGATCTAGCAGACTTTTTTCACAATATATGTATGCCTCATGGGAACTCTTGCCCTAAGTGTCTTGAGAACTCTTTCCCTAAGTGTCTTGAGAAATCTTTCCCTAAGTGTCTTGACAGATTAATCTTTCTACTCTAAAACTCACCACATACGCCAAACAAACTCATGTGAACATCTACATTGTAGCTAAATATTCTAGCACATTAAGACAAGAGGGTGTCTACAGAACACGTGCATCACCGCACCTTGAATCTTCCATACCTTTCCAACCTCCTAGTTTCTCTCTTGACCTTGTCTCTGTTCGTGACACCTTCCAAAATATGAAAGAAAATTAATACTCTTTATCATAATGGTTCTTCATGCATACGTCCATCCATTATCACCTCATACATGAATCCCAATCATACAATCTGTTAACCCCACATTTTCTTTACTTTGAAAATCCTTCCTCAAGTAATTATCGAAATGCCTTCACTATTTGCCTCCAATAGGCAGACTCCTAGAAAGCATCCCATCTTTTTCCTTAACAAGCCATCCATTTCCCATTTTACCCTTTGTGATTCTCCCATGAGCACCTTAATATTTTCACCCATGACCCTACATTCCCTCATGAAAACTCCTATTCCTCAAACAATGCCCATTTGATTAGCTTGGGGATGAGGATGATCCTAGCCATGAGAGCCTGATTAGCTAAAGCAATTGAACCAATTCAGCTCAACAAACCCTATTCAAGAATTTTGGTATAAATACCCAAAAATGGAATCCAAAGGAGAGTGGAATGACCAAGGCATTTCAAAAAGTATATGTAATGTTAATGATGCCCTGGTGAAAAAACTCAAATCACAACCAAATTGGAGGCTATATAAAGGACACTAGTTATACGAATACTTAATAGCCTCTCCATATAATAGGTTACATCCAAAGTTTGATGCAATACAAGGACGCACCGTTGGGATACAAAGACCCATACACCACTTGATACCAAATTGCCCAACTATTGAAAAATATTCTAAGGTCAAATGGACTATTTGAGCAACTCTAATCAAGTACATGCAAAAAAGATGGGACAACTTCAATCCAATATTAAAAGATAGATCCAACTTTCAATCAGGGATTTGATTTAATTTCTTGAAGTATCCACCTCATTAGATGAGGAAATGCCTATACTAATTGCGTCCCCAACATGAAGGTAGACTTAGGGACCACTAGTTGTCTCTTCCAAAGAGTCTGTACTCATGAAGGTAGAACACTAGCTATCTCTTCCAAAGAGTCAGTACTCATTATATATGTCTAAATTCAAATGGATGGTTGATTGAGGATTCTTGGAGATAGACAACAAGTTCTATAGAGCAAGATTTTTAAGGTATGATGTGCAATAGCACAAAGCAACTTAAAGTGATTAAAAATAAAAATATGATACTATGCTAGCAAATGGCCTTGATACCCAAGAAAAATTTGGTTTGGGACAGTTGCTGACCTAGTTAGTGTCCATGCTCCCTCACTGTTAGTGTCCATGCTCCCTCAATGAATCAACTAGGTCAGCAACTGTCCCAAACCAAATTTTCTTGTACACTCTCACTGTTAGTGTCCATGCTCCCTCAATGAATCTAACCTTACAACCTCTTGAATCTTACTCTCACCCCTTCCATCCCTTGCAATCTCCCTCTCCCTACTCTCCCCTTAATTACACAAAACCCATGCTAACCATTCTCTCCCTTTAGCTTGTGTTAAGATATTTGTTGATTGATTGAAGTTGATGAACATTTTCAATTCCATTGGGGGTTTAAGGCTTAAAGAATGTTGTAGGGTTTAGAAATATGAGAGCGAAGAGCTAGTTGCCTTCACCAATTTGAGTGCTATTTTGAGGGTTTGCAAGATTAGAATGGAATGTGAGAACCACTTTTCATGCTTTAGCCTATTCCTCTCAATAGAATATCCTATGCTACATTGTGCACACATAAGTGCAACAAGTGACATGACACTTATCGGTGACTAAAAGCTCAAATTACATGCAGATGAGAATGACAACAAAGAGTGGGTGGAGGGGACCAAGGAAGGGGAATCCAAAATCAATATTCAAGCTTTGAAAATTGAAAATTGAGGGAGAAGTCACTCCTTCCATGGTGATGTGTAAAGGTGACACGAGGTGAGCCCACCTAGACAAGGGGGTTAGGCCGCCGCCTCCACCACCAAAAGGAGGAGAAGAGGGAGGAGTAAGCATAGACAAGGATGGAGCACACAAGAGGGAGGATGAGGAGCACGTAGGTTGGGGAGGAGTAGGCGAGACAAGGAAGCGAGCATGCAAGAGCGAGGAGGAGGAAGCTCGCAGGTGGGGGACGAATAGGCAAGATATGGAGCAACTTGGAGAGGAATCACATTGATAATAGATATAGGTATCTGCCGATACGCTTTTCCTCGAATTCATTCCATTATTCCTTGCCTCTCTCTTATTCTCAAACCTACAGTTCTCATGCAAATTTGCTTGGGAAACTAAAGAGAAAGTTGAAGAGAGAGAGGAAAGAAAACATCGAAAGGTGAAAGGAAAACCCAAACCAAAACCCTACCTCTTCTCTATCCTCTTCCAAATCTATTTCTTTTTCGACTTCTTTACCTCCTCCTTGGCTAAAAGAGCATTGAACGCATAGATCTTCTCCCTCCTTGTTGAAAGATCGTTGAGCATAGAGACCTTCTCCCTCCTCCTTGGTTGAAAGATGATCAAGTGTAGGGATCAATGAGCATATAGGGTGTGGAGTGTGGAGCGATGGGATGAATCGACGGATTAGCGGCATAGATGGGAGTAGATCCTGCTTGGCTGAGCGTGGATATTATGCAGAAGCATAAAGATAGTGGAATGTAAAGCGTTGGTTGAATCCCTGGCATTGGGACATAGCTGAATGTAGAGTTGCTACATGGTTGAGCATAGAGATTGTGGAGCGATGGGAGTAATGAGATTTAGAGACTATGGGATTGTGCGCAGAGATTGTAGAAGAAAGGGCATAGAGAGTGATGAGTAATGGGAGCGACGAGATGGCATATGGGATTAGGGTGATGGATTGGGGGGAGCCGCCCCTTGTGGGATTAAGGCAATAAGCTTTGATTCGCTTCCCCTAATGTTAGCTCTTGATTCTTACTTTGACTTTATTTTAGTTGATTTAGATTCTAGTTAGTCTAGCAGTTCAATTAACCTTTTAGTTTAGTTAATTTAGGTTCTAGTTAGTCTATTTTTGAGTCTACAATTTGTTTAGTCTACTTCTGAGTTCTACAATTTGACTTCATGCACGAATTCCAATGTAGAAAAGCCACTCAAAATGACTTACTTTTACAGACCTGAAAACACCTTTGTAAGAAATGAATCCACAATACACATCATTACATCCAATGTGTAGCTAACTAAAAACCCTAAAATGATAAATCACACGAATTCCAATGTAGAAAAACACAAAAAATGATCCGACTACATAAGAAAAGGATTACAGTGTTGTGAGTTGCCGCCTCACAATTATTGCGGTCATGAAAGGATTAGAGTTCTCAATAGGACGACTCAGTAGACATCTAGAGAGCTTAGCTTCACAATAGAGGCATGCGACGACTTTTGAGAGAGCAGGTGATGTGGACTTCTTGAAGAAAACAAAGCTGACAAAGACGTTGTCAAAGAAGCCTTCCCAAAGAGTTCCACTTACACAATGCTGGAAATTTACAAAACAGACTTTGTCAAAGACTCGTTGTCGGAGAGACAGGAAAGCACAAAGTACGGATGTGATCTTGGAAGATTCAATATTTAAACTTGAGGATTGCTCACACAAGCATTGATCCAAGACGAAAAAAGTTTCTGGATGCAGATTTCCATGAAGAAATTTGTCAGATTGCAGTGTGGATGATGTGGAGCAGTTTCCACATGGCATGGACCACACCATCAAAGATGTTGATATTTGATATACGAGTGTTTGGACGAGACATAGAAGACCCTTCGATTTGTTCCTCAGCCCAAACCTCAGGGAGAGGGGAGGAAGAGGGTGAAGAGGATTCCATGTGGGCAGCACATGGGCAGCATACTGATACCCTTTTTAGGGCTACATTCAACCCACCTTTTAGGGCAGGTCTGTCCTTGAAGAGACAGCCATGGTGTTGGCCATTGTTTGATCCACATATGGGCTCTTCTTACTGCAGGTCTGCATCAGCTTTGATGCTCCATTGGAACAGCACAATGGCCTCGCTTCAGCCCTGGACCTGAGCACAAAAGGTGCAGGCAATGAAGGATATTATAGTGTGCAAGGACCTGGTCTGGTCGGCCAGACAGTAGATTGGTTCAGCCAGTCTGCAGGCCAGTTGGCCGCATGTTCAAAGGGCTACCAGCCCTTAAACAAGGCCCCCATTGGGAGTCACATATTCATTCCAGGAGTTCCTTTGCAGGCTGCAGCCCAGCCTTCATAAGTGCCCCGATATGCACTAGATGAGGAAGACAGAGGGCAGCACAAGGCAGAGAATCAGCCTTCCACTCCAGCCTTCAGAAGTGGTTCTCAAACACTAGAGAAGGTGCACAAAGGTATTTGCAGGGTGCAGCAGAAGCACTAGCAGCAGCCGCAGCAGCAAACCATAGCACTGTGAGGGTGAGCAGATAACAGAGGTGCAAAAGGGAAGCTGATAGAGCTTTGGGCTTCTCCCATAGCCACTAAAGATCTCATCCTCAAAGCATGCAGTAGAGGGAGAGGACAGCAGTTTAGGGCAACATCTTGTAACCTCCATTCAAGCACTAGTGGGCAGCTTCCTGCTGTTCACGTAGTGTGTTTGTGAGTGCAATATTTTGTGAAACATTTTGAGTCCTCAGTTATTAGTTGTCATATGTTGCTGTCTATTCCATATCTCAGCGTGGTTTACATTTACATGTATGTCTGTGCATTTCTACGTAGGATCTATATCTCCAAGTGTGATCTCGTGGGCATTTTATTTATTTTCTGCTGCATGTTCTGACATAGTGCTAGAAGCTAGGACGTGAACTACAGGCACATGGTCGTATATTTTAATTCCAACAATATGATCATTGATCTATATGTTAAAGTGACAATGCTCTCGAGTCCAAGGAGCTGATTGATGCCACAACCATTGAAGAGACTTTTCTATCAGCTCTGTCTCTTTTGATCTTATGGACTTGCCATTGTGCTTGATGGGTAATATGATTTGTAGCAATTGTACAAGAAGCAATTGGGAGGATGTTCAGAAGTGCGCAGCTGTTCTCCCCGAAGGGGGGAACACGATTTGGAGTTCATTTTTTTAAAAACAAGTACGAGTGACCAGCTTGGGAGTTTGTTGATGCAACATCTACCATTTGTGCCTTTTTTGTGCCAAAACTATGCATCTTCAAGCCAACATGGGGCTTTTGATGCAAGAGGTATAGATACAGCATCAACACTTGCATTATGTTTGACCATGGCAAGCCAATCCATGCCTTCATCCATGCTTGGGAATGCTTTGCATCAAAAACTAGAGGAAGGGATATAAAGGTCAAAATGACAAATAATATTGTACTATATTAATTGTATGCATAATTATGTGAAATGTATAATGTAAAATATGAGAAAATAAGGCCCATGGTTGAGGTGGCAAACTCACTTGTGCCAAACCTTCGACATGGATGGCCCCAAGATTGCATCATGTAGGAGGTTGTGCATAAAGATAGCTGATCCACTTTGCCTTTCATGGATGTCGTTTTGGATGCCATGGCCGATGATGAGGATAGCGCAGCTCCAAATGTGGGCAGAGAGGTGCAGCAGGCTGCAGTATTGTATGGAAGGTGGAGCATAGCAGAGTTCGATGAGGCACAGCTGGACAGAAAGGTGCAGGTGCAATAGACTGGCCAATGGTTCAAGGGAGGTGTGATGGAACGAGCGATGGGTGGGGTAATGATCAGGTGTTTTGGACCCAGACAATCACACTTTCTAGAATACAGTGATAGTCTTGATGGAAGTTCATGGAACAGATCCACTGAAGATTTGTTCGAAGTGACTTGTGTAGTCTTTTGAAAATTCCCCCCAAATGATTTGAAATGACAGCTTTTCGAAAAGGCTTACATGCACAATAGCATGAGATGTATTCTTCTCTTGGACAGCTTCCACAAACACTATCAGGTACAAATGGCTCTGAGAAATCAAGAGAAGACAACATTTGTCATAGAGTTAGATGCATGGGCTTCCAATGTTTTGGTGTTTGGATTGAAAAACTTCTCAGGGACCTTTCACCATATGATGCACTAAATTTTAATAATACTTGACCATCTTCATGTGGGTGTTCTTGGATGACTTTATTGTTGTCGGGATAGAATGGAATACATTCAATGCCTAGAGAAATGCCTAGCCAAGTGCCAAATATCAAGATTTGAGTTTGAATCCATCCAAATGTGCCTAGCTAAGTGTAGACTATCAAGATTGAATTTGAATCTATCCAAATGTGCCTTTGCTGTGACAATCAAAATTCTGATAGGTCACCGTGTCATGTCTCTATCTAGTATTGTGGTAGAAGAGAAGAAGATTAAAATAATTCATAGTTTACGACAGTCCCCAATTCTTAACAAGCTTTGCCAATTTCTTGGTTAGATCAGATGGCATTGCCGGTGAAAGCCCAATTATTTATCTATGTACGGGATGCAAGCAATTGTGAAGGAGGAAGAGCAAGCGATTTGTAAAAGCTGCACATCTGTATATCCAAAAAAAACTATACACAAGCACCACCACGTCAAGCCTCCTTGATCACCTCGCTCTCTCTAGAGAAAGCTCTCACCAACGCTCAAGGTCCTATACCCCTACACTAATTTATTTGATTGTATATCTTGGGTTATGGTGACCCGATTGACTTGAAACAGACCCCATCTGAAAGCCCTTTCGACACCCCACCTCCCTCTAGGCTCCATAGCGGAGGTGGATTTATAATACAACCCAGCACAGCCTTTTATACAATAACACTAGAACCTGCTAAGCACCTCTAATACCAGCAAAATAAATTGTCGGATAACATTTCCCCCCCCTAGCTGCCAAGAATGTGGACATGCTTGGCAGGAAACAGGAAAGAAACAAACTGACACAAGCTGTATATATTTATTTATTTATTTTATTTTTATTTTTTTTGGGAAAACTGGCTGTACATAACTCAACATCCTTTCACACATCCCGTCTTGCTTTGAACCTTTTCAAGCAAAATCCATTTACTCTTTCAATGGGCATGTGCTGTCCAAGCTCTTGCAGATCATATGTCCCGTTTGCATAAGCCTTCAAAATTATAAATGGGCCTTCCCACCTTACCAAAAATTTATTATCCAAACGGTGATCGAGTCTATTACCATAATTCAGAACTAAATCTCCTTCCTTTAAAACTTCTGATTTTATCTGATCATCCATTCTGGGCTTCATAATTCTCTGTTGTATCTCATTGGTAAGCATTGCTTCCTGTCATTGCTCATCTAACCTCTCCAAAGCAAATAACCTAGCAGCACATGTCTCTGTTTCATCCAAATTATGTTCCACTGCTATTCTCAAGGTTCTCAACTCTAGTTCGATTGATAAGATTGCCTCTGTTCCGTACACCAAATGAAAGGGGATGAAACCTGTAGCTACTTTGTGAGTAACCCGATATGCCCATAAGGCTGTGGGCAACCACTTCTCCTATTCACCTCTGCTCTTTTCGATTACTTTAGCAGTGATGTCACACAATAAACCATTAGTCTTCTCCACAAGACCCTAGCATTGAGGGTAGTAGGCTGACAAAAATCTATGTTTTACTGACAACTGAGACAGCATCATTTGCAAGACATCTGCTCTAAAAGCTGGGCCATGATCTGTTACTATTTCTAAAGGGCAACCAAAGCGTGTACAAATATTCTCGATCAGAAAGTTGGCCACTGTCTTAGCACTAGCATGTGTTACAGCTTTTGGCCAACGAGTAACATAATCGGTAGCCACTATGATATAGTATTTTCCAATGCGGAAGCGTAGCAATGGCCCTATGAAATCCAATCCCCATTTTTCAAAAGGCCCTGATGCCTGGATGGGGTGAAGTGGGCCCCTCTTCAGTTCCCTCCTCCCAAATGCTTGACAAGTATGACAAGTGGCACACCACTCCTGGATGTCTTTATGCATGGAGGGCCACCAATACCCTGCTGTTAAAATTTTTTTGGCAGTACTTTCGTGTGCAAATTGACCTCCGCATACATCCTCATGGCAAGCTTCCATCACCCGCTGTGCTCCTGCAGTTCCAATCACCCTCCGCAAGATCATATCTTTGCCCATACCCCAACAATGTATCGGGCCTGGCTTTTGCTACTAACTTCCTCTGCTCATATTTTGATATATTATCAAGGGTTTTAACTTCTTGCAGAAAATTATACACGTCTTGCAAATCCTCTAATCCAGAATCCAAAAGTATGGCATTCACCTCTACTTTCAGTGCCTCTTGGGCGGCCAAAGCATTAGCCTGAGCATTCTGCAGCCTAGTGATATGCAGGAATGGACCCACTTCTACCTGTCCACATAACTGTTCAGCTTCTTCTCATAAGGGTTTTAATGCTTTATTTCGGACTTGCCAAGTCCCTTGCATCTGTGATATTATTAGCAGAGAATCCCCGCAGACAAAAAGTCCTCAAACACCCATTTGTTGACTGAGCTTCAGGCCAGATATCAGGGCTAAATATTCAGCCTCATTATTGGAATTAATGCAGCCTACCTCTCTTACCTCTGCTGCAATTTCCTGACCTGTGGGTTCACATATACAAATACCAATACTTCCCCTTCCTGTGCTTTGTCGAAAAGCTCCATCAAAATACAAAGCATACTGTGGCTTCATCAGCTCTTGACCTTTCTGCATAGACTGCGATACAGCCTGTTCTTCCACTTCCTTCCTACCTTGATTTTCCACTTCCTCTGCCACTTCCCTTCCTGTGAGTAAATCTGCAAGTGTAGCACTGGTAGAATGCTCTGTCATGAAAGTAAATTGAAATTCCTTCAACTCCACCAGCCACTCCACAAATTTCCCAGAGGGATTGGGCTTCCTTGCAAGATATGGCATGATCATTGAATCTGCTAAAAAAACACAGCAAATAAGACCTAAATTTACATACTGCATACATCATTGCCAGCCCTTGTTTTTTGATCTCAGAATACCTCCCCTCTGCATCCATTAGACGGCGGCTCGCATAGTAGATGGGCTGCATATAACCCTTCTCCCCTTTCTGTAATAGCATAGCAGCTAACGCATTCTCTGTTACGCTCATATTTACGAAGAAATCCTTTTCCCAATTAGGAGGCATGAGAACTAGTCCTCGCTGTAACATTTTCTTAACCCTCTCAAATGCTTTTTGGGTCTGATCTGTCCAATGAAACTCAAATCTTCTTCTTGGCCAGCTGATGCAAAGTTGTGCCAATTCCCATAGAAACCTTCCATAGTAGGTAACTTTCTGGACAAAGGTCTTTAATTACAGCCTTGTCTTTGGCACCGGCATATCCTCTATGGCAGCAACCTTTTCAGAATCCATCTCAATCCCTTGCTAGGAGACCACATGACCAAACAATTTCACTTTATCCTCTGCAATATGACACTTCAAAGGGTTCGAGTTACCTTGGGCATCATCTATTCTTGTAATGCCAACCAAGTCTTTTTTAGATTGTCTGCTTTAGAGCTGTAAATACAAAACCCATCTATGAAGACTCATATGAACTTGCCGAAGTAGGGCTCGAATACCTCATTCATGAATTTCTGAGAGGTAGCAGGTGTGTTTACCAACCCAAATGTCATGACCTTGTATGCATAAGTCCCCCAAGGTGTCACGAAGGTAGTCTTCTTCTGGTCTTCCTCTAAAATACCAATCTGAAAATAACTAGAATAACCATCGCACACAGTGTACCTTTCGTGGCCAGCCGCTTGATCCAAGATCTCATCCTGAAATGGGAGAGTTTAATAATCCCTTTTAGTGCATGCATTCAAGGGACGCATATCTACACAAATCCGCCACTTCCCCCCCCTTCTTTGGTGTGACATCCACTGCAGACACCCACTCTGTATCCTCCACAGGAAAGATAAAGCCAGCAGCAAGTAACCTCCGAATCTCTATCTTCAAAGCATCTGCTTGTATCACACCTAGCCTTCTGAGTTTTTGCACCACTGGCTTAGCTCCAGGCTTTAATTTAATCTCATGTTGTACCACAGTCACTCTACGCATCTGCTAGCATATCCAAGTATGCCTCCTCCTCCAAGCTCTCCAGCATACCCAAATATGCCTCCTTCTCCTAGCTCTCCATGGATTTAGCATCTGTGCATTTGCTGCCCTCTTTTCAGATCTGTTTGTAATATCTTCTTCTTCCTGTGAAGTCCTCAATGCACCTAAGGTTATGCCAAAAACTCGGATATCCAGCATATCCAAGTATGCCTCCTTCTCCGAGCTCTCCAACTGTGGGTTTAGCATCTATGCATTTGCAGCCCTCTTTTCAGATCTGTTTGTTATATCTTCTTCTTCTTGTGAGGTTCTGAATGCACCTAAGGTTAAGCCAAATACTTCCACAGTTTAGGCCTCTGGCTCCTCAAAGGTTGTTTCCTCTGTATTTGAATCATATTTGTCATAGCCTGTGTATGAAGACTCTTATGACTCCACATCTTTTGACGCCTCTTTCTTCCCATTCTTTAAGCTGTACTTCACTTTCTCTGTGTCATCATGGAAGATTAACTCACCTGTAGCCCATTTCTGCATTGCTCCCACTTGGCGCAGCCACGGTCTTCCCAGTATAATAGGGTAAGCATTCTTATCTGCCTTTGTTGGGAGTATGTAGAAAGTACATAAGGCTGCAACATCACATCCACCCACCCAAACCGCTGCAATAGCACCAGAAGATTTCGCCCTAGAATTGTCTGCCAATTTTATCTTATATAGAGGAGTATTACACTTCAAACCCACTTCTTGCATGGTCTGTCCACTTATAACATTGATGGCAGCCCCACCATCAATATACACATTTTTAATTGGTATGCCATTTATGGAGGCTATCACCACGGGGATCTGATCACTCATATCAATGCTTACATCCTTAGCATCCGCTGTTCCTTTCTTCTTCCTCGATTTACGTGAACGGGCTGCCTTTATAAATTGCTGTCTCAAAGCAAGGCTGACTGCAAGTAACTAAGGAATGTGATATTTTCCTTTACTCCACGCAAGTCAGTGATGAGATCATAATCCTGCACTCCTTTACCCAATCTGACAACCCAATCCTCCACCTAGAAGACTTCTTCTTTCTCCTTCTTTCATACACCTTTCCCCCATGGCCCTCATCAGTGCCTCTACTCATCTCATCTTCATGACCTCGCTTTCCTGCAAATGCCTCCTCCTGGATTCCTTTTTCAGCAGTCTCCTGCTCTGCATTCAATAAAGAGACAGATCTACCATTCTCTCTCTTTCCTACCAAATGTAGGCAATCATACTTCACATGTCCTTTCTCATGACATTCAAAGCAGATAATATTGCCACGGTCATGTGGGATTCTTGGTTCCATCCTGGGTGCATTAGTTGGTGGGGCTTGCACCAAATGCAACTTCAGTTCATTAAACTCAGCCATCATTTTTTCTATATTCTTCTCGAACTGGTTGGCACTAGTGGATGGCATAGCAACTGTATTATTCACTGCAGAAGATGTATTCACTCCCACTGAAGTCAAAGGTATAGGTATAATTGGCTCTACTTCCAACTTCTTTTTCTTCTCTTTGGCCAGAGCCACCTGTAAAGCAGCAGCGTAATCTAGGGGATCCTTCCCTTGAACCTTCTGCCTCAGCTGGGGTTCCAAGCCTGCAAGGAATCTATTCAGCTTCAAATGCTCCAATCCAGTAGTGGACACAGGTACAGGTGACTTTCCCAACTGACCTTCAGTCTGTCCATGGCTTCTTCCCTCTGCCTTCGCAGCTGCAGCCCTTACGATAGCTGCCTCATACTTGCTCCACACTGATTCAAAGCGCACATGATTGGGGGGCTGTTACTGATGCCTTAAAGAAGCGGTTTGGAGCGGAGGAATCCTCAAATGTTGATATGCACATCCGCAAAAAAACACGCCCTTAGGTATGTTATCTAACCAAGTATTTATCGGATGGGTGTGCCTCTTTGAGAACATTTCAATACCACCTAGGTTAAGGCATAGGAAAAGTATTGTGCCCATTGGATATGCTTTGCATGGTCGATCGACCATTAAATACCATTTTTGCCTTAGTGTCATGCACATCCGTAAAAAAACACGCTGCTAGGTATGTTACCTGATTAAGTACTTATGCGATGGGAATGCCACTTTGCATGTAAGTCAATTCCACCTAATTGAAGGTGTGTGAAAAGTATTGTGCCCATCAGATATGCTTTGCATTGTCGATTAAGCATAAAACACCGTTTTTGCCTTAGTATCATGCACAACCATATAAAAACACGGTCCTAGGTGTGTTATTCAAACAAGTACTTATCGGATGGGGGCTCCACTTTGCACGCAAGTCCGTTTCAACTACGTTGAGGTGCGTGCAAAGTATTGTCACCATCGGATATGCTTTGCATGGTCGATCATGCATTATACACCCCTCTGAAAGTGTCCTATACCAAGCTAATGCCATCCCTTTCAAGAAATCAAAAAGGAATTGAGCCCACGAAACTACTCGCCAACCTGAGATACGACTGGCCCTCACAAAATTCCTGAGACAGGCCTCAACATCCTCCCCCTCCTTAACTTTGAAAATTGGTAACTCCACCATTTTCAACCCTCTATCAAATCACTCACCTACTATCAAAGTAGAGAACAGTCTCAAATGGACCTCAACTACGGGCTTGCAGCAAAAGCCCTCTCCAAAGCATCAAACTTAACAGTCAAAGTGACCCATCTGGTATGCTCGACTAACCAATCAATTGTATGTTGATCTTAACCTGCAAATCAATTTTCACTCACTGCTTTGACTATCTCCAGCATCAGTGCTCACATGCCCAACTATAATAGCCACAGCAATTTCAAACTCAAACTCCACTGAGACAAAAACAAAGCCAAGTAAGCCGGATAGCATGTGGGCAAATCTGAATTATACGCATCATAAAAAGGTCCCTAGAAGGAACAACCTGTAAACCAGTTGGATTGCCCCCATCACCATACACTTATTTGCTATCAATGCAGTTGAAAACCAGTACACCTGTACAGAGTTTTTCCCCCCTTCCTCCCTCTTAAGCTCGACTAACCAGTCAACCCTTTTCGTTCCATTCCCATCTTTAGCCCCCTCTGCATGTCAATACTGAGAGACCGTTGCACAGCCTTCATCATCAGTGTTATCGTACCATCGCATGAGGTAACATCAACAATCCTAGATCAGTTCACTTTGTGAGGAGGTTAGCTACAGAATGCATCCACCTGCACTACTATTCCGTAACTCAGTAATGACTGCTTTCAATTCGGATTCTTCATGGGCTCCTATAGAAAGTTGTCACTCTCCATCTACC
Organism: Dipteris shenzhenensis; assembly: GCF_047967505.1. Taxonomy (NCBI): domain Eukaryota; kingdom Viridiplantae; phylum Streptophyta; class Polypodiopsida; order Gleicheniales; family Dipteridaceae; genus Dipteris; species Dipteris shenzhenensis. The sequence goes on along the minus strand of NC_141602.1, from coordinate 12,293,401 downwards.
TTACACCAATTCTTAACGACAGAATTTTCAGTGTGATATAGTGGATCCAAGGTGTAGCGACAATCTGCCTTGCAAAAACCCATATGCTCGTCAATAGAACCCTAGCTCATCAAGAGATATAGAATCACTAAACTCACGAAAAGGAAGCACAATACACGTAAAGACTTAGACTCCTTGCTTGAGGGTCTATCACCTATGGTTCGCATCTTTATAGCTCTTGCTCCACTTGCGACTCCCTCTCCATCCATTCCTTCTTCTATTTGGTGACGCTCCTACGCTCATCACACAATCAACACCCACCGATCAGACATCTGCCATGAACTCCCTCCCTCTGTGACCTGTTTGCCTACCCTGGCGTCTCCACCAAAATGAAAGCCCAATTATTTATCTATGTACTACACGTGCTTCATGCTCAGGATGCAAGCAAGGGTGAAGGAGGAAGAGCAAGCGATTTTCAAAAGCTGCATTTGCAATTTTGAAAAGATGGTTGTTGTCTTTGAATCCTACATAGACTCTTCTAGAATGCCATGTATTCAATCTTGGTGAACGGTAGAAACTGGAGACAATGTGCAAGCCCACATCCTGGACAACACATTTGGAACCACATTTTCTTTCCCCTTTCTGTACTCTATGCCATAATCAAAGAATTGCACTAAAGCCAATCATCACTTTTGCTTGGCCGAAAAGGCATGTAGAATGGCCGACATTTCTTGATCATAAACATGGTAGGTGATCTCTTTGCTATCAATATTTTATACTTTCAAAAGCTACTACACATCTTCATGTCTTAGAGTGCCCCCAAGCCTTTGCCACTTGCATCTACCTCCACAATGAATGGCCGCGAGAAATCAGGGCATACCAACATAGGGGCATGAGTCAATGCCAATTTCAAGTCTTCAAAACTGAGCTACGCTTTTTTTAACCACAAAAAGGCATCCTCCTTTAAAAGGCCTGTAAGAGGAGCTGCCCTCTTGACAAATTTCCTAAATCATCTATAGAAGGAGGCAAAACCAGGTGGGAATAGTGGCTGCAGCCATTCCTCACACATTTCACGTCCAGCCGAATCCCATCTCTGCTCACGATGTGCCCCAAGTATTCAATCTCTTCTGCCATAAAAGTACATTTGTTGGCTTTTGCATAGAGTTGCTGCAGGCTCAAAATTCCAGCACTTTTTTGACATGCTCAATGTGTTGTTGCTCTCATTGAGGATGTCATTAAAGAAAGCTAGTGCATGTCGAGAGAGAATTGGCTGCAGTATTTTTGTTCATAAGCACTTGAAAGGTATCCGGTGCATTAGTCAACCCAATTGGCATCACCTGGAACTCATACAAGTCCATTTTGGTGTGGAAGGCTGTATTGTGCTCATCACACTCGTTCACTCTGATCTCATGATAGCCTAATCTCATATCTATCTTTGTGAAGACGTGAGCACCTTTTAGTTCATCCAATAGATCATCAATCCTGGGAATTGAAAATCTGTATTTTGGACATCTCTGTAATCCATGCAAATGCAGTATGATTCATAAGGAGTACTGGGGGGAGGAAAAAGAGAAGTACTATGAGATGAAATTCTTCTCAAGCAACTCCTGCACCTATCCTGCTCTACTCCTTTAGAGAGACGGTATGGAGCCTTTTTATGGACTTAACTTCCAAGCTCTAAAACTATGGCATGATCTACATCCCTCTTTGGAGGTAACCGACATGGAATATTAGCAAATATATCAAAATCTAAGAGCAGTTGCTGCATTTCACATCCTTCATCTGGGGAATGCTTTCCCTATGAGTCACTAACACATTCATGCATATTGTTCTAACACATCGTAGAGGAGAGAGGGAGTGAGAAGCAAGGATGAGGAGACGCTTGGGCACACCTAGAGGCAAGCACAAGATTTGTTGATGATGATTGATGCAAGTACAAGTCCCTTTTTGTAGGCTTGAGTAGCCTTCTCTTTGTCATCACAAGTGAGATCGTATGGACCTTCCACCTCACACACCTACCAAGTCAAACCAACCGGCTAGACATGTGGTTCACCTAACTCGATGACCCACACACCTTTGGACAATTTCACACACACTAAAACTCTATTGAGGGACACTCGCTCTAAGACATCTCATAATAAGGCTTCGATATCCAACACCCCCCTTCGAAGCTAGGAAGAGACCTTCACATGGTTAAAGGTATGGACCCACTACTGCTCCTCACCTAAACTCTCATGTCAAGCATGATAAAAGGCTTGACCTTCAAGCCTGTGTGCTGGTCCCTACTAAAGACACAAGTGGGGGAGGAGACCACCATAACACCCCCACGTAGACAAAACCCCCCTTGCTCTAGGCACAGTAGAGAAGATATCATGAAGCCTTTTATAGGATAAGGCACACATAGATTCAAGTTATTACGATCGTTTTTTAGGGGATGAACCAAGGCAAAGTACCTGACACACACAATTTTATGCTAATGCAAGGGCAGAGAACCGGTTATCAACGCAACAAAGTAAAACTAGAAAGCCCAAAAATTAGGGCAATCCTCCTCACGGGAGAGATCTACCATGACAATAAGAGCATTGTCAAGTGGTTGCTGATTTTTCTGATCTGACTTTACCTTTACAAGATTGTATTGCATCTTCACCAAGCATTTCAAGGTGTCGGAAAGGCCTCCACTACAACCTACTGCGGTAGACCACAGCTCTAGGCCTCTCCCCAGAAGCAAGTGATGATGGTGACTAATATATGTTGCTAAGAACATGTTAACACGACCACACTCGCTCCTGGATTACGGACCTACACACAAGCACAAACCACCAATTATAGAGCCACAAAGAGAGGCGCAGGCATGCTCACCACCCAACCATGATGCTCACCGCTCCAAGACCCATAGAGTCCGAGCATCCCCCGAGCCACAAGCTGGGCTGCTGGCACGAACATCTGCATCCAACCAGTCCACAACCTCCTCGCGTCCCATACCACCGGAAGGCGCCCATAGGGCCTCAGGACTGCGTTGGGAATCCGGGCTATGTTAGAAAGCAGGTGTGAGTCCACAATACAATCCAGGATCCAGACCAGCAAGGAAGAGCTAGACCTTCTCTAACTTGCCTGCCTGAAAACTGAACCCATGGGCCCCTTATATAGGCTTTGGCCCAGTGCCGCTAAAAATAGCTGGCACCCTAACTCGTCCGTTGCCCTTGCAACCCCACCTAAAAATCGCCTGCCTAGCCACTAGCCTTCCCCAGGCTATCAAAGCTAGTCCTGTGCGCCTAAGCGCACGTCATATACAATCCGTGCACATGACATACTCCCCTTCCTCTAAGAACTCACTCCTGAATTCAAAAGAAAGTTCAGAAACTCTCTTTGAAGGTTAGTCAATGTCTCCATGTAGAATCCTCCTCGACATGGCCCTTCCAGTTAATCTTGTATTCCGTGATCGTCCTATTTCTAACTTGACGTTCATGAAAGACAAGAATACTCTCAGGCTCATGCAACATAAAGGTTAAATCTTCAACCTCTATAAATTCCTGAGGAATAACTACCTGATCCTCAACACCCAGCACTTCTTTCGATCTACTGACATGAAAATTGCATGAATCCTTACATTAGGAGGCAAATCCAATTCATATGCAACTTGACCAATTCTTCGGATAACCTTGAATGGACCACAGTATCTGGGGGATAACTTCCTAATCCTTCCAGTACTAAGACTCTTGGATTCCTTGGGAGACAACTCTTTAGGCGAACGATGTCTATTAGCATAAAATATGTCCCTATCTTGGGCACTTCTAATAGACTCCTTGGCAAACTACAACATGTCTTGCAAGAATGTTTTCGTAGCATCATTCTTGATTCCCTTGAATGCAACAATTACTAGAGATTTAGGTTGAAACCCATACATAAGCATAAAAGGATTGAAACCAGTACTAGAATGCTTTGCACTGTTATAAGAAAATTCAACCATGGGTAAGTAGTCTTCCCATGATGACTGCCTCTTGGAAACATATGCCCGAAGCATATCCTCCAGAGGTTGGTTCATAACTTTCGTCTGACCATCAGATAACAGTGGTATCCAACTTGTCAAAGATAAGCATCCAAAATTCACTCGTAAACTTAGACTCCCTATCACTAACTATGTCAGACGGTAACCCATATAGATGAAACAATTGGTCAACAAACTGTTGAGCCACCTAAGACGCTGTGACCGTGGATCTAGTAGGTATAAATCTAGCCATCTTCATCAAGCGGTCCATAATAATCTAGATGGAGTCATGACCCTTGCGCGTTCATGGCAATCCCATAATAAAATCCATGGAAATACTTTCCCACTTGTTACTACGAATGTCCAAGGGTTGTAGCAACCCCGCGATTCTAAGGCGTTCTGCCTTGGTCACTTGACAAGTACAGCCACCTACCACATAGTTCTGAATAAATTCTCTCATATTAGGCCAGTAAAAACTATGTTTCACAAGAGAGGCAATCTTTTGTACTCCAGGATGTCCCACACTAGGTGAGTCATGACACTCCCGAAGAATCCTAGATCGAAGATCCGACATTTTAAAACAGTAAGCCATTCCGAATCATCCGTTGGCCTCCCGCCGCCTAAACCATAGGTGGCACAATCCCTAAGTCCTAGTCAATCATACCGGTGCCATCCTAGACCTTCTAACAATAGTGACTGTAATGACTATCAGTCGCGCAAAGCCCTCTCAAGGATTGAAATAGGTCAAAGGATATCTCGATTAATGACAAAGCATTCACCATCTTAATCCAACTCAGGGCATCAGCAACACTATTCAAAGAACCTTTCCTATACCGAATCTCAAAATCAAAATCCTGCATCAACTCAGCCCATCGAGCCTTCTTGCCCCTCAAAACATCCCTCACACACACATAGCGGATCGACTGATGATTAGTCAACATGACAAATCTATAACCATACAGGTAATGCCTCCAAACCTTGAGAGCATAAACAACTGTATAAAGTTCCTTTCCATGGTAGGCCAACAATATTGAGTATCATCGAGCTTTTTACTCTCAAAAGCTATAGGTCTGCCCTCTTGGAATAATGCTGCCCCGATGGCACAGTCACTCGCATTGGCCTCCAACACATAAGGCTGGGTAGGATTGGGCAATGCTAGAACAAGCGCACTCTTGATACAATTTTTCAAAGTATCGAAATTGTTCAATTCTTAATTCCAAGTAATAGGTTGTGTAGACCTACGGCCACGACTCTTCAATACGTTGGTCAAGGGGACCGTAATTTTGGAATAATCACGAACTGATTTTCTCAAAAAAATGGTAAATCCTAAGAAAGAACAAAGTTGTTTCACTATCGAAGGTATAGGCCAAGTCAAAACATTTTAAATATGGCCTTTATCAATGCTAATACCTTCGCAAGTAATCTTGTGTCCAAGGTAAATGATCTGTTTCATAAAGAAATCGCATTTACTAATCTAAGCATACAGCTTATTCTGTCTTAATAGAATGAAATGTATGGCCTCCTTCAAGGTGAAGCTCCTATTGTTCTTAATCTACAACTTGTATGAATCGGGCAAGCCGGCCACAAAGAAACCCAAAAGGGTCACAAGATGCATCTTTGTAGCACTTCTGGAAGTCACAAAATTTCTGGAGAGAGGACTCGAAAGTGAGGCTCTGTTTGGTCATATCCAAGGCCTTAAACTTGGCCACAATGTCATAATCATCTTCCTTTTTTAGAAACTCAGTTCTAAAGGCTTCCTCGAACTCTGCCCAGGTGGATGACTGAGGCCTCAATTCCTTCCATCAGAGTAGAGCCTTCCCAACTAGATATCCAACTGCTAACTATACACGCTTGTCCTGTGGGTAGGGGTGAAAATTGAAGTGGACCTGCCATTTATGCAGCCAGCTATCCACAACCTCTTTCTTCCGATCCTTCTGTTCCCCCGAGAATTGCACTAGGGTAATATTGGGCCCGAGAACAGAAGCCATCGCATCCATGTGGGTCAAGGTATGAAGTTGGGACTGCATGGCAACAATTTGCTGGAACAACTGGTCATGGTTCAAATTTAGGAGCACAAATTTTTCATCCAATCCCGTAAGGAATTGGTTGAAAGCCTCCTTTGTAACCAAATCCTCATAGACATCATACTTGTCCCCTTCAATATCCCGTTCAAACATGGGGAAGGGCTGATTGGAATTAGTTATAATTTGATCCGCCTTAGGGAGGTTACTTGCATTAGTCATGAAAGAAACGAACAAGGGAATACCCAACCAAACAAGTCTGTAAACTGCAAGACCTGGCACAAACTTCGATTGGGGAGGACTTATCTAGTGTACGAATTGAAGGCAGGCTGCGCAGCAACAACAAAGCTGTTTGAATCCTTGGCAACAGTGCTGAGATGAATGCGCAAATCCCCAGGCCCTGCTGACGAGCCAGCTCATGAGCTGTCTCAGCTCCCAGACCAGCAGCTAGGCGGCAATTCATACGGCCAGCAACAGCGAATAAGCAAGGGAAAGATGGCAATGAAGGAGCGGTGGGGGAGGAACGATGCAAGCTGGAATTCAGATCTAGAAGGCGGCTGCGAACGGAATAACAGTGGCCCTTTTTAACACAGAATTCATGAGCTTTTAATCCGATTGGTGCCCTAGCTTTTGAAAAGCATGACCCTGAACTCTCAGCCCATGGTCAATCTCTGTGGCACAAGACCCACCTTCTACAAGGTCCAGAAAAGGGGGTAGGGGGAGATTAGGAGAAGAGCCAAGAATTAGCTGAAGAGGGAGGGAGGAAGGAGGAAGAGGGAAGGGAGAGACCGAACAAGGGGGAAGGAGAGAGAGCAGTAGGAGAAAGGGGGTGAGAGAGAGAGGATGGGAGGTATGATATGACTCTATCAAAGTCCATGTGAGACCCTTCAGGATCTAAGGGAGCTAGCGATCACTATTAACTAATAGTGACTCCTTACATCCAGTGCAAGAAAATATTACAGACTTTGTTATGTCCTTGGGCTAGCTTGTGTGCTGGCCCTAGTACCTTGTTGCGGTGTTCGAAAGTACTTCCTAGCTTTTTAGCTAGCTGCTCTAGCAGACTTTTTACTATCTCTGCTATCCCCATAACCTTCTCTGATGTGTGTGTAGGCTCTACACCTTAGGCATACATGCTGCTCATTTTTTACCTTCCCTGTGGGGCAAATTTTACAGATCCTTTCTTCTTTGGGGATTCTGAGTCTTGCCCACCTGCCCCTCTCTATCTCTAGATCATGTGAACTGGTTCTGATTTTGCAGATTAGATGCCTTTTAAATATTGAAACTTAATATGTCTTCCAAGGTATTTCTGCATTCCTTAGTTGTCCATTTGGTAAATTTCCTGCTTGTAGAATTGCCCTGTGTTTTGCCATAGTCTTTGTAGCATTTTCTGCATCACTATCTCCCTAATTTCACATGCATCTTCTGGTATATCAGCAGCTGTTATATCCATGATTCCATCCACTTCATTCCCTCCCTGTGCCAACCCACGATTTGAGGGAGAGAGTGTGGAGGAACATAGGAGTAGGAAGGAGGAGAGTAATATGAGTGGTGGGTTTGGACTCATATAGTTCCCTCCACAATGCCCTCTAACCCTCACTAAAGTACTCCTCAATCAGCCCCCTTTTTTTCACTTCATTAGAGTCTCCTTGGGTGAAACGATTAGGTAGCCAGCCGCTGTGCTGACCCTTGCTTTGCAGAGTGTACTCCTGGACACCATGAGGCAACGTGATGCTCTAATGCATCAGTTGAATGGGACATCAATCTAGAACATACCTTTTGTCATTTTGACAGAAAGATCTTCTAGCTTTGCATACATATTTTGCTTTGGGAATGCCAACCCAAAATGATGCACAACCCTGCTATCGTCGGTCCAACTCTATACTGGCTTCTTCAAGGCTTGTGTTTCTCAATCTCATTGCCTCTACCTCCTCCTCTTCCTCCTGCATGTGGGCATCTGCATATATGTTACACATCAAGACATAAGATGCAGCAGCCTTTTCATCCAATTGCACTGCATGTTCAAAGGCTAGTCTTCCAAGCTCCACATTACCCCACTTTTGACAAGCACCCAACACTGTATGCCACACTACAAGATTAGCATGGAAAGGCATCTTCTTTACCATCCTTATTGCCTCATCTAATTGGCCTGCACGGCCAAGTAGATCAACCATTCCAATGTAGTGCTCAATGGCTGGAGTGATGCTGTAGTCTTTGCTCATGGCCTCAAAGTACTGCTGGCCCTTATCCAGTAGACCTGTGTGACTACACACAGTAAGAATAATAGAGAATGTAACCCTGTTTGGCCTTATCCCTTCTCCTCTCATTCTCTCAAGCATGTCAAAAACAATTTCACTCTCTCCTTGCTGGGCATATCCTTCAATTAGTGCAGTCCATGAGACCTCATTTCGAATAGGCAGCTTGTCAAACACTTCCTGTGCTTCTGCAAGTGAAGCACATTTGGCATACATGTCAACCAAGGAACTGCCAACAACAAGATCCCTTTCCAGCCCCCGTCTGAAAATCTCAGCATGTATTTCTCGGCCCTTGTCTATGGCTGCTATGCTCCCACAAGCTTTCAAGCTGCAAACAAATGTGACAGCATTTGGAGAGAGACCCTCCATTTTCATCTGTTTGAGACAGTTCAGTGCTTCCTCACCGAGCCCATGCTCGGCATATCCTGCCAGAAGTGTGTTCCATGAAACCTCATTTCGCATTGGCAGCATGTCAAACACTCCCCGTGCTTCTGCAACAGACCCACATTTGGAATACATATCCACCAAGGCATTACCAACAACAACATGTCTTTCCAGCCCCTTGCTGGCAATCTCAGCATGTATTTCTCGGCCCTTATCTATGGCTCCTATGCTGCCACAAGCTTTCAAGCTGCAAACAAATGTGATAATATTTGGAAAAAGACCCTCCAATTGCATATGTTTTAGACAGTTCAGTGCTTGCTTACCAAGCCCCTGCTCGGCATATCCTGCCATTAATGCAGTCCATGAGACCTCATTCCGAACAAGCAGTTTGTCAAACACTTCCTGCGCTTCTGCAAGCGAGCCACATTTGGCATACATATCCACCAAGCTGCTGCCGACAACAAGGTCTGTTTCCAGCCTCTTTCTGGAAATCTCAGCATGTATTTCTCGGCCCTTGTCTATGGCTCCTATGCTGCCACAAGCTTTCATGCTGCAAACAAATGTGACAGAATCTGGAGAAAGACTCTCCAGTTGCATCTGTTCCATACAGTTCAGCGCTTCCTCACCAAGTTCCTGATCAGCATATCCTGCAATAAGTGTGTTCCACAAGACTGCGTCTCGAACTGGCAGCTTGTCAAACGCTTCCTGTGCATCTGCAAGCAAGCCACATTTGGCATACATATCTACCAAGGTACTGCCAACGACAATATCTCTTTCAAGCCCCTTCCTGGCTATCTCGGAATGTATTTCTCGGCCCTTGTCGATGGCTCCTATGCTGCCACAAGCTTTCAAGCTGCAAACAAAAGTGACAGCATCTGGAGAGAGACCATCCTGTTTCATATGTTCGAAACAGTTGAGCGCTTCCTCACCAAGCCCCAGCTCTGTATATCCTGCAATCAGTGTAGTCCACGAGACTACAACCCGAACAGGCAGCTTGTCAAACGCTTCCTGTGCTTCTCTGACAGACCCACATTTGGCATACATATCCACCAACGTGTTTCCAACACCAAGATGTCTTTCAAACCCCTTTCTGCAAATCTCAGCATGTATTTCTTGGCCCTTGTCCATGGCTCTTATGCGACCACACACTTTCAAGCTACAGACAAAGGTAACAGCATTTGGGGAGAGACCCTCCAGCTGCATCTGTTTTAGACAGTTCAGAGCTTCCTCACCAAGCCCATGCTCAGCATATCCTGCAATTAGTACATTCCACGAGATTATATCTCGCACTGAGACCTTGTCAAACGCTTCCTGTGCTTCTGCAAGCAAGCCACATTTGGCATACATATCCACCAAGGTGCTGCCAACAACAAGATCTCCTTCTAGCGCCTTTCTGGAAATCTCAGCATGTATTTCTCGACCCTTGTCTATAGCTCCTATGTTCCCACAAGCTTTCAAGCTGCCAATAAATGTGACAGTATTTGGAGGCAGACCCTCCAGTTGCAATTGTTCATAACAGTTCAGCGCTTCCTTACCAAGCCCCTGCTCGGCATATCCTGTGATTAGTGCAGTCCAAGAGACTATGTCTCGAACTGGCAGCTTGTCAAAGGCTTCCCGTGCTTCTGCAAGCAAGCCGCATTTGGCATACATATCCACTAAGGTGTTACCAACAAAATGATCTCCTTCCAGACCCTTTCTGGCTATCTCAGCGTGCATTTCTCGGCCTCTTTCTGCATCTGTCAGCCTAGCACAAGCACTCACTACGGCCACAAAGGTATACTGGCTAGGGTGTACAGCATCCTCTTGCATTTTTTGGTAGAGGTTGAGGGCATGCTTTGAATCCCCACATTCATGGTAACCCCGGATGAGAGAAGTCCAAGAATATACATTCCGATCAACCAACTTGTTAAAGACCTGCTCAGCATCGTACATGCTTCCAACTTGGACCAACATTGGGACGAGGTAGTTTCCATGATCTTCCAACCCACTTTTACACATGTAGGCATACAAGCGCTTGGTATACCCGAGATTTTTATTTGTTCTGCACTTACGCAAGATGCATGTAATGTTGTCAGCGGAAGGCAGCTGGGGCATACGTTCCATAAACGTGAGTGCCTCCTCTAAGCTGAGAGTTTCCCAGCCACTGCTCTCGCGCAGTTCTTGCTCTTCAGATGCATTAACGTTTGAACCAGACCTGAAGCCGGCCTTGCAACACTTCATCAAGTCACGGCGGTCTTGGGCCTGACCAGTCGATGCTTTGAACATGTCTTTAACCCAACCTGGATTGTTCCAGCCGTCTATCCAAAGCCACTTGTTGGTAGTCTTATGCTTGAAATCAGGAGATCTTGGGTTTGTCTATTGTTAAGATTCATATGAGACTCGTCAGACCAGCCAACCTAGAGAATTACCTGAGCGAACACATCACTTCAGACTCCTTGCACACTTACTTTGCTCTCTCGGTTGTCCCACCACTGAGAGGGATCACTGAAGTACTCCTTCCATAAGCCCTCGGTCCCTGACCTACCTGCTAGGCATGAGAAACCAGTTGCCAAACGGTGGTGTCACCAGGGAAATATACTTTTTGATCCGATCGGTGAAATTAAAGACAGCCCTTCTTATCTGGTTTTAGAACTAAACAATCCATTTACAGATGAAAAAAAGTCTTAGCGCGGTTTTCTCAATTTCGCCAGTTGCAAAGGAAGGAAATACCTGAAGGCAGCCATTCCTCCACCAAGGTGGAAGAAGTCATCGAAGAGTGTGGATCTCCGCTACGTAAGAGCCCTGGACCACGAACATGAGCGATGATAGGGCTGCATAGGTTCCCTACGGTTCCATGAAAGGGATCTCCGCCTCTTGTAGATATGTTCATCGTCATCACCAGAAACACGAAGGACTCACGTAAGACTTAATGTTAGGCACGAGTAGCCTGACCGCTGGATTACTTTAAGGAGAGAGAGAGAAAAGAAACAAGGTGAATTTTATTCATGTGGCCTCCCCGAGATGGTGCCCACGAATTGGAAGCTACCAAGCGAAGAAGAAGAGGAGAGAGAGAGAGAAAGGGGGAGAAAAAGAAGGAAGAAATAGAGCATGGAACTTTAGCCCAATCATAACTAGGAGAGGACGCGTGGAATATCGGAATCTCTTATATTCCCTACTAATCCCAGAGATGCCATGTGGAAGGTATTTGGAGGTTGGGGGAAGAATTCTAAAGCTTCGGGGAAGAAAAAGGGAGGTTCGGGGAGAGAGGAGGCTCAAGGGAGGAGGAGGGAGGTTCGGGGAGAGAGGAGGCTCGAGGGAGGAGGCGGCTCGAAGAGGAACAGGATAACTACGTAGCGATGCGAGGGTAATGCACAGAGCGGAGAGGGGTAGACTGCGACCAACCAAGGCGCCATGTGGCAAGGCACAGAGGCATTCACGATGCCTTGATCATGGAGGAAGAGGGAAAAACACACATGGCGAGAGACAAGGGACAAGGAGATGGCGGACTAAAGTAAATGCCTATAGCGAGGCACACGAAGTGGAGCGACGGCGCGGTCGCCAGTCCAGACCTATGAGGCATTAAATGGAGAAAAAGGTCCTCTGGAGTACGCGAGATGCCACATGGCTTTGCGAGCACAGACTCCAGACTCCGAGTCCAGAGGGCAGACAGCAAGCTACGCAAGGCATGATGAAGGACGGCGCCTGGTCCAACGAGGGTGGCAGTCGCATGAAGGGCCAGTAAATGTTTAGTGAGGACAGAAGGGCCAGAAGACAAAGAGAGAGAGAGTGAGAGAGAGAGAGAGAAAGTAGGGAGAGAAATTAAGAAATTATATATATATATAGAGAGAGAGAGAGAAGAGAGAGAGTGATAGAGACAAAGATTATAAACTATATATGTTTATACAAACATGTTTATATAATAATAATACTATAGAGAGAGAGAGAGAGAGGGCGTGAGGGGGGGGAGAGAGAGAGAGGGAGAGAGAGAGAGAGAGAGAGAGAGAGAGAGAGAGAGAGAGAGGGAGGGAGGGAGGGAGGGAGGGAGGAAAGGAGGGAGAGAGATGGGGGGGGAGGATAGAGAGAGAGAGAGAGAGAGAGAGAGAGAGAGAGAGAGAGAGAGAGAGAGAGAGAGGGAGGGAGGGAGGGAAGGAGGGAGAGAGATGGGGGGGGAGGATAGAGAGAGAGAGAGAGAGAGAGAGAGAGAGAGAGAGGAGGGGGGGGAGAAAGAGAAAGGGTGGAGCTGATAGAGAGAGAGAGAGAGTATTATATTTTACACATATATTTAATATATATTATAACAATATTTGAATTTGATTGATCCTTGTTTCCTTATCCAGAAACTCTCCACTATTATGATTTTTGATAGTCTATACCTGAATCATCTTTGCTTATGGCCTCCACCCATACATCAAACACATCAACCTCCATCATTATTCGCAATCAAGGTTGGACAACACTGCAAGATGCGAATCAGTCCTCACTATATAAAAAGAACTATTGGATGTAGGCATGCACTACGTTCAGTATGCACACTTTGAATGCTAATGGAAGATTTGTGAAATGAAAATGATGAAAGAAGGATTCTAACAATAGGAGAAGCTAGAGGTACCTATGAGGAGCACGTAGAGCTCACCATCATATACTGAGCTTAGAGAGAGGAGCTATGGCATTGGCAAAGGGATAGCTTGAAGCTACTAGCTATGGTGGCAATGGCCACTCCTTGACTTTATTAAAGGTTCTCCTTGCTTGATGCCTTACTTTGATACAGCTTTATTCAAGCGAGGGGAGGATTGGGTAGTAGCTACAAAGAGAAGGTTGTGGGAGGGAAGGTGTGGGGGCAGAATGGGTGAGTGAGACGCGGAGTAAGGGCAAGCAAGCAACCAGAAGGAGAGGGGAGTGAGGTGTAAAAAGCATCCATGAGAAGTTGGGAGGGGGGAGAGGAGCAACATTGAAGGGGACTAAGAGAGCAACTTTGAGAGGAGGGGATGGTGAGTAGAGATAAGGGCTAAGGAGGGAGCAACCAAAGGAGAGGGGAGGGGAAGGTGAGACAAAGATTTTTTGTTTTCTTTTGGGGGGGGGGGGGGGTTAGCCACAAGGAAAGGTTGGTGATTGGAGGTGAGGGGGTTGAGGGAGTAACCTATGAGAAGGGTAGAGTGAGAGGTGGAGTGAAGTTGAAGGGGGTTGAGAGAACAGCCCATGAGTAGGTGATGGTAAGTAGAGGTGCGGGGGTAAGGGAGTAGCCGCACTACAAGGAGAGGGGAGCGAGAGGTTGAGCAAAGGTGAGGGGGGACTAAGAGAGCAAATGCAAGGAGAGTGGAGGAGGATATGCAATTGAGGTGAGGGGGGATGTCCTGCAAGGTGGAAAGAAGGTAGGAGGGCTAAGAGAGGGGTCCCACAAGGAGGGGTGGTGAGCAGACGCGAGGCCATGAGAACAGAGGAGGTGAGGAGGGAAGAGCCACAAGCAATGGGGAGGTGATGGGCACTCACAAGGAGATGTGAGGTTAGGGAGCAATGACGAGGAGAGGGGATGTGAGGGGGCTAACGATTAGTACTTACAAGGAGGGGAGGGCAAGGTGGAGCAAAGGTGAGGGGGGGTTGAGAGAGTAGTTGTTTGCAAGGAGGGGGTGACAGTTATGAAGGGAGAGAGACTAGAGGGTCCATGACGCTATGAGGGGAATTGAGAGAGGTAGAGAGGAGGGGGTGGCCAGATAGCTAGGCAGAGAGGAGAGAAGACATAGAATCCCAAGTTCCAGTGTACTTTAGCTACTTTTGGCTTCTCCTTACCAAGGTCCTGTGAATTGTGCCACCAAGTGCATACAACCTTATGGACCACTCGGCTATGACCCCACTCTCACTAGACAAGGCCCCTTAACCATCATTGGTCTTTGTCACCCTTGAGCTTGAGATTGCCCTAGAGTTATTGTTTTTGCACCTCTAAATGAAGTGTATCATGATTCTCTAGGCATGTGTGAGTGTGCCTCTATGTGTGGTGTCATTATACATGTATGTCTCTACGTGTGTTTGTTTGTGTTTATATGGGTGAGTAAACACACAAGATATCCACAAGATACACACACATCATAGACCCCATGGATACGTAGATAGAGATGTGCACACTAAAACATGCCCAAAGGCCCAACACACATATATGTGTAGACACACCATGACCTATGTGCACACATAGGCACACACACACATATGCATGTATAGACACATAGGCATACACATGTACATGAGCATATATACACTTGAGCATGTGCACACATTTGTGATATACAAGTGTATGTGTGTGTGTATCACATATATGCATATGCATATATATACATATTTACATAGATAGCCTAGATTGAGAGAGAGAGAGAGAGAGAGAGAGAGATTATTGGTTTATAAAACATTTTATCTGAATAAATGCACTATTAGGGCTTCATTGGGGATTGATTTGAAAACTTACTAAAAAGCATCCAAATGTTGCGATTTGTAAACTTTCACCGAGAGAGAGAGAGAGAGAGAGAGAGAGAGAGAGATGTTACCAAAACCACTTTTTCCCAACTGAAAATAATTCTAAATATCCAATTTGAAATTTCATTTAAAAGCATTCATATATTGAGATTTGTGAATAAAAGCTATACTTTTATTCCTTGAAATTAAAGACACCCTAGGATCCAAACCTTGAGACCCAATGGAGTGGGTCTCTAACCTGCCATAGATAGATATTTATTTATATTTTAATATTAAGTGATTTGTGTGTGTGTGTGTGTTTAGAAGTTTGGTTTAATGAAAGACAACTAAAAATTCTTGAATATTTGTGTGTGTGTGTGTGTGTGCGCGTGATGATATGTATGTATATGTTTTTCACAAATTTTCTTAAAATTCTTGAAAGTTTGAGATTTATAAATGAAACCATAAATTTTATTAAACGCAATCTATGATGGCAACCTTGAAACCCAGCAGAGTGGGTGTCTAGCCCATCGTAAACAGGTCAAGTTACTCGTTTTTAAAAAAGCCCTACAAACTAATTTCGCTTCTCCAAGCAAGGCCATTATTACTTAGGTTTCCACGTAACACGTGCTAGGCCAAAAAGATGTAGATATGTGTGTTCATGAGCCATGCATATGCACCTGGAAAAGTGTGTGCATCTATGTCTAATTTTGTGTGAGTGCACATGCACTTGTTAGCACTGGCTCTCCTAGAGACAGTGCTTAAGGATTGAGTTGGGGCAAAGTTTTGTGATTATTCCTATTTTTTGGGGGAATTTTGAAATTCAAAAACTCTACTTTTTGGTGAGTGAGTTTCATAATCAGCTTTACAGCTTTTTGGGCTTCTAAAAGCTCCCTAGCTTTTTCCAACAACTATATAAAACTTTGAAGTGCTCCATTCAGCCTAGGCTAACTTTGAAGTACTTCGTTCATCTTTAAGGTTTGTGGGCTATCTCTGCTGTGAAGGTTTGTGAGCTGTTTGGTGCTTTGAAGGTTCGTAGACTATTCATCATGAGATAGAATTCTCTGCTTTGAAGGTTCATGGGCTGTTCGTGGGACCAATACAATTTCGGCTCCTATGTTGTTCCTTGATTGACACCAGGTACATTCTCTTTCAATACCCTCGCTACAATTATCAGATCCTCTTCTTCTTGTGCCTTTTCTAGTGCTTATTTGGGCCTTCTAGTGTCTTTTTCGTTCTGCATGGCTTCGCAACTGTGATAAAGGCGGCCCTCACGAAAGGTTACTTCTGCTACCAAGGTCGATAACAGCCATGTTGACTCTGTCCTGGGTGGTTTTCTGTCTTTGTCTATGCACTATCAATTTTATCTTCTTCCAAGTTGAAAGGACGGTGAATCTATCCATAGTTATCACAATAGCTACGTTATATTCCTTTGTCTATTAAAGGAAACGTGCACTTTTTGTTTGTAGTTGCAGGTGCCATGGCTAGTCCAAAAGAATTAGCATTCTACTCTAATTCAAGGAAACGGATTGCCAGATACTTTTTTGATAACACGGAAGCAAAAGAAGTTGGCATTTATTCGACTATTGATTGCTCCACCACACTGCAGAAAACAGTCATGTGCTTAGTCAAGGCCCCTAAAGGGGCATCTTTCACAGATTTCTTACTACATGACGGTTTCATTAAGAGTCCAACCATGCTAAATCTTTATACTAGGAGGAGGAACGGATCAAGAGGAATGGATCAGTTGTCAGTATTCTAATTGTCGAATCCATGTGTTATTTAATAGCCACAACAATCAAACAATTGTATGAGCTCCAATATCATCTCAAAATCCTAATTGAAGGGTTGAGAGATTACGATAACTCGCACAAGTTCTTGAACATTACAATGCGATGGTCTAATGAAGGTAGACACGCACAGATCATGCCCAATGATGACATAGAAGACTTTGTTCGGTCTTTGGATCTAGACGGGGTAAAACGTAAACATTAGGTAGCCATGTTGGAGAAGCCAACACGGTTGAGTTTTCTATGTAGGCCTGATTTACTATATTATGCCTTTTTGCTTATGAGATTTAAGGATGTGCCTACAGCAAAACACTGGGTTATTGCACGCCATGCAATTCTTTACCTCCAGAAGACAAGTAAGCTTGGACTGACATATGATGGGTCTATTACAGTTGTCGAAGTACATAGCGACGTTTCGTGGTTGGGAGACCCCATGTCATGCCATTCGTTGTTCGGCTATTCTTACACATTGGCTGGGGGTGTTTTTAGTTGGTCGTGTGGTTTACAAGAAGAGGTTGTAAATAATAAAATAGACTGCTACTTACACGACCTCTTAATGGCATCCAAAAACGTTGAGTGGACAACTGATACGTTGCTTTTTATGGGTTTATAACAAGAAAGTCCAATACCAATCTATGGCGTCAACCCAAAGTCAATTGAACTTGTTTGGAAATTAATCAATGGGACCATGCATCGACAACATTACCCCTACATGAATCCATTGGTCGATATGCTTTCCTTGGGAACAACTGAAGCAAATAGGGGGCAATAATGCACTGGGTGCTGCTATTTGTAGGGACAATGACGATGAGCAAGGCATGGAGCTTTATGATAGGCTTGGCTTAGTTTATGATTAAAGACATTCTAATTTACTTGTTGCTACTATTACATCATTCAGTTTTTTGGAGTATTGTACCTTTGAACTATATATTTTACTTGTACATGCTCCCAACGAATGTTTGCGGTTAATGATGCTTCAAGTTTACTCTTCTTTTTATACATTGTCACACCCAAAATGGATTTTAAGACCCCGCCCCCCCTATAATGCTTCACTATGTCGTTAAAGCACTACTTAACAAAATGTCCCAAGTCATAACAGAGCCTTAAAATACCCCATTTTTAAAAATCGCATCTTCTAATAAAATGGCCACCTTGAAATTTATTATATTACGGGTAAAGCACTAAAGAAAAATGTCAACTACATCAAATAAAAGACCAAGAACCAGTGCTGAGAAGGAATCTTTGCAAGCCTCAACTAGCAAGGCATCCAATGTAAGGCTAGAAAACAATCATGCTATCACAAGTAGTAATAAGGCATAGAGAAAAGACGCATCTGAGTTGCAAGTGGTAATGATAAAGGATATGATTCCAAACATGCAGAAGATTCTTTTTGAGGGGTTGATTTTGAATCATTATGGCATGTATGACAAGAAGAGACTTGATTGATATAGGTGGTCTCACAATGATCACATTGCAACTTTACAAAGAGTTGATTGAAAAACACGAGGAAATAATCAAGCTTGGTAACTACGTGAGAATAGAGAACTTTTGGATTTCGAAGAAAAAGCCAGAATTTGAGAGAGGGGATTTTGAGTTGACATTAAAAGTGACAACGAGAGGATAGTTATCACAGTATTGCCAGTCTCTACAATCCAATTGAATTTCTATAATAATACAACCATACTAGAGTTGCTATAGAGTCCCGAAACATATCCAACTGGTGACACTGCAGTTGTGGTTTTGGAAGACGCTGGAATACATATGAGTGAAAGATTCTCAAATTCTTTCTGAAAGGTGGCCGATCGAACGGGTCTAGATGACTGCTCAATTGTAAGTAGCCTTGCAGTCATGCCTATTTTCCAATCGCAATTGGGGCTATTACTAATACTATATTGTCATGCATTCTTTGCCTTCTTTGTGTAGTTGGCATTCTACAGTGACCATTAGCACATCAAGGACAAGATGTTGTGTGCACTAAATGAAGGCCGTTCCGCTATATATGTGATTAAGAACGCAACAATCAGAAGATATACGACTGGCAACTACTCAATAGTAGCACTAGTGACTGACGAGGACACCATAAAAAGGCTCACAGAAGTATCTGAACATTACCAAGACCAAGAGAGTAACGTTAACTTGGTGAGCGAAGCAAAGTAAGTACACGTGGTTTTTACCCCTAATTGTTATTATCGATCACTATCCCATTTACTAAAGCACTGATCCTTGTGTAGATTTGCGGTGAATTAGCGTTCATGCAAACTGCTTGGCCATTCTACATTGCTTGTACACTTTGCAAGACGCAGGCTAGGTTGCAACAAATAGGAAAGAACAGTTACAAATGTACTCACTGCAAACATCGTGTCGATCCCGAAATCATCAATCATATGGTTGCAACAATCAAAACAAAAGACGACAATCAAGTGCAGCTCAATGTTAAAGATCCTTGGATAACACCGCTACTTGGGATAACTACCATTGTTGATCAATACTTCAATAAGAATGAGAAAGATTAGTACGGTGCAGACTGTGGGAGAATTCGGGCTAACATCTAGCAATGTACTGGTTTCGTATGCACCAATAAAAGATCTTGAAGACGAAGATCCAGTGCACAATTCAAATACAGAGGACAATTTTGCTACTAAAGCCGTTCCCTAGCACATGAAAAAAAACAGTTATTCAAAACATGTTTGCTAGAAAAAGCCAATTTTCTGGGAAAAAAAGCCGTTTTCCAAGTACCCATTTTCCAAGTGGCTGTTCCATTTTCAAAAAAAGACATAAAAAAAAAGTTTGCTAAAAGCGTTGTTTGCCTACCAAAAGGATGTTTTGCCAACCAAACGGGCTTTGTGCCTACCAATAAAAGAATCATGTTTACTGAATAGACGCAAAAAACAAAGACAAAAAAAAAAAGTTTTCCATCTAAACTTTGCATGGAACTATTGTTCTAAGAGTCTTCACTGTTGTAGTTCTTTTCATTGTATTTTTTTTTTCAAGTTATGCAAGCATTTTCAAAGGCGTAGTATAACTGTTTGTTTCTTTAAAAAAAAAAAAGATAAGCCTGGCATTCAAAATAACAACAATGGATCAAAACAAAACAATTCATAACATCTTACACAAACAGAACTTGAGCCATATCAAGCATTATGACTATACAGCAGGTGATTGTTTATTTGATGTGGTCACATACTTGTTGGAAAACAGAATGACCTTTGAACAACTCCGAACTCAAACCATCAAAAAATTTGTTTCACACTTACATAGCGAACGACGATCAGCAAAGCAATAAATTACTTTAGCAGATATTTAGATTTGACCTTCATACGTGAGCAGCACAAAGTTGAAACACACGACGAATACCTTACACATATGAGTGTTCCAGTATCACGTGGTGATCTTTCTAGAGATGGATTTGCTATTGTGTGGCTTTCAAAATTCCTTTAAAGACTAATACAAGTGTGGTCATCTACAATCGGAAAGATATGTATGCAATGTGGCGAACATGATGACTTTTTCAAGTTAGTTTTGTTAAGAAGCTAAACTTTAATATTGGCTTTGAAAGTTTTTATGCCCTAATCAAAATAAATGTTTGAAACATTCGCCAAGATTTGAAACTTGTATGCAAAAAAATATAAAGTTTCGCCAGGATTTGCATTTTTTCCTTCAAAATTCAAAATAAAAAATATATTAAAGTACTATATTCTACCAATATTGTGAAACTAAAAAAATGAGATCGAAAACTTTTGCCAAGACTTTATATTAATATATAAGCATAGCTTTGATAAAAACATCCTTGGCGCCGCCGCCAAAGGAGATGTGTCAACCCCATTATGGATCTTATATGATGGCAATCTTGCACACTCCCCCCACTTTGACCCAATTATTGAAACAATTCCTATATCCAACGTTGGTTTAGTCAACCACATCCCTACTATAACGCAAGATGAGAATAAACTCACAGCACCAACGTGTGCCACACTGGCCGCAACTAAATCTAATGATGAAGTCGTGGTTCTCGTAGTAACCACTGGAGTAGATCTCACACCAAATATTGAAACTTGGCACTCAATTGACACTGTTTTGCAATGTCAACAACTACGTCATGAAAGAAATGACAAATATAGCCCTGATGATTGTTTATTTGATACAATAAGTATTTGGTTGATATAGATTTGACATCTGCTGGAATTCGAGTGGCAATAATTCAACAGTTTCTTTGTAGAATGGAGAGGAACAAGCTATGAGGTGTTTACGCACTTCGCTCTCTCTAGACTTTCTCCATGATTTGCACAATGTCCAAACCTATGACAAATATTTAGAGCATATGAGCAAGCCAGCAGCACAAGGGGGACTTTGGGGGGATCAATTTGCTATTCTCTGGGCATCATCATTCTTACAAAAACCAATCTACGTATGGTCGCTCCAGAAAAAACGAGTTTATATAAGACATGGCAAGAATTTCAATGCCATGCCTTTACATATCCTTTATGATGATCGCCCATCACACGTGGGTCAAAATGCAATTATAAAGAGCAAGTATTTAAGGTTTGTATAATGGTATGTGTTCGGCACCAGTTTTTGAGACAAGGGGCATTGAACTGCCAAGCTGCAGTTGTAAGGAGTCTTTCCATTTCAGCGGCCACAGATACATCCACATGGAAATTTTTGCTATCTAAGGGTTTGAGGAGGTAAAGGTTTTCTTTAGCACATACTCTTGAGAGTGCTGTATATGAGGAGGTAAATGTTTGCTATCTAAGGGTTTGAGGAGGTAAAGGTTTTCTTTAGCACATACTCTTGAGAGTGTTGTATATGAGGAGGTAAATGTTTGCTATCTAAGGGTTTGAGGAGGTAAAGGTTTTCTTTAGCACATACTCTTGAGAGTGTTGTATATGCGATGTCGTATTGTGGATGTCTTGTAGGTTCGAAACACAATGTTTCTCATGTTGGGCCCTGTGCACGGTGGACGGTTCTTGCTGAAACCAGTTGAATTGGGAATTGCATTCATCAAATGACGTAGTTGCTATTGCTCCCTATTTGTATTTACTTTGTGATTGGCAACATTGCAGTCTACGATTGCTCAATATGCTCTTCGTACAAGTGTCGAGTTTGTTGCCATGTGCATGCTCTGGCCGTGGGGCTAGAGAATTGCACCCACATAACTATGTTTGAGCTGGACGTTGTTACAGCCTTGAAGTGGCCATCGGCCCCATTCACAAGACCATCAGTTGTGTTGTAGTTCCCTGCACATAGCTCGACAACAATATTTGGTTTTAGCTTTATTTCTTTGTGCAAGCTGGCAGTATTGCTGGGGTCATTCGGTAAGGAAAGAGTGCCGGGGCAATTGCCATGTCTGTTATCCACCACTGGTTAGAAAGTGTAAATGTTATCGACTATATGGTAGAACACGATTTCGTTTTGCGCACGCACCAGTTTGTTTGTGCAGAACAGATGAGGTATTGTCAAGTCTAGTGGTGGCTTACAGTAACATACCGAATTGATTGTGCCAATGTCTTGTTGACTTTGTGTGTTTGTCTAGAATTTGTTTAAGATGTTAGTGAACAATAAATCATTTTGGCGCATGATAGTGTTGAGTTGGTAACACGACCTATTCTTTCCAAAAAAATTGCTTTGAAGGGTTTCGATGTTGGAATACCTTGTCATGAACAAGGGGTAACTGGTATAGGTCTCTTATTATTATGACGTCCAGGCCCCCAAATGGGATGTTGTAAATGTGCTTAATGGTGCATAACTGCTTATCCACAAAGTTAAGTATGTGTTTCCCAATGAGCAATATTTCATCCAAGATAATAGTTCGAAGGTCCAAGTATTGTTAGCTTGGTCTTGGGCCATCACTCTTTCATTATGTGATAAACCAAGGATTCTTCGACCTTTTCAGGGATGTTTTTTGGCGAGCTTGCCCAAAAATGGCGAGCATACTCTCTCTCTTCTCTCTTCTCTCTTCTCTTTTTAAATATATGTTTTCCTCTCTCTAATTGCGCATGTACTCTCTCTTCTTCTCTACTCCCATCTATCTAGTCATCCCCCTTTCACACACCCCCCTTCTCTCCCTCCCTCCCTCTCTCTCTCTCTCTCTCTCTCTCTCTCTCTCTCTCTCTCTCTCTCTCTCCCCCTCTCTCTCCTGCTTCCTCCCTTCCTCTCTCAGTCCCTCCCTCCCTCTCTTAGTCCCTCTATCCCTCCCTCCCTGCCCCCCCCCTCTCTCTCTCTCTCTCTCTCCCCCTCCCTCCCTGTCTCTCCCTCCCTCCATGACTCTCTCCCTCCACAGACCTCTCTCTCTACCCTCTCTTTCAATGTCTACTTCCCTCACTCTCATCTCACATGCACTCTCTCTTGTTCTCACTCCCCTCTGTTTCCTCATCCCCCCCCCCCCCCTCTCTCTCTCTCTCTCTCTCTCTCTCTCTCTCCCCCTCTCCCTCTTTCCTTTTATACCCTCTCTCTTCATCCCTCCATGTCTCTATCCCTCCAGCTCTCTCTCTCTCTCTCTCTCTCTCTCTCTCTCTCTCTCTCTCTCTG